>NC_136956.1:19262248-19264748 GCF_032717465.1 Coenobita brevimanus
TGCATGCTCCAGGGTTGGGCTGATGAATGATGTTATTATCTTTCTTAGCATGTCTTCATTTGTATATGTGAATGCTATTCTCATATTTGCAAGCAGTGTATACATGTTCCGTACCTTCTCACTGATGTGGTCAGCCGGAGATCGTCTGTTATCGATAATCACACCTAGGTCCTTCTCTCTTTCTGATGTGTGTAGGGTTTTATTTCCTAACTTATAATGCCAATCAGGTCTTTTTCCACTTTTACCAAACTTGATTACATGACACTTGTCCACATTGAATTCCATTTGCCATGCATTACTCCATTCATGTAGTTATTTAATTCTTCTTGTAGCTCTTTACAAGAGTCTGTGGTAGTATTTCTCCTTTGTATTTTTGCATCATCTGCAAACATATTTATATAGCTTTCATTTCCACTGTTACTGTCTATATCATTTATATACACTAAAAACATGATTGGTGCCAGCACTGAGCCCTGTGGAACTCCACTAGTCACTTCTCTCCATGATGAGTAATTTCCCCTTAATACTGTTCTCATTTCTCTTTTTATGAGAAAATCTTGCATCCAACAATAGTGTTTGCCTCGAATTCCTCCTTGATGGTACAGTTTCCATAAAAGTCTTTGGTGTGGTACTGTGTCAAATGCTTTCTTGAAATCTAGATAGATACTGTCTACCCATCCTTCTCTTTCCTGTATTGTGTCTGTTACTCTGTCATAGTAGCTCAACAGATTAGTAACACATGATAACTTTTCTGAAAACAAACTATCTTTCTGTTATCATATTGTGTTCTTCTAGATGATTTACCCAAGCTTTTCTTATAAGCTTTTCTAATACCTTGCGTACAACACTGGTTAGTGATACTGGTCGGTAGTTGAGTGGATTTTGTCTATTCCCTTTCTTGACTAAGAGAACAATGTTTGTTTTCTTCCTAATATCAGGTAGTTTACCTTGTCTCAAGGATTTCTTGAAAATTGTAGATAATGGTTTACTTAACTCCTGTGCACATTCATATAGAACCCAACATGAAATTTCATCAGGACCATTTACTTTTCCATTATCTTCACAAGGCAGGCTTGATACAGGTGTTCATTTGAAAAAAAAAAAAAAAAAAGCAAAAAAACATAAGGGCCACGGTCAACAGTCGGGTTATATCGTCTTATTTATCATCAGTCATCAGTCAACCCAAACAATCATCAATTGGTCACTCACCATAAGTCATTAGTTCTTATCATTATCATCATTATCCCCAATCAGTCTATCATCATCACCACCAATCAGCATATCAATCATCATCAAACATCGTTATCATCATCATCATCACCATTTTTTTTTCCAGGAAGAAGACGAAGGAAGATATTCATAAACAAAACGATAAAGTAAAACGTTTCCCTGTCCCAACACCTTGAACCTGTGTGCCTCCATACCAAACTCACATGTCATATAAAAGCCACACTGGTTTCAGAGGAGCTTGAAAAGACGGATGGGTATACATCTGCACAAACACACACACACACAAACACACACACACACACACACACACACACACACACACACACACACACACACACACACACACACACACTTTCTCTCTCTCTCTCAAAACTATAAATTATCAGTGTAAATCTACTTTTCATCTGCCACCACTGAAGGAAACGGATAAGAAACGAAGGAGAATACAGTTTGGTAACGACAGGCAGAGACTGACGATTGTTTGGTAGTAGTAGTAGTTATAGTAGCAGCAGCAGCAGCAGGAGCGGCAGTAGTAGTAGTAGTAATGCAAATACTCTGGTGTAAGAAAGAAAATAACTATTTACTGATACATATTGCCAAAAATTATTGAAATTTATAGTAATTATGGTGGTGGTGGTTGGGGTGGTGGCAAAAATTGTAGTGATTTCAATATAATGAATGTTGTGGCAGTGGACTTGCCTGGTTGGTGAAGGGGTAGTAATACTGGGTAGTAATGATAGTAATGGTGGTGATGGTGGTGGTGCCTAAAGGAGGCTGATATTGCTAACAATCTGTAAAAGTATGGTAATGGTGCCTGACAATAGCTATGACATTTTTGATATCCCGGGAATGGTTACGAATGATATGATGATGATATGATGACAGTCCTAAATATGGTGCAGATTGGTAGATATAATGATGATTAAGGATTGATTAAAGTTATGGTGCTAATGGTAATAGTAAGCAGTGATATGGCAGAGCACTGAAATGATAAAAAAAATGATAGGAAAAATGACCTCGATAGGGTTGTAAAATTGCTCACGTCTCGGTGAAAGATGCAAGATGGTGACAGTAGTAAGTGGTGACGATTTCTTTTTTGTAATGCAGAAGGTAACAAAGGCTATCGGCAAAACTTGTCCCTTGCAGTTCATTCTGAAAACAGATATGAAAACTGTCGATGAAAAGGAAGACGATCTCGATTAGATGTAGAATTTTGGTTGCTGCAAATATAAGAAACTGATGATGGTAGATTTAAATGATAATGATGATA
>NC_136956.1:19269748-19789748 GCF_032717465.1 Coenobita brevimanus
GCTGTATATAAAAAATTCTATGAATTTTATGAAATAGGAGTCCAGAAGTACATCCCACAGCACAAAGAAGCAGATAAGAAAATACAGAAATGGTTCAATACAAAATGTAAAAAATCAAAAGAAAGAAGAGATTTGTTGTGGAATAGATACAGGAGACACAATAGTGAAAGGACGTATAATAATTACAAACAGGCAAGAAACGATTATACAAGAATAAGGAGAGATGCCCAAAAACAGTTTGAAGAGGATATAATAAATAAAAGTAGTGATCAACCAAAGCTGTTTTACAGCTACATCAGAAGCAAAACCAAAGTAAAAGATACAATCCAATCCATTACGGACGAGGGAATCACTTATATACAAGAGAAAGATATTTGTGAAGCGCTAAATAAGAATTTCCAATTAGTTTTTACAGAAGAAAAAAATTTTGAGAGGGACTATGTGGAACATGCATGTCCACACATACTACCAGATATACAAATAGCAGAAAAAGTCATACAGGAGGAGTTAAGTAAATTATACAGAGGAAAAGCAAGTGGTCCTGATGAAATTTCATGTTGGGTATTACGAGAATGTGCAAAGGAGTTAAGTAAACCATTATTTTCAATTTTCAAGAAATCCTTGAGTCAAGGTAAACTACCTGATATTTGGAAGAAAGCAAATATTGTCCCCTTATTCATGGAAGGAAATAGACAAAATCCACTCAACTACCGACCAGTATCACTGACCAGTGTTGTAAGCACGGTATTAGAAAAGCTTATAAGAAAAGCTTAGGTAAATCATCTAGAAGAACACAGTATGATAACAGAAAGACAGTTTGGTTTCAGAAAAGGAAAATCATTTGTTACTAATCTGTTGAGCTACTATGACAGAGTAACAAACACAATACAGGAAAGAGAAGGATGGGTGGACAGTATCTATTTAGATTTCAAGAAAGCATTTGACACAGCACCACACCAAAGACTTTTATCGAAACTGTACCATCAAGGAGGAATTCTAGGCAAACTATTTTGTTGGATGCAAGATTTTCTCATAAAAAGAGAAATGAGAACAGTACTAAGAGGAAACTACTCATCATGGAAAGAAGTGACTAGTGGAGTACCACAGGGTTCAGTGCTGGCACCAATCATGTTTTTAGTGTATATAAATCATATAAACAGTAACACTGGAAATGAAAGCCATCTGAATATGTTTGCAGGTGATGCAAAAATACAAAGGAGAATTACTAACACAGACTCTTGTAAAGAGCTACAAGAAGAATTAAATAAACTTCATGAATGGAGTAATACATAGCAAATGGAATTCAATGTGGACAAGTGTCATGTAATCAAGTTTAGTAAAAGTGGAAAAAGACCTGACTGGGATTACACGTTAGGAAATAAAACCCTATACACATCAGAAAGAGAGAAGGACCTAGGTGTGATTATCAATAACAGACTATCTCCGGCTGACCACATCAGCGAGAAGGTATGGAACATTTATACACTGCTTGCAAATATGAGAATAGCATTCACATACATAAATGAAGACATGCTAAGAAGGATAACATCATTAATTAGACCAACCCTGGAATATGCATCAGTAGTCTGGAGTCCTCATCTCAAAAACACATAGACAAGATTGAAAAAGTTCAAAGGGCCGCTACAAGATGGATACCAAGCTTAAGGGACCTAAGCTACGAAGAGAAACTAAATAAACTGAATCTACCAACACTACAGGAGAGAAGGAAAAGAGGTGACATGATAATGCTATATAAGTGCACATCAGGGAAGGAGAAAATAGACATAAATGATTACTTAACATATGGAGAAGCATCAGCATGAGGACACTGCAAAAAAATGCATAAGAAGAGAGGTGATAAAGACGTAAGGAAATTCAGTTTCCCAAACAGAGCAATTGATCAATGGAATGCACTACCGAATGAAATAGTGTGTGCCAAAACAATTCACAAATTTAAGGATATGTACGATAAATATGGTTTAAAACACGGGACAGTACGAGCTTGACTCATTCCTGTAAAGATACAATTAGGTAAGAACAATTAGGTAAGGTAAGAACACTCACATCCACACACCCACATCCACCCCCTCCACACACACACTCACACACACACACACACACACACACACACATACATACGAACATCTCTTGTAAATTCTGCTTCCAAGCGATTGGGTGTGCTAAGCCGACTCCTTTCCTTCTTTGCCCCTGCACAAGTGTTGACTCTATACAGGGGTTTATCTGCCCCTGTGTGGAGTACGACTCTCATGTGTGGGGAGGCTCCCCACATATAGCTCTTCTCAATAGGGTGGAGTCAAAGGCTTTTCGTCTCATTAACTCTCCCCCTCTTTCTGACTCTCTTCAACCTCTGTCTCTTCGCCACAGTGTTGCATCTTTATCTCTTTCCTATCACTGTTCCTCTGAACTGTCTGCATGCATTCCTCCACTTCTACGACAGGCGCGTAACACCCGTCTAGCGGCAAACTCTCACCCCTTTTCTGTCCAACTCTCTAATGCAAGAGTTAGAAGTTACTCCCAGTCCTTCATTTATGCAGCAGGTCAACTCTGGAACTGTCTCCCTCTGTCTGTATTTCCTGCTTCCTATGATCTCCAGTCTTTCAAATGCAGTGTGTCCAGGCATCTCGAAATGAATGGATCTTGAATTTGTCTCTCTCTTGTATTTTGTTTTTCTCTTGGAAGGAACAGTTTTGCGGGCTCATGGCCTTTGGTTCCTTCTTCCTCACATAAAAAATCACACACACACACACACACACACACACACACACACACACACACACACTCACACAATCACTCACACACACACACACACACACACACACACACACACACACACACACACACACACACACACACGCACGCACGCACGCACGCACACACACACACACACACACACACACACACACACACACACACACACACACTAGGCACCGAGGGGAGCAGACGCATGTCGCCACCACTCCATACCTGGCCAACCTAAATTAGTGTCTGTATATGAGCCAAGCTCTGTACCAGGTTAGACTAAATGGTGTTCTAATATTAAAAAAAAAAAAAAAGTTAAAGACTTGTTCAAACAGTAAGGAAAACAAAGTAGCCCAAGACTGCGCTAAATCAGCTAATATTTGTTTAGCCTATAACTTCACGAGGGAATGTAAGTACTATTTGTGCTTTTAACACTTCATAATGACCACATACTTTAGTAAAACAAATTTGGAAAAGAGAAGGGGTAAAGGTACAAAGCAGGGTGATGATTTCTACCAAGAACTGGTTGAAATGGAGACTCACAATAAACTGGTGGAACGAGTACACAGACTAGAGATTGCTTTTCACAATGAGATTGATGAAATTAAGAAGCAGATGCACTTGAAAAAGGAAGAAATAGTAAAATTAGAAAAGGAAATCAACAAGAAAGACACAGCCATAGATAAGCTGACAGTAGAATTGGGTTCACTTAGGAAAAAATTTCGTGAAATGGCAAGTACAGTAGTAAACCACGAGAGTATTATGGAAGAGTTCAAAAATGATACAGAGACAATTAGGCAAGTAAGCAATCTGATAGATCAGAGCAGTGATATTGAGGAGAAGATAACACTGGTGAATGAAGGTGTGCAAAGCTACAAAAATTATGTGGAAACCACTTATCTTGAAATGGTGAAAGTAAAGAAAGACTTAGAAACAAGGATGGAAGAAAAAAGCATTAAAAAGGAAGTAAAAAGAATAATCCAAAACAATCCTAAATTAGTTAGAGATTCAGCAGACATCAACAAATCTATAGTAAACACTGGTATAGAAGATGAAAAAGTAAGAAACAAGATCTCAAGAGACAAAAAGGAGATGGCAAATGTAATGAGCATATTGAAGGAAGTATCAGAGGAAATCTGTAATAAAGACATAGAGGAACACAAAAGATTAGGGAAATACGAGAGAAACAAGTCAAGACCCGTAAAAGTAACCTTCCAGAGTGTGAACACTGTGGAGGAGATAATAAAAAATGCAAGGAATCTTAGGGAAAAAGAGGAGTTCAAAAATGTATGGATAAAAAGATGCCTAATACAAGAGGAACTGGAATTACTGAAAGAGAAGAGGGAGGAAGCAAAAACAAAAAATGAGGGAAGATCAGAGGAGGAGAAGATTTCTTTTTTTTTACAAGGTAATTGGATTGCTGGTAAGAAAATGGTACATAAACAGGAGGGAATAAAAAGAAAGAAAGTGGTAGAACCAAATAATGATAAGTATATAAACAAGATGATTAAGTTGATGTACTCAAATGTAGATGGAATGGTATCTAAATTATTAGAGATGATTGATTATATCAGAGAGAATGAACCCCAGATAATATGCCTAACTGAAACAAAATTAACACCAAGGATATCAAATGACATCTTAAACTTAGAGGAATACAATATATGGAGAAGAGATAGAAACTTAAAAAACGGAGGTGGAATTATAATATGAACAAAGAAAAATCTAAAAGTCAAAGAAATAGAACTAGATATACCCTCACAAGTAGAACTGATTGCAGTAGAGATCAATACATCTGAAGGGAAAGTAACTGTAGCCAATTTGTACATGCCACCTAGATCAAACACATGGGAAAGAGGCGAATATGGGAACCTGGCAGAGAGTACAATTCAGAGTTTAAGAGCATTACTACATAGAATGGAAGAGAAATCGGAAAGAATTATACTAACTGGAGATTTTAATACAAATATTAATTGTAATACTCTAGATATATTAAGCCAAGAAAGCGGTTGGGACCAAAAGCTCCTGGATCTCGTGCAGGTGTTTTTCCTAACGCAACATGTAAGGGAAAGCACCAGAAAAAGAGGACTTGATGTACCCTCAGTGCTAGATCTTATATTTACTGGGCAAGAAAACGATATTGACAATTTAATATATCACCGTCCATTTGGCAAAAGCGACCATGCAGTACTAAATTGCAACTTCAGGGTTGTATATGACATAGTTAACAGCAATGAAAGTTACAAAAAGAGTCTAAATTATAAAAAGGGAAACTATCATGACCTAAAGAAGTACTTCTTAGAAACTGATTGGGAACATGAGCTTAGAGGACAAAATTTAATGCTATATAAAAAAAAAATTGTGAACTTAATGAAATAGGAGTCCAGAAGTACATCCCACAGCACAATGAAGCAGAAAAGAAAATAAAGAAATCGTTCAATACAGAATGTAAAAAATTAAAAGAAAGAGATTTATTGTGGAATAGATACAGAAGACACAATAGTGAAAGGGCATATAACAACTATAAACAGGCAAGAAACAATTATACAAGAATAAGGAGGGAAACCCAAAAACAGTTTGAGGAGGATATCATAAACAAAAGCAGTGATCAGCCGAAGCTATTTTACAGCTACATCAGAAGCAAAACCAAAGTAAAAGATATAATACAATCCATTACGGACGAGGGAATCACTTATACACAAGAGAAAGATATTTGTGAAGCACTAAATAAGAATTTCCAATCAGTTTTTACAAAAGAAAAAAAAAATTAGAGGGACTATGTGGAACATGCATATCCACACATACTACCAGATATACTGTACAAATATCAGAAAAAGTAATACAGGAGGAGTTAATCAACTCCTACAATACCTATGTATTGTTTTAAATTGCGTTGTTTCTTCTGGTAGGCGATTAGATGAAGTTGTATCTTTTTATTTATTTATTCATGAAGATAGATTTATTTATTTATTCATTTTTCTTATTTTTTTTCCTTTGGCTCGTATTCTCGGCGGTTAAGTTAGTGCCCTAACACCTGTTCTTTACCTACTTATTTTGGGATACAGCTGGCGCATATAAATTTTGTATGTTATTTATGCAGAGTATGGTTATGTTAGAATGATTTAAGTAACACAGGAGAAGACGGAAAGGTGTAATAAGCAAAGTAAATCGCTTAGGAGGAGGTGTTGGGCAGCTTCCTTAATGGACGAGAATACGGACCTTAGTCCTAGAATGTTATTTCCCTTAGGACACACACACACACACACACACACACACACACACACACACACAGGAAATTCAAGGTGATTTATGAGCTCATCAGACAAGTCAACCCTGGAACTGTCTCCCTCTCTATAATTCCTACTGCTTATGATCTCTAAGTCTATCAATCGAAGCGTGTCCAGGTATCTCGAAATGAAATGACTTTGAATTTGGCTCCCTGATTTTTTTTTTTTTTTTTTTTTTTTTTTTTTTTGAGGGAGCAATCTTGTGGGCTACTGGACTTTGGTTTTTTCTTCTTTGCATTTAAAATAATCTGATAGTGAAACAGTTAAAGCAAAATCCAATACTACTAATACCACTGTGCTGAGTTGAGGAGGGGACAGTGTGTAGTGAATGTGTACATTTTTTTATTTTCGCGTTAAAAAAAATAAGGCTATGGCTGCATAGAAAAATACAATATAACTCTGCTGGCTTTACCTGGCAGTACCTGAAGTCTTGGTATGTTGTCGCCATTCTCAGGGTTTGCATATGATTAGAAGATTTATTTCTGCTTCATATATCTCTGGCGTCTGTCTTGAAAATATTGCTTTTCACATAAGGTATCATTTCTATTCTCCTTACCACCACTGTCTCATTTACTGCAGGTAGGCTTACACATTAGTTACTGATTTCAATGTAATAAATTTTCCGTGATATACTCTATTTAAATTATCATTATCATCATTATCATTTAAATCTACCATCATCAGTTTCTTATATTTGCAGCAACCAAAATTCTACATCTAATCGAGATCGTCTTCCTTTTCATCGACAGTTTTCATATCTGTTTTCAGAATGAACTGCAAGGGACAAGTTTTGCCGATAGCCTTTGTTACCTTCTGCATTACAAAAAAGAAATCATCACCACTTACTACTGTCACCATCTTGCATCTTTCATCGAGACGTGAGCAATTTTACATCCCTATCGAGGTCATTTTTCCTATTATTTTTTTTATCATTTCAGTGCTCTGCCATATCACTGCTTACTATTACCATTAGCACCATAACTTTAATCAATCCTTAATCATCATTAAATCTACCAATCTGCACCATATTTAGGACTGTCATCATATCGTCATCATATCATTCGTAACCATTCCCAGGATATGAAAAATGCCATAGCTATTGTCAGGCACCATTACCATACTTTTACAGATTGTTAGCAATATCAGTCTCCTTTAGGCACCACCACCATCACCACCATTACTATCATTACTACCCAGTATTACTACCCCTTCACCAACCAGGCAAGTCCACTGCCACAACATTCATTATATTAAAATCACTACAATTTTTGCCACCACCCCAACCACCACCACCATAATTACTATAAATTTCAATCTTTTTTGGCGATATGTATCAGTAAGTAATTATATTCTTTCTTACACCAGAGTATTTGCATTACTACTACTACTGCTGCTGCTCCTGCTGCTGCTCCTGCTGCTGCTGCTACAACAACAACAACAACTATTACTACTACTATTACCACAACTACTGCTTCTACTATTACTACTACTACTTCTACTACTACTACTACTACCAAACAATTGTCAGTCTCTGCCAGTCGTTACCAAACTGTCCTCTCCTTCATTGGTGGCAGATGAAAAGTAGATTTACACTGATAATGTATAGTTTTGAGAGAGAGAGAGAGAGAGAGAGAGAGAGAGAGAGAGAGAGAGAGAGAGAGAGACGGCTTATGTTCCCACGCACATCCATAAATTGGTAACCCTTTCAGTGCGATTCTATCACTGTAATTCGCGTTTCACAAGACAGCATAATCAATTTATGAAACATCTCCAGTATGACAAAAAAAATAAATAAATAAAAACGCAATACGTTTGAATGTTTAGTCTGATTGGTGATCTTTTTCCCTTGGTAGTAGTGGTTAAATCTGAATTCAATTTCTTTTTTTCATGGAAGAGCGGTAGCCAGAGACAGACATTTTTTTGTTTTTCTATAAATTTCCCAACTACTCTTTTAACGACATGGGTGCAAACACACGATGAGAAAAATTGCATGTAGTGAAACACATTACAAACACTGTATGTGGAATTTCAAATACGAATTTCGATATTATCATGAGTGTTACATGTATCAGTCCGTTTGGTAATTCAGTGTAACATAACCTCAGTTAGTCTCGTCAGTCAGCAGCCTCAGCACGCTACACGAAAAGTAGGAGCAACAACGACTAAGATAAATCGTTGAGGATGAAATGAAAGAAGAAAAGTAAAGGTTGCTAAAAATAAAAGGAGGGAAAGTGAGCGAGACATGGTATGAACTGGGAGGTAGTATGGAGTAAGAGGACGGGAGATTGACAGTCATGATACCATGTCCACCCAAAGGATTATCCTGTCTCACACAACAGCTAGTCTAACGTTCATTACCTCACCTCCAAACAAGCAGACATCCGCCAGAGCGATCCACAAAGAAATTACATTCGTCAATGAAGAGAACAGGATTCCACTCTCATCTGGCCCACCATTCATGTTGGCAACACCACTGTAATCTGTTCTGACGATGGGCGAATGAGAGATCCAGACCTCTTACGGGTCTACGTGGGTTTTGGCCAAACCACCGCAGTCGCCTCTGTATGGTGAACCTGTTTATCCGATGATTACGTAGACCAGGATTCTCACCTGCTGTTTGTGCTGCCGATAGGAATCTGTCTCAGAGATGCAGCAGCTAGATGTGGTGACCTTGACATTCTGCTGTGACATGTACTCTTCCAGGACGCTGTCGGTCGTCAAATGAATCTGTCCCATGATGCCTGTGGATGAGACTGACAATCGTTGAATGATAACAGCCCATTATGCTGGCAGTCTTTCAAGAACTAACAGATTGTATTCCATTTACCCATGACCTAACTTTTATCGTAGACGTAAAACGACCACGTGCTCCATTTCCACCAATAGGCAGCGAGTGGAATGGGTTGACGTGATACATCTTATCTCTGAGACGTGGCTTCGTGAACAAAATGAATCTTTGTGTTCATGTGAGTGCCGTATGAGTCCATGATCCTTCCAAACCTGATCAATGTTTGAAATAAGCAACGGTACATGAATTATTACAATTGAATTAGATGGTACGTTTTCATTGACTCAAACTTTTGCTCACTTAGTAACATAAAGTGTGCCTTCCCGGACTAATATATATATATATATATATATATATATATATATATATATATATATATATATATATATATATATATATATATATATATATATATATATATATATATATATCATCATTTCATTTCATTGCCAGACGCCATGTATCCCAAATGGGGTGGCCAAGGGCTTAGAGTTAACTGTTTTACAGGGAGGGGCACTAATCCTCCACCAACCCCACTTGACATGTAGGGATGCCAACAGCATCTGGTGTTCCCAGGCGGTCACCCATCCAAGTACTAACCAGACCCAACGTTGTTTAACTTCGCTGATCGGACGGGAAGTATATATATATATATATATATATATATATATATATATATATATATATTACACTCCGTTCACAGTCACAGCTAGCTTATGGTTTATTTGTCATTTGTACCTGTATCTGTATGATATGTACTAATCCACTGGACCGGATTCTCCCCTCAAAAATAATAAATAGACTTTTCCCCCGTGCTGCCAGAGTATGAATGACGGGAAGGTGTCTGGAACTGGAATGGTACATGTGAAAGTGGAAATGTTGTACTGGCAATGTTTGTGTGTGTCAAGTTTGGTTTATATCATCGGCTAAACTGACTGGATGCAAACATATAAGGATATCAAAGAACAAGTCACTAGTGCCCTTTTGTGTGCCCCCACCTGGTTCGCATCCTAGACTCATAGGAACATACATCAAGAGATAAGTGTTTTACCACTGGATAACCTTTGAAGAGACATGTACAGTTCATCGTTACAACTGTATAACCTTTGAAGAGATATTTAAGGTTTACTGGTGAATACATTATGTATTATGCCACATTCTTTATCGTTTTTATCAGAAAGGGAATATGCGACATTAAATCTAAGTTATATTTCCCGCAACGCCCATCTCAACAGTTACTTCAAGAAACAAGGGATGAGGCTATGGCACACCTAATGTCTGACTTGGCTCATATCTCTGACTGGGGTAAAAATAATATGGTTGTCTTTAATGCTTCTAAGACTCAGTTCTTACACCTATCAACCCGACAAAATCTTCCACAGGTATACCCACTAATGTTTAATAATATTCAGATTAATCCTGCATCATCCTTGAACATGCTTGGGGTTTCATTTACTCGGGACTTATCTTGGAAAGATCATATTACAGCTCTTGTAAAATCTGCTTCCAAGAGATTGGGTGTGCTAAGCCGACTCCGCTCTTTCTTTACCCCTGCACAATTGTTGACTCTATACAGGGGTTTTATCCGCCCGTGTGTGGAGTACAACTCTCATGTGTGGGGAGGCTCCCCACATACAGCTCTTCTCAATAGGGTGGAGTCAAAGGCTTTTCGTCTCATTAACTCTCCTCCTCTTACTGACTCCCTTCAACCTCTGTCTCTTCGCCGCACTGTTGCATCTTTATCTCTTTTCTATCGCTACTTTAATGGTCACTGCTCCTCTGAACTGTCTGCTTGCATTCCTCCACCTCTACGACGGGCGCGTAGCACCCGTCTGGCAGCAAACTCTCATCCCTTTTCTGTCCAACTCTCTAATGCAAGAGTTAACCGTTACTCCCAGTCTTTCATTCATGCAACAGGTCAGCTCTGGAACTGTCTCCCTCTGTCTGTATTTCCTCCTGCCTATGATCTCCAGTCTTTCAAACGCAGTGTGTCCAGGCATCTCAAAATGATCGGATCTTGAATTTGGCTCTCTATTGTATTTTGTTTTTCTCTTGGAGGGAACTGTTACTGCGGGCTCATGGCCTTTGGTTCCTTCTTCCTCGCATAAAAAAAAAAAAAAAAAAAAACACTGAACACCGGAATCGTCAACCTAACACGCACTAGTCATAATCTCTATTTTCCGTTTTAAATCTTTTAGTATATTCCTGTTAAAAGTTTTATTTTTTTCATCACTTCATCCATATCAGGAGAAAGCCAGTTCTGATTCACACATATTCTGAGATTTGCCTATATACGTCTAACTAATAATTCCGCATCTAGCATCTCTTCAGTTCATAAATCCTTCAAGAAACCTAATATAAGCAAATTCCCGTTTCTGAAAATGACGACTAGCCAATTATTACAGTACAAGCACGATTCTTGAAACTTGTATATAATTTTTACAGCATTACCAGGTCAATATAGATATCAGTATGGTATAATGACTTGTAGGTAAGATGTTAAATGCAGAGAAAGGACACAGGATTTATTAAACGTTTCGACTGTGACGGCTTTCCTGAAACAACAAATGTTTGATACAAATGAGCAAATAGTTTACAATATTGTTCTTTATATTATGGCCAGCAGGAGGCTATTGTATACTAAACATCGCCCGTGCAATGTATGTCCTCTGCTGCTGGTAAACATCGCCCAGGGAACATATGTTCTTTCTGCGTCAGGGTTATCATCATTATCACACACCACCTATACCTCAAAGTTCCTCCTTGTGATCTCCCTCAACCACCACCTTTTCTGGGGCCATCAGCAAGTTTTCCTTCAGGGGTAGTGTCGACCAGAAGTTCAGTACCTGAGGAAGGCGGTGAAAGCAGGAGAAAGCTAAAATGATTGCATGAAAAAACGATAAAATGAAAGAGTGCGGTAAGACACACACACACACACACACACACACACACACACACACACACACACACCTCATTCCTCACACCTGCAAATCACACAATTTTTCAACGGGGTCTCTCCTCATCTATAAACTCATCTGGATATAAAACACCGAAATATTGAAAACAAACTTAAACGTGATTTATAAAATCAATTACCAAATACATTGTAGAAGGACGGTAAAAAGATGCTCAGTTAATAGCAATAATAGTTCCAAACCCAAGGTTAACTGAACGTTAACCCAGTGGAGATCAGGCTGAAGTTACCCTTTTCCCATAGTCCTCAATCTTCCATTTGGGAATAATAAGGTAACTGAGAGACGTTTACATGACTAGGCAGCAATGCTATCACGTGACGACGTCCCTCTCGTACACCGGAAGATACTCAAAAAAGGAACAAATAGACAAGGGTACAGGACCGCTACCCTTGCTCAATAAGGATACTGGCGCAGTCACATGCCATGCACCTTGCTAAATACACTGGCGCGGTCATCTGCCATACACCTTGCTAAATACACTGGCGCGGTCACCGGCCATACAGCTTGCTAAATACACTGGCATGGTCACCTACCACACACCTTGCTAATACACAGGCGTGGTCAACTGCCATGCACCTTACTCCTAGACTAACCCCTTAATCTATCCCTGAGGGTGTGTTATCGTTACCTGCTGGAGGCGATCGGGTGCCATGGCAGGAGCAAGATTAAGATCAAGATGGTGAGGGTCAGAGGGGTCAAAAGGGGTCCAGGTGAAGCCCAAGGAATCATCTGGGGTTGGGTTTCTGTGAGAGAGATATCTAGGGTAAGTTGGATACAGCACTTTTTTTCTTCTATATCAATATGATTGTCTCATTTTCACTCTCTACAGTACATAAACATAAGGAAAATAAGACCATAACGAATAAGGGGAATGGAAACAAACTAAGCACACACTATTGCCATACACTTATTTAAAAATCTTGCACGTCTATTGCAATTTTAGATTCCAGAGCCATCTTGTGTTCTCTGTATTGTAACAATTCACTCTGGCGCAATCAAATATCCCTGTAACATATCCTAGCCTCCTTTAAGAAAACTAGTCCCTTTTTAATGTAATCCCGACCTCTGTAGTGTAACCCAGTCCTCTTTGATAAAACCTGGCCCTCTGTAGCACAATTTGGCCCTCTGTTGCACAACCTGGCCATCTGTAGCACAACCTAATCCTATGCAACACAACCTGGCCCTCTGTAGCACAACCTGGCCCTCTGTAGCACAACCTGACCCTCTGTAGCACAACCTGGCCCTCTGCAGCACAACCTGGCCCTCTGTAGCACAACCTAATCCTCTGCAACACAACCTGGCCCTCTGTAGCACAACCTGGCCCTCTGCAGCACAACCTGGCCCTCTGCAGCACAACCTGGCCCTCTGCAGCACAACCTGGCCCTCTGCAGCACAACCTGGCCCCCTGTAGCACAATCTGGCCCCCTGTAGCACAACCTGGCCCTCTGTTGCACAACCTGGCCCCCTGTAGCACAACCTGGCCCTCTGTTGCATAACAAGGCCCTCTGTTGCACAACCTGGCCCCCTGTAGCACAACCTGGCCCTCTGTTTTACAACCTGGACCCCTGAAGCACAACCTGCCCTCTGAAGTACAACCCTGTCCTCTGTAGCACAACCTGACCCTCCGTAACACAACCTCGTCCTCTGTAGCACAACCTGGCCCTCTGTAGCACAACCTGGCCTTCCGTAGCACAACTTGCCCCTCTTTAGCACAACCTGACCATCTTTAGCACAACCTGGCCCTCTTAAACATGAACCTGCCTTCTGTGCCACAACATAGTCCTCTGCAACATAGCCACTGTAACACAACATAGTCATCTGTAACACAGCCTAGGCCTCTGTAAGACAACGTAGTTTTCTGAACCATAATCCAGCCCAATGTAACATAGTCCTCTTTAGACAGCAGAGGCTATCGTAACTCAGTCTAGGTCTCTGTAACACAACCTAGGCATTTGAAACACCTACTAGGCTTCTGTACCAAAACCTGGGCCCTCTGTGATACAGCCTAGAAATCTCTACAATTATTTAGGTCTCTGTGGTACAACCTAGCAATCTGTACAACTATTTGGGTCTCTGTGATACAATGTAGCAATCTGTACAACTATGTAGATCTCTGTGGTACAACCCAGCAATCAGTACAACTATATAGGTCTCTGTGATGCAACCTAGAAATATGTACAACAGTTCATGTCTCTGTTTCACTACCTGACAATCTGTACAACAGAGGCTTAAACACAGTCCAAGTCTCTGAAAAGGAATCTAACCCTCTTTAACATTATCCTGCCTTGTGACACACATCCAGGGGTCTCTGTATCCTAATTTAGAATCCTTTTAACACTTTTTTTCTACAGTTTTTTTTTTTTTTATTGAGAAAACTAGGTCGCTCCCACAACTTTAAAATTTTGCGGTGGTTAAGTGAAATTCCAGAAAGGTTAGTTATGAGGTCGGAATAAGTCTCGTTAGTTACTATTTCCTTGTCACTCCAACCTGGCATAAAATTGCCATTCTTCCCTCTTGAATATTGAGTTTAAAAATATATTAACAAAGGAAAATGGTGCTGGTTACGAAGTAGTGCTATTGTATGGATATAGAGCCATAGCATCGACCTATCAAACCACTGAGTTAAGTGAAATAAGCTGCAGAAGGACGAAAATCTGGGCCAGGTTAAGGTGAAGCAAGTATAGTTAAACTGACCACCTAGTCTGAGTATAGTTGACCATTACTAAGCTGAAGGGGGTTAGGAATATTTTTCAGGTTAAAGTAAACACACTATATACTCCTCATACCCTAATCTAGCCTAATATTTTCTTCTCGGCATGTTGAATACCGAGCTGTAAATTAAATTAACACTCGTATAAGGCGCTAGTCACGATGAAGTGTCTTGGAAACGATGTAGATTCATAGCACTGTCTTTCCCTGTCATTTAGCAACATGGAGTAAGCTACGAGGGGAAGAAAAGATGGGCCAGGTTAGGTAAATGAGCAAAGAAAGCATACCCAATAGTTGTGACAAGATGTAGATTTGTAGTATTGTCTTCTTCCATCAATAAATAACGTGGGTTAAGCTAAGAAAAGAAGGATGTATGGGTCAAATTAGGGTAAAAGAATGAACCTACCCAGTGGATGCGAAGTTGACCCACAGCTGTGTTATGAGGTCACGCATGCGCCCGTCGTTTGGTGTTGTGGAAATGGACTGACTGAAGATACCATCGAGTGGGAAGAGGTAGAAAAGGTCATCCCCGTGGCACACCCCTGATATGCAATGATGATAAGAGTGATAATAAAAACAGAAATAATTTCAAAGGCTGAGGGGAGAAAAGCATAACAGCATTACTAATAATAATAATAATAATAATAATAGTAATAATAATAATAATAATATTAATGATAATAATAATAATAATAATAATAATAATAATAATAATAATAATAATAATAAATAATAATAATAATAATAATAATAATAATAATAGTAATAATAACAACAATGGTAATAATAATAATAATAATAATTATTATTATTATTATTATTATTACCATTGTTGTTATTATTATTATTATTATTATAACAATAGTTATATAATAATAATAATAATAATAATAATAATAATGATAATAATCGGTAGGTGGGGGCGCTCACCATCCACTCACTCAATGTAATGCTGCTCTCGGGCGTGTGCCCTTTCCTCTCCTCCATCCTTCTTTCCTTCCATCCTCTTCTGTCTTTCTTTCCTTCATTCTTTCCTCTTTCTTCTGCCTACGGGTGACTTTACACCTCCTCTTCTGTCTTTCTTTCCTTCATTCTTTCCTCCTTCCGCTTGTGGGTGACTCTACAATGAGTGACAAGTCAAATGGTTTTCTGTACACCAGGATACGACTTACTATGTTGGGTGGTAACCATATAACCTAATTTTGGCGCCTGGTGGTTTAGTGGGTAATTACGGTGCTCCAGTCGGATTGAGCCGGTGAAGGTTTATATCCAAGGGATGGTTGGGGTTTATTGCTCACGTAATGCCACTAAGGGATGAGTAAGGCTGGTCATTCTCATCTTAAATGTCAGGACCAACTTGCCTAGCCCCGGGCTACTACGTTCCTCATGGGGCAACGTAGGATTGGATGATGGATGGATGGATGGATGGATAATAATAATAGTAGTAATAACAATAGTGCTAAAGACAGTGAGACAGCCAAACTATATATGCGCGCATCAGCAAAAATACGTCCTCGGTACAGACTAACCCAAGAGAGCTTTGACGAGTTAGGAGATTAAGGAAATAAATCACTTAGGAAGAGGTGTTAGGCAGCTCCCTTTACCAACCACAATATGAACCAGAGAGACAAAGCATCATGCGTGCATCCGTAAAAATACATCCTTAGTATAGACTAACCCATGAGATCTCTGAGAGGTTATCATTTACACTTGGCCAAAGTAATCCATCATGAAATTGTAAAGTGTGTCAATGCTTTATGCCTCATTGGTTTCAAGGCTTTAAAAATACTACAGTATTCATTTTATTCTCGAATCATTGCTCCTCAGGTAGTAGCGGACAGAACCTGATAACACACACACACACACACACACACACACACACACACACACACAAATACACACACACACACAGCAATAATGTAAATCCCCCTCTTAATCTAAGTTCAAAATTACATGTAAAATATATACACATATTGTACATATTTACAATACCTTATCCCAGATTCAAAAATAATGAGAGAGGGTGGTGTGAGCTGAGGGCAGGGCAGCGAAATGGCGGGAGACAAGGTGATATGGAGGCGATTTGCTTGTGGGTACCTCTTACGAGACCGAGGGGTCTGGCAATAGATAGATATTTAAATTCAATCTTTAATTTTTTTTTAAACTTCGCTTGCAAAACAGCCTCTGATTTACTCCACGCCCAGTATTCCCGTCGGTTAAGGAGGCTCCTTAGCACCTCTTCCTTAGCGATTTATTTTTAGATATGGATTGTTGGTATTAATTTGCACGTCATGTATGCAAAGTATTGTGGTATCAGAATACTTTATATAACACAGAAGAGGAGAGCAGGTGTTAAAAGGACAATAAATAGCTCAGGAAGAGGTGTTAGGGAGCTTCCTTAACTGAGGAGAATACGGGCTCCTGAGGCAGCCACTGTTGGGATCATATTCTTGTTGATTATGGATGCTAGGTAGCACCTCTTCCTTCGTGATTTATTTTTGGATATGGCCGGTTAATATTTTTTTCTGTATTATTAATGCAGAGTATGGGGATTATGGATGGACTTATGTAACAAGGAAGAGGACAGCAAGGCGTAAAAAACAAAATAAATTGCTTAGGCAGTGATGTTAGGGAGCTTGCTTATCTGTTTATGTAACACAGAAGAGGACAGTCAGGTCTAAAAAAAAAAAAAAAAAGGCTTAGGGAAAGGAGTAAAGGAGTTTCTTTAATTATTTATGTAACACAGAAGAGTAGGTAGGGTGTAATATGCAAATAAATTGCTTAGGAAAAGATGTTACGGAGCTCTCTTAACTCTTTATGTAACACAGAAGAGGCCAGGAAGGTGCAATAAACAAAATAAAGGGCACAGGGAAAGGTGTTAAGGAGCTTCATTAACCGACAGGGATAGGGCCTTGAACTGCAAAATCATATTTGTCGGCACAGTCAACAGAAATCCTGATCAACTCGCTGGACATGTTTGCAACACAGCGAGTAATGATCACCCGACATTAGCATGGGGAGGCAATATAGTTCTTGTGTGTGTGTGTGTGTGTGTGTGTGTGTGTGTGTGTGTGTGTGTGTGTGTGTGTGTGTGTGTTGTCAAAATATCTCGACAAGTTATAGATGAATTTTCACCAAACTTCCAGGGAACAGCAACCGTGTGGAGGCGCAGAAGCCTATTACCTTTGGTGAAAAGTTAATCAAAGATGACCGAATGCCAGTCGCCATATTTTTTTTTTTAAATATGAATAGGCTTTTTGTGAAATGCAGGGACTTGGTTCAGTAGTGTTTAGCGAATTTTCTTCAAATTTAGTTTGTAGGCAATAGTACCTTAGCCAACAGCGTATTTTGGCGGACGATTAGCATTCCACCCCTGAACGCACTACCCTGAAGCCAGAAGGATCCCCCCAACACCTCACTCTACACTCCCTCTGACTTACACTGGCGTGGTGGTGTGGAGCCCATTAAAAAGAGAGTTGCGAGAGAGATCTGGCTGTAATGTGTCAACTCGTAGGTGAAGGTGGGCGCCATGCGGGAGTATCGGTGAGCCTTCTCCTCCACACCCACTTTGACCAGTCGATCCCCGTACATCTGGGATTACAGTAATGGGTATACAAATTACTGCACATGTGAAGTGTACAGTAATGCAGATACAAGTTACTGGAAGTCTGCGGGTTACAATAATGCATGGGGATACAGCTGCACAAGAATAAACACACGAAAAGCACAGTAAGTATTACAGATGTGCGTCTTCCTTGAGAATGAATGTGAGAAATAAATGGTTCATGCGAGCATCAGTGAATGTCTATCAGCAAGACAAGCAGAATTAAGTACAAAAAAGAACAAGGCAAAATAACCTGTGAAAAAAAAAGATAGATAATAAACAGATAAATATATCAGCACAATTGCAAATGAGAATAGACATCATGATAACTCAGAATAAAACTTGTAATTAGGCAGATTAAGCAGCATGAAAAGTATACATTTTCTAAATGTACGAAAGAAGGAACTATAGGCCAGGTGCCCGAAAGATTCTTCCCTCCAAGAAAAAACAAGAACAAGAAAATAGAGAACCAAATTCAAGATCCGTTCATTTCGAGACAGTATTCCAAGTAAGAGTAAGTAACGTATGTAAGAAGATGTAATATCATAACTTAGGATCATGTAAATCGAAGTAAGCATCATCATATCTACTGGAGGATTAGAAACGTGACACTCTTGACTAAATATTCCTCTGCCACCTCGTACCCCGCTGAATATCCTCCTGTCTCAATTACACCTATTCCTTTGAAGACCCTTGAGTAACTTGTAAATGCTTAAGTATATTTGTTGAAAGCTCTATTCGTGTTCCAGATGTCCAGTGTGTATTTCGCGAAGGCTGTGGTGTTTGTGACTCCCTTCTTACTCTGGTGTTTATGCAGTTGTCCCTTGGAAATGTTGGGTGGGAGTGAGACACAGGTTAGAGCTTGAATTCTTTACTTTTCCAAACGTTTCAGGCCACACAGAACCCACTTTCAGAGAGAATGAACAGGAAAATGGGTTCTCTGTAGCCCGAAACGTTAGTGAGTGGACTGCCTAGCTCTACAATAGAAATTGGGATACTTCAAGACTGTAAACGGGTGGCTAATTTAATTTTGTCTTCAAAGAGATTGAACAAGAGGATGAGCTCTGTGTGGCCTGAAGCCTTATAGAGAAAATAAAGAATTCAAGTTCTACTCTGTGTCTCTCCCACCCAACATTTCCACTTATCGCAATGGATCATGTACAGTTGTCCTTTGATTCTAGTCATAGGTCGTGTGATTGGATGTACTTGAGTTCTGTCTTTGATCATGTGATTCATAAGACTGATTATTAAAATTATTGTACAAACATCAGTGTAGGTGAAGCATTACTCAGTGTAATTCAAGAGTTTTTGGGTAACACGCCCCAGTGTATAGTTATTAATTGAAAACATAGTGATCATTGGAATGTCATTTGAGGAGTTCCCCAAGGTAGTGTTTTGAGTCCAGTACTTTTTATAATTTATACTCATATATGGGATGGTTCAAGAAAAAAGTTAATAGCCTATACTAACGACAGCACCCCGTTTGTAGCCATTCCTGCATCTGCAGGAATGAACTGTGGAATACTCTCCTTATTACCTCTGTGATAGAAAAATGGGATAGCCCAAGATTTTAAACGGGGGACTCACTTAATTTTATCTCGTATATCAAGTGAGGAATAGTTTTTCGTAAGCTGCTAGTCATTTTTATTTTGTTCTCATGTTCATACCCCATTTTCATGTTTGTTAGTTGTTTTTCCTGATGGAGAATTTAGGTCAATACTCCTAGATTTCTTCCACTATAATAATAATAATAATAATTATAATAATAATAATAATAATGATAATAAAAATAATAATAATAATAATAATAATTATAATAAGAGTAATAATAATAATAATAATAATAATAATAATAAAAATAATAACAATACTGCTGCTACTGCCATTACAACAACAACAACAACAGCAACTACTACTGCTGCTACTACTACTACTACCTCTACTTCTACTACTACTCTGTCTATCTATCTATATACCTAGGCTGCTTCCCTCAAGGAAAGGGAGGTAGCCGTGACAGGACGACACACTCCCCATTTACTCATCCATTCAGCCACATTCATTCGCATCTTAGCCCCAGAAGAGAGAAGGGACAGATCCTCACAGCACCACAGCGCACAAGGGTCAACTGCGCAGTGCAATCAGTGACATCCCCAGCAGGGCCCGACAGCAGAGCTGGTTTACCCTGCCACATCATAATAGACCCATCACCTTACCCACACCTGACCTGACTAGCTGATCAGACCCAGTGCGGGAGAATATCCCCTCAAGGCTGCGTCATAATTTATTCATTCACAATTTCTCTCCATTTATTTCTATCACGCACAGCCACTCTTCCTTGCTCAACAGACATCCCTCTCACATCCAGCGCTCTCTTCACACTGTCTATCCATCCTATTCGTGGTCTTCCTCACAACCTTACAACTCTCACATCAGATCTAGTTATCGTTTTCACCAACCACTCATTATCCATTCTCTCCATATGCCCAAACCATCGCAACACGCTCTGCTCAACTCTATCAGCCATCTCCTGAACAACTCCAGTTCTCCTTCGCACTCCATCATTTCGCACTCGATCCATACGCGTCACTCCACACATACTCCTCGGACATCTCATCCCCATTACATTCAAACTTTTCCTCTCTGCTACACCCATATTCCATGTTTCAGCCCCATATAATGCAGTCGGTACCACAACACCCTCATACAGCCTTCTCTTTACATCCATTCTAAGCGAACGACATCTAAACACCTTTTTCATTCCTCCCAGCACCTTTCCTACTTCATTCATTCTAAACTTCACTTCTGCATCTATTCTTCCATCCACAGCAACATGTGACCCTAAATATTTAAAACACTCTACCTCCTCAAGCAACTCACCATTCAAAACTATATTCATCCCCCTACCATCTACCAACCTCGTACACTTCATCACTTTACTCTTATTCTCATTTACTTTCAATTTCCTCCTTTCACACACCCTTCCTAACTCCTCTACCAACTGTCTCAATTTCTCCTCTAAATCAGCACCAGTGCAGTATCATCTGCAAACAGCAGCTGCTTCAGATTCCACTCTCCACCATCAACATTCACCAGACTCAGACCTCCACCTAAAACTCTTGCATTCACCTCCCTTACAACACCATCCATATGAATATTAAACAACCAAGGCGACATCACACATCACCTTCGCAGCCCCACTCCCACAGGAAACCAATCACTCACAGCATTTCCCACTCTTACACACGCTCTACTATCTACATAAAAACTCTTCACCCCTTTTAGTAACCTACCATCAAGTCCATACAATCTTAAAACAGTCCACAAAGCCTCCCTATCAATTCTATCATATGCTTTCTCTAAATCCATGAATGCCCAAAACACATCCTTGCCTTTCGCTAAATATTTTTCACACACTTGTCTCACAGCAAATACCTGATCCAAGCATCCTCTCCCTCTCCTGAAGCCACACTGCTCATCACCAATCACTCCCTCTGCACCCTCTCTAACTCTCATAATTAATACTCTGCCATACACCTTACCTACAACACTCAAGAAACTTATACCCCTAAAGCTAGTACGTTCATACTTATCACCCTTGCCTGTATACAACGGGACAACACAAGCACTTGCTCAGTCAACTGGGACCATACCTTTCACAAAGCACACATTCAACAATCTTACTAACCAGTCAACAGTAGTCACTCCACCAACCTTCAGGCATTCCACAGCACACCCATCCATACCTGCAGCTTTCCTTGTTTTCATGTCTTTTACTGCCTTCTCAACTTCCTCCTTCGTGATCAAAGAATCATTCAACTCTCCCAACACATTTATTCCCAGCACCCTTCCATCCGCCACAATCTCAGCCACCTTTTCCTCCTCTACATTTAACAATCTTTCAAAATACTCTGCCCATCTCTTCCTTGCTGCATCCATCTCAATTAACATCCTTCCATCCTCTGTTTTTACTCGCTCTTCCTTCCCAGACTCTCCCTTTCGCACCCTTTTCACCTCCTTCCAGAACATTTTCTTATTCTGTTGAAAATTCTTAGTCAGCCGCCTACTCCATCTCTCATCTGCTGCCACTTTAGCATCACGCACAGCCCTTCTCGCCCTATTCCTCTGTTCCTTATACCTCGCATATGACACCTCATCCTTCCTCTGCAGCCACACTTCATATGCACGTCTCTTCTCAACCATAGCCATACTTACTTCCTCGCACCACCATTCACTTGCTTTTCTTACACCACCACCCACACGTCTCACACCACACACCTCTTCTGCATGCCCCACCACAGCACCCGTAAACAACTGCCATTTCTCCTCCACACTGCCATTTTCCTAATCTTTCACTGTGTTCCATTCATCTTTCAATTTCTCCTGATACTCTATCATTTTCTCTCTTTCATCGAACTCACTCACTTTCAAAACCTTCCTACCACACCTAACCCTCCTAGCTCTCACTCATCTCTTACCTACTCTTAACTTTCCCTCCACCAGGTAGTGGTCAGACATACCTCCACCCTCCCCTCTCAGAACTCTCACATCCAATAATCTTCCTATTACATTCCTGGACACAACCACATAGTCCATCAAAGCTCTATCAACAACCCTTCCACCCTCCTGTCTCACCCATGTATACTTATAAATATCTTTCTTCTCAAACAGCGTATTTCCAATCACCATCTCTTGCTCAACGCACATCCCTATCATTCGTTCCCCATTTTCATTTCTTCCAGGCACACCATGCATACCAACTACACCTTCAAATGCTACATTTCCCACTCTAGTATTCAGATCTCCCATCATTACCACATTCACATTCGTTCCAAAACTCTGCAGACACTCATCAACATCATTCCAGGAAGACTCCCTCTCTTGTTCATCCCTTTCACTACGAGGCCCATATGCACTCACAAACACCCAGAACTCACATTCAGATTTCGCTTTCACCCACATCAGTCTCGATAACACCTCCTTCCATTCAATCACACACTGCTGTACTACAGGACTCACTAACAAGGCCACACCTTCTCTTGCCCTTCCTCTATCAACACCTGACAATCTTCCATTCACACTTCCAAACATAGACTCACCCTACTACTACTACTACTGATAATAATAAAAATAGTAGTAACAACATGCAGTACCATATCTAAGAATTAAAAACATAGTAACCAAAAACAAATTGACATAAGCAACAACAGAAAGAATAGGAAAGAATAAACAGTTTAATATTTTATACTGAGCAACATTAAGTTAGACGAAAGGCAGCAGTCCACTCTCCCTACCTCTGTCATCTCATCCAGGCGATCCTCTCCAAAGTGGCGTCCCCCAAGGTAGTGTGAGAAGATCCTGGAGGAGAGGGTGAAGGGATCCGTCTCATCCTGTAGCTCCAGCGACACCTCCTGAATCTCCCTCTTCGTCAGTAGCTGGGCCATGGACGCGTTAGCAAGAGTCTCTGGGGAGGTCGACATGTTTTCCGAAATATTGTGAGTTTTAGTGTATTCCTTATGAAAACATTCGATTATAATGTTATCTCTGGGGAGGGCTGACACTTTCTCTTAGATGTTGTCAATGTTCTCTCTGGGGTCGATCAACACTTGCTCCAAAATGTTGTAAATTTTAATCTATTCCTTATGACAACACCCGACTACATTGTTGGTCAACACTTTCTCCTAAATGATGTCAATTTAAGTGCATTCCTTGTGACATCAAGCGATTATATTGTTAAATCATTTACTCACAGGACTGCTATTTGGAACTCATTGCCTCAGATTAGCCCCCCCCCCCCAGAAAAAAATCAACCTACAGCAGTTCAAGTCCAAATATTAGATTTTTTATGAACGGAGGACACCTGTGTTCTTGTATGTTTTTTCCCTTCCTGTGTTCATCTTCTTAATATATATATATATATATATATATATATATATATATATATATATATATATATATATATATATATATATATATATATATATATATATATATATATATATATATATATATATATATATTAAAGAAGAATAATTCTTCACATTTTTCACCCTAACATGGCCTAAAATTATCTCACCATTCTGAATTCCGAGATCTAACAGTAGAATAAGATGCCAGTCGTGCACTAATGCTATCTCAAAGATGTAGAGTCGTAGTATTATCTCTTGCTGCCGCTGAGTATGTAATAAAAGCTGCCCAAAGGACGACAGTCTGGGCCAAGTTAAGGTGAAATTCGTAGAGCCGCAAATAAAGATGTCCCCATAAGCGAAATAGTCACATCACGGTACCTAGACTCAAATGGAAAGGATGGTGCTGGAGAGGCTTGTAATCGTCTTAGAAAAAGTTAAGCTTCGATGATGTTGGCTGTTTCCAGGCACTTCAGAAAGGGAAGGAATATAAACAAGGCCAAAGCATCTCAAACTGTTTCTCTTAACGCTTTGAGACACATCCACATCAACACCACAACGCGTCATTATTTTCCGACCATCTGTCTATCTGTGTATTGCCAGACGCCTCAGTCCAGTAAGGGGTGGCCACAAACATCGCCTCCAAGTCGTCCTGTCCCCTGCGATTTGACTGCCCTTCCCCCAGCTCACACACACACCCCTCTCTCATATACCTCTCCACTTTATCCCTCCACCTCATCCTCTGCCTCCCGCTCCCTCTCCCCCTTTCTGTCTCACTCACATACACTCTCCTCGTTAGTCTCTCTCTTTCCATCCTCTCCACATGGCCAAACCACCAACGTGTATTTCTCCTAACGCTTTCTATCACACGCACATTCAAATCACAACACCTCTTCACTTCCTCATTTGTCAGTGTTTCTCTCCACGTAACTCCACATGCTCCTCTCAACTCATTTCCACTGCGCTCACTCTTGTCTTCTTTCATTCAGACCAGGTCCAAGCATGACTTCCGTATGTTAGAGTTTGTATCACATCAACATCACGCAGCGACTTTTTTACTTCCATGCTCACTTCCCTGTTTCTTATCACTGGCTTAAAAGAACCAGCAACATCTCTTCCTTGTTGCACCTTTTCAAGTACATCATCCTCCAAATTTCCATCCTTACTCGCCACACTATCCAGGTTCTTAAATGCATTCATATTTTCCATTTCCTCATCATCCAGCCTCACTGTTCATTCAGTGACTTCATTCTCCTCGAAGACCATATCTTTACACTTCCCGACATTCACTTTTAGAATCCGTTTATTACGGACTTTCCCAAACTCATTCACTAAACCTTGGAGTTCCTTTTCGTCTTCACTTAACATTACAGTATCATCTGCAAACAACAGTACAGGATTTTTCCAAATGCTGCCCTGTCTCATTAGGGCCACAACCACTGCCCTACCTTGTACGTCTTTTATTGCTCCAATCATATAGGCTACAGACTGAACAACCATGGAGACATGGCACAACCCAGATTCAATCCAACATTCAGATATTGAAAAATTCACTCAGTCCACTCACCACACACACTGCAGCCTTAGCATCCTCATATATACTCTACACGACATTCAACAACTTCACATTTACTCCATATAATCATAATATTCCCCATATTTCTTGTCTGTCCACTCTGCCATATGTTTTCTCCAAATCCATGAAGGCTGCATACAACTTCTTTCCCTTCTCTAAAATCCCTTCCACTGAAAAACCTAAGGATGAATATCTGATCTACACAACCTCTTCCCTACCTGAAACCTCCCTCTTCTTCTTCTCCAACTAATTCCACTGTTATTTCCCTAACTTTGTTAATACGTATGCAGCCATATTTTTCCCGTTGCAATAAGAAGACGAATGCCCGTACGATTACCATGCACTTCTTTTGCCCTTTTTCCTTTGTACCGGGGAATTATTATACCTGACTTCCAATCCTCCGGGACTCTTCCTTCTTCCCAAGCAAATCTGCGCATCTTCCGTATCCATTCTACTACTAATATCTCTCCATGTTTCATTATTTCACAACACACTGCATCAATGCCTGGTGCTTTCCCCGTACTGACTTTCTTCACTGCATCCACTACTTCCATTCTGCTAATCTCTTCCTCTCTTCTCACCACCCTCTCTCTCCCAGTCATTCCCAAGCAACTTATACACTCATTACTTTCATTCTCTATGTTAACATTTCCTTAAAAGATTCTCTACGTCTGCTCACTTTTTCTCCCTTTTCCACCATCAGTCAACCACTTGTACCTTTCACTTCCCTGCTAACTTCTTTATCACTTTGTCCGACCAGCGGGGGTTATAACAGTCCTTATCAAACACTTCTATTCTACAATGGAATAAAATCATAGACTATAATCGTTCAGTGGTAGTGTGATTGAAATGGAAAAGACGTCATCAGATGAATAGGGTTAAGGCTGAGTTTTGTGTCATTGAAAGGAAAGGAGACAGTCGTGTGAAATCCGTAAAGAACTGAGGAATGGTAAAATTGATTTTGGACTCGCAGTTGTTTATTTCCAAAACTATGCATTAATACCTTCGTTTTTTGCTTCGTGTATCCTTTTAATGTCGACATAGATTGCATGAATAACACACACAAAAATTGTAAAGGAGCAGAATCAGAAATAAACCGGTAAGGAAGAGGTGTTAGCAGACATCCAAACCGCACCAGAATAACATAAAAATATAGTTACGGAGCAGAATAAGAAATAAGCCGGTAAGGAAGAAGTGTTGGTAAGCCTCCAAACCGGACTAGAATAACACAAGAATGTAGTAACGGAGCAGAATCAGAAATGAACCAGTATGGGAGAGGTGTTAGGAAGCTTCCTAACCGCGCCGGAATAACACACAAGAATATAGTATTGGAGCAGAATCAGAAATACACCGGTGAGGAAGAGGTGTCAGTATGCTTCCTAACGCACCAAAATACCACCCCAGGAGCTTTTAGACGTGCTATTATTATTCCAATCCTCAGACAACTGGAAGATTTAGATATCGTCCAGTTTAACTTCCTCTGTACTAGACATCTTTCCTGAGTGTCATGTAATGATCTAGTACTTTTACCAGGCGTGAGCTGGGGGAGGGCACAATAATGGCAGGGGACAGGAAGGCGATTTGTTTGTGTCCGCCCCTTACGGGATTAAGGAGTCTGGCTCTAGGTAGGTAGACAGACAGAAAGATGCAAGGATAGATATATAAGTAGGTAAATATGCAGATATGTGGATAGATATTGCTAAAACCTCTCGTATTATTGAAGTTAAGTATTTTTTCGTCCCATTTTTTTTACTATTGAAGTACGACTACAATTTACTTTTTTTCGAGAGATCTCAAAAAGAATCAGTAACTTCTTGACTTTCGTGTTTGAGATTTCGTGTTGATAATACGAATGGGCTGGAGAGAGGCGCCTATATGTGGTGGCAACGATATGACCAGGTGGCTTCCCCACCTGGTTATACAAACGTCCCTCATCTCCTTCCTATCCCTCGAAAGAAGAATGGTAGGATGCAGGAGAGGTGAAACTTTGGCATGTGGTCCACTGGTTCACAATACAGATGAACCAAGGGCAACAACAACAACAACAATAATAACAAGAACAACAACAACAACAACAACTACTACTACTACTACTACTACCACTACTACTACTACCGCCACTACTACTACTACTACCACTACTACTACTACTACTGCTACTAACGAGCAGTGACGAGGGCCCCTTCGTGAGCCGTGACCCCGGTGATGAGGGGTACGTGGTGGTGCCTCCCGTCCCTCAGAAGGACAGCCGGTTCCTCAGGCAAGTAAACCCTGTCCACGCGAGGCGCCATCAGTACAGGGGTAATCCCGAACATCTGTCAAGGTTTAACAACAGTATCACCATCAACGGTAGAGATAACAGTAGAGACAACGGTAGAGATAACAGTAGAGACAAGCATTTAACAGCCCAGTCTTACTTGACGTGGACCTACTCTGACATACCGGGCATCTCCATGTGAACTTTCAGCTCAGTCCACCCAGCACTGTGACCTGTAGAGGGTTCCCAATGCCTGGTGAAAAATTGGGCATAAAAGTGCGTTTGGCTGGCATGCAACTGACCATACGTAATTATAATTTACACACAAAAACTAGAGGGAAATCAATCCACATGCCACAGTGCATAATAAAATTCTTGACATTTATAGAAAATTGAATAAAATCACCTCGTGGCAACAAGAGTAAAGGTCCATTACCTTGATGTTGTTGATGTAAGCAGCCAGGTCACCTGCAGGGGCTTTCTGGAGGCAGGTCAGGAGGGCGGGGCTGTGGGTGGTGTCAGGGCAGTTCAGGTCACGTCCAATTTTCTCCGCAACTTGCCTGAATGAACCACCGAGCGCCCAGGGGTTGAGAGGTGACCCGGATTGTGCTATGGCTCGGGAGAACAGACCTGACGATGATTGGAAAAGGTATAGTAAAATCTGCTCCTAATAAGAGACATAATGAGGCCTGGGCAGTAAATTCGTAGGTTTAAACATACAGAATTGACAATGAATAGATGGATGTGTAGTAAGTCCTTGAATATGAGGTCTGGGGCGGCTAGTAAGGAGTGGAAGGATGTGATTTGAATATATTGTTGTTGTGATTAGGAGAGGTAGATCGAGATGGTTTGGGCATATTGAGAGGATGGAGGATGACACTTTTGTGTGAAGGGTGAAATGTGTGAATGTCGGAGATATGGTTACGAGAGGCTGACTGAAATGAAAAATCTATAACCTGAGGGATAAGGGACAGAATAGGGAGGCTGCCAGAGATCGAACAACGTGGAGAGCAGCCATTAGGTGACAAAAGCCGACACATGCATGCATATTGGAGCCCTTATAAACGATCCGATCCGATAAGAACTTCTGTTCAATGAATATGGAAGAAGTGCAGAATCATTCTTCTTCCCATCACCATCCAATAAGAAAATATCGTCGTTTATGGCAGGGACAAATTTTCGTAATATGTTAAATCTCAGTCCTGGGTGATGCAGGTGGAGAGTGACTGGTCTTTGTTTAGCAAGAGTAAGCAGGAGATAAGCTGAAAAGTATGCAAATAATTCTTCAGCAAATAATTATATAATAGTTAAACACGAAAAACATGGTATATTCGTGATCCATATCAGGGGAAGTAGGTCAAGTTGGCATATGGACACAGGACCTGCATCATTCACACTGTATCCATTATGACTATCACTCCTTATCATTAGTCTTCGTACAACTTTCACAGTACTCTAGTTCTTAACCATACTCTTTCAAACAGTTACATTTATTCTTCAAAAAAAAAAAAAAAAAAGAGGGGGGGGGGTTGGACAACCAGAGACGATTCATGCTTGACGGGCTGAAACAGAATGTTAAAAGGAGCATCATGTACCCTTGGTGAATGGTGAGAGGAGGTGATAGCTGACAGAGGCCCCGCCAGCACTCTCCCCGAAGATGGTGACTGCAGAAGCGTCGCCACCAAAGTGGTGAATGTTGTCCTGCACCCACTGTAGCCCTGCCACCTGATCCAGCATTCCCATGTTCCCCGGCAGTACCTCGTCTTCGGTAGATAAGAATCCTGGTTTGAAGAGTAAATTTTTCAGTATCACATGTATCTCCCAGAAGCAAGAATACAGTATAGAAGAGAACAGCTTGATTATACTGAATAACTTGATGAGGATTATAAAGCTGATTTCCTAATGAAAATTTTCCGTCTGCAACCTCTTAATCCATCAGCATCTCTCCTCTATGCCTCTCGCCCACTCACTCTTGTTGCTCATCTCACGCTCTCTGCATATCCCAGTCATCCCTCTCCTCTCTAATGCCATTATCCTTCTCCCCACTCACACCATTATCCCTCTTCTCTCTCACACCATTATCCCTCTCCCCTCTCACACCATTATCCCTTCCGCAAGTCCTCTCCACACCTTACTGTACCCTCCCACCCCCTTTAGTACCTCACTCTCTAACCCTACTCACCTAACTCCTCATTCACTTTTCAATGACCCATTTGCCTCTCATGCCAAAGACACTCACCAGACACCTTGGCCCATATTTTCATCGGTTCAGGAAGCTCCCTAACACCTTTTCCCAAGCGATTTATTTTGCTTGTTACATCTAACTGGCATATTCTCTGTTACATAAACCCTTCTAGCATTGCCATAATCTGCATAAATAACGTAGAAAAGAATATTAACATCCCATATCAAAAACTATATAGCTAAGGAAGAGGTGACAGGGAGCTTCATTAACCCCTTAACCGCAGGTGTCATTCCAGAATGACATTGCAAAAACTGGACCAAACCACGGGTGTCATTCTGGAATGTTTGTGAATATTTTGAATACCATGGGTTTTTTCCGTGCACCAGTTGTTTCAAGGGAGAGTAGCTATTAAGTTCTTTCACTCCAGCCAACCCCCACCTCCCTCCTCCCACCCCCCAGGCCCCCACCTCCCACCCCCCGGGCCCCCCACCCCACCCCTGACCAAACACGCATCAGTATCTGTCCAGCTTTGTGAGTGACAACAGCGCTGATGTGGCAGTGAAGTGCGGGTTATAGGGCCTTTTACCTGCCTCAGTGAACACAGAGTGGGTGTTTATCGTATGTGCAGTGTTCATATATGTTTATAGTATTATTATCAGAATCAGGTTGGCATTTAGTAATGGTGTGTGAGGAAAAAAAAAGTGATTTTAGATCACTCACTTCTAATGGCACTGCCCATCCAGTGATAGTCAACGAAATCATGAAACCTACATCATTGCAAAGCCGAAGGTTAGTACTTTCTAATGGTACCTTATTTTTCGCTCTAGATTTATTCTGTGCAGAGTTATAAAGGTTTAACGTTTGTTTACATTTGGCTGGAACCCCCGTGGGGGGGGGCCAGTTGGGTCAAAACAATTCCCACGGTTAAAGGGTTAACAGACAAGAATACAAGCCTTAGCAGTACAAAGGGAAGAAGATAGCAACAGATCTATAAGTCCTGTCTAGGCTGTTTCTTCCCCTCTATCTCACGTCACGTCTCTCATTCCTCTTCATGTTCGCCTCTTCCCCTCCATCTCGCACTCCACGCCTCTTATCCCCCTCTATGCTCTCCTACTCTCTCTTTCTCCGCACGCTATAGAGAGGACTCGTGTTCATTTTGCTCCTACAAAATCTTAAATTACCGCAGTCCAACAGCTCCGACGCTAAAATTCTTGTTTATACAAACTCATAAGACCGACAAGTCCTGCCTAACGACAAAGTTCAGTGCTAATCTAACCGCGAACACAGTGAAACACCCATTTTAATACAAAAAGTGCTCTGTTTCTTCATCAACCATGGCAGGTACATCTCTCAGTGACTTATCCACACCAGCCCCAGAAGTAAATACCAAACAGTGCTAACGCCGCCTCACCGAAGACTTTCTCAGCGACAGCTACACGAAAGTGCAACTTTAGAAAAAGTGCAGAGAAATGGGGCTATCAAATGTGTGGGTGAATAGAGAAAAGTTAATTGAAAAAAATCTTGAAAAACTCCGCGAATGGCGACATCCTCACCGCCACAGATCTGCCACCTACCTTCCCTCCAACGAGTGCTTCCCAAGCAACAAACTCCAATGAACAAATCGTAAGTGACATTATTTCTCTTAGAAAAGAAAATGAAGCAAAGACTTTTGAAATCATAAGACTAAACGAAGAAGTATACAGCATGAAAAATTTACTTGAACATGTGTCCGCACGTTTGGCAACACTGGAAGGACACATCTGTACACCTGCCGCTACCACCTCACCTCCGCCATGCCGACCCCCTCCTCCACCCACGCCACCACCTCTACCACCACCACCGTTCAATCTGATCGCAAAGGTGGGAAACTTCAACAGGCGAATCAAAACGATCTAGGAAAAGGTCTGAAACATTAGTGACAATACTTCATCTGATGCAGCAGATCACTTAAACCAGCCCAATGAAAGATGCTGTCTTTTGGAGCAGCAAATCAGTGCCTTGGAGGAGTCAACAACACGAACCCAGAGCAGCATGCCAAGCCCGGACAACAACGATGGTAAAACCCTTTTGCTTGGTGATATCAATCTAACAAATGTACAGGCCTCAGACCTAAACACCAAGTGATATATAAATGCTCTCAGCGGTGCTAACATCGACCTGCTTAAATGCTGGGTTCAAGAAAAGTTGTCATGGAGTCCAGCAAATTGTGTCATCTACTGTGGACTGTATGACATCATGGACAACGAGAGACCCACTTCCATCATTGACAACCTTGGAACTCTTGTCAGTGAAAAAAAAAAAAAAAAAAAAAAAAACGAAAATATGGATATTTATGTGTGTCAGCTCGTCCCAAGCCTGCAGTTGGACACCCTACTTGGTAAGATCAATGAACTTAAGGAACAAGTGAATAAATGGACGAATGACAATGGATTTCACACTATAAAACCAGATGCAGCCTTCAAACTAGGAACTGGAGAAATTGACGAATCTTACTATGAAGCATATGCGGAACACCAAGGTTCTCTAATAAACTGAAAGGGGGCAGTCAGGCTACTTGGTGTCCTCTCCAACCAGTACCCTTGCTTCAAAGACTGTGTCAACTGGGACAAAGGAAAAACGAACAGTGACAAGGAAGGCCAACATAGACACACCCCACCACGCCAACAACGAGAATCTCACCAAGGACATACCTCATCCACCTACCATGGTGCCGACTCCCTCACCGCCCATCCCAAACAAACTATATGGACAGAGATGGGTGGGAAAATGCAGGTCGTAGCAGGCGCCAACACATGGGACAGAAGTACCACCGAATGGACGTGGGGACAGAAGAAAGTTTCCCCGACCCCCCACCACCCAACACGCCTCGGGAAAATACTGCTGGGTCACAGCGGATGACATCCCGCTACCAAGCCATCCCCCTCGCCACTAAGACCGCGCTACAATGCACGACTCCAACGCCTCACAAAAAAAGGCTGCTATAATTGTGGCGAGTTTAACCACCTTCAATCAACCTGCCGCTTTGATCATGAAGTGCAGTGATTTAGCTGCCATAGATATGGTCACAAAGGCAGACTGTGTGAATTTTATAGTGCGTAGGAGAATAGCAAAGAAGGCAAAGCTGACAGTACTGCATCTCACTTAAAAATGGATAATCTTGTTATAGAACACATAAATGCTCAGTCTCTTCAGTCTAACTTTGATGAAATAAAGCTCATGACTAAAGACAGAGACATCGATATACTTTGTGTTAGTGAAACTTGGTTGCTTTCTCACACTCCAGATGCGTACAGTATGTACATTTACCTAACTACAAAATTTATTGTAACGATAATGGACGCGGCGAGGGTGTCTGTATATACATTAAGCAAATTTAACCTCGAAACTAATAGACCCCAAACATTCTAAACAAACAGAAGTAGAAGATATCTGGATCTCAGTACAGTGCAGAAAATTACCCTCAGTCATTGTAGGATGTATCTACAGACACCCGAAGGCTTCTTATGATTCCTTTGTTTATATTAATGAGGTGCTAAGATCTGCTTTAATTCTCAAGAAAACTTTAGTCTTAGGAGACCTAAATGACAATCTTCTCTCTCATAATACCAAATTATCCCACATAATATCCAATAATAAACTGACACAAGTAGTTAATAAGCCTACACGAATCACTCCTACATCTGCTGCTCTCCTTGACATAATCATAACTAACAGTCCTGAAAAAATAACTCATAGTGATGTTGTTCCATACATCATAGGTGATCACGAGCTCATAACCTTAACCGCAAATATAAGTAAGCCTAAACGTCCACCTACTATTAAAACATTCCGTGACCTGAAAACCTATAGCAATGATGTATTATGTTCCCACCTACTAAATGAAACAAATAACCTAAATACTGTTCTGGATACTGACAACGTATCCTCACCAGAAGTTTGGACAAATGTGCCCCCCTTGTTACCACAGAAATAAAACGTCCTCCTGCCCCTTGAATTACTGATGAAATTCGAGAAATAATAAAAACACGGGATCACACATGGAATCAATTAAAACTTAACGGGTCCAACATGTCATTACAAGAAAGTTACAGGGATTTAAAGAAAAGAACCAAATCACTTATTATCAAGCAAGAAAACAATATTATCACAAAGAACTCTCAAACTCAAGAAGTAATACTTCTGCGACATGGAAAATAGTCCAAGATATAATACCCAACAATAAAAACTCCAACAATAGCTTTTTTGATGATCCACAAAGTAAAGCTGAAGAATTAAATAACTTTTTCGCAAACGTAGGTAAAAGAACTTTTGAAAATACCCAGGTCTCCTTGTACGCCAGTAACACCATAAATCCTCCATCTGAATGATCTGTCACTTGTAGTGGTGCACGCAGCATGACACAGTTCCGACCAGAAACTGTTGATGTTAACACTGTAATATTAACAATTAAACATTTACAAAATACTAAATCTTATGGCTCAGACAATATTTCACTTCGTTTTATTATGGATTCCCTCTTCATACTCGCATTTTATTTAACCCATGTATTAAACTCTTCAATTGTTACGGGCGTATATCCTAATGATTGAAAGAATGCTATAGTCACACCTTTATATAAAAATGGGGACACTCAGGTCGTGAACAATTACCGACCAATTTCATTGCTACCTGCTTTTTCCAAAATTATCGAAAGAATCGTCTCATCTCAACTAATAACATTTCATGAGACAAACAAACTTCTCTCACAAACTCAGCAAGGCTTCCGTCCTAAACTATCCACAAATACAGCACTCACAGTTATCACTGATACTGTAATATCTACCATAACATGGATAATAAACACATATCACTTCTAACCCTCTGTGATCAAAAGCTTTCGATAGTGTCAGCCATCCCATTCTTCTCAAAAAACTCAGTAAAGTCAATGTCCATAACTTCTGGTTTGACAGCTACCTTAATAACAGAACACAGTCTGTTCGCACCCAAAACACCATATCCTCCAAATCAAATGTCACCTATGGGGTACCCCAAGGCTCAATTCTTGGCCCTATACTATTCAATATATATGTGAACGATCTCTCAGAAAATCTTAACGAATGTGTTTTAGTGCAATATGCTGATGACACAGTTTCTTCACAGTGGAAAACTGGATTCTCTTCAGGATATAATGCACAAAGCAGAGGAAACCTTCAGTATAGCCTGGGAATATTTTCTTAAAAACGGTCTTCTTCTGAATACCAATAAAACGCAATGTATCTTTTTAGGTACCAGGCAAACGATCTCACTAATACCACCTAACACTACTGTTCGATTTGGAAACAGCAGTTCAACCCAGCACCTATGTAAAAAACTTAGGTATATATATGCATTGCTACATGACCTTTGATAAGCACGTAAATGACCTTAACAAAAAAGTAATGGGCATATTAATATACATCAACAGGATAAAAGATAGCTTTGACAAAGAAACTCGAAAAATCATAGTGCAGGCATTGGCCCTAAGTATCCTAAACTATGGCAATGTAATATGGGGCACTGCAAGGAAATCTCAACTTTCACGTGTGCAGAAACTACAAAATATTGCTGCTAAAGTTGTCGATGGAAAAGCAAGGAAGTATGACCATGACACTCCAATTTTAAAAGAACTGAAATGGCTAAACACTCAAAGGAAGATAAAGTTTGACACAGCTGTCACAGTCTTCAAATATCTGGCTAATTTCTACCCTGACTATCTTCTTTCTTCTCCATTGGTACACAATATGACACAAAGTATCACTAGACAAAAAAATAATCTGTACATTCCTAAGGTTAATACGGACTCAGGTGCAAGATCCTTAGCAGTAACAGGGCCAAAGATATGGAACCATCTCCCAGAAAATGTCAAGGAATCACATAGTTTAAACACTTTCAAAATTAGACTTAACAGCCACTTTTTTTTTTTTTTTTTTTCGTGTGCTCGACTCTGGCCATAGGCTTCACAGCCTGCTCCCAAGGCCCAGTAGTCCTCCTACGTATCATACACCTCTACATGTCATCACTTCGGCACTAACACCCACCGTTCATACTGAATGCATGCTAGGGCTGTCTCATACAGGACTGGCGTATTGGTATTAGCGGGGGTATTTTTACATATCGGCGGGTCTTCTGGTAGATCGGTAAAGTCTGCTGTACATGAAATTCAATTCCTTAAATTGTTCCCTGCCCCAGCGGGGATTTGAACATGGGTCCGGTAGGACCGCAGGCCACCTCTCTACCGATTGAGCCACCGGCTCCCCCACTTACTAAAAACCCCTCAATAATCTTACTGTATAATCATAAACAATAATATACCTGTAAAATATGATGTAAAATATTATGTAATAATTCACAAACACAACAATTTGAAATAGAAAATATAATGACATTTAGTATACTGATAATTGTACAATTATATATCTTTGTATTATACTCCCTAATACTTATATCTACAGGGTATAATCTTCAGATCTACGTTTTGTACTATAGTTGTATACATAACTTATACTGTTACATGGATAACCACGGTTTGTGGAAATAAACTTTATTATTATTATTATTATTATTATTATTATTATTACTCGCCCCTCACTCACCCATCACCCCCACACGGTACTGCAACACCACCAGGATGATATCATGATCGAGAAGGACTGAGGGACCGTACATTGAGGCACTCCCGCAGAAGAAAGCACCACCGTGGATGAACACCATCACTGGCAGTTTTGTGGTTCTGTCTTTGGCACCCTGAAATGTTTTTAATAGAAGTACTTTAACCTCAAGTACTGGAGTGAAATGGAAACACAGACAAATGAGAAACTAAAAAAGCATCAAAGGGGAGTTCATTGAAAAGACTGATAGACAGAGCAGGGAGTAAGGGAGCATCAATGGGAGGTCAGTGGAAGGACTGGCACAGATAGACGAATCTAAACTAACTAGACAAAACAGGAAGTAAAGGAGCACCAAAGAGAACTTCAATAGAAAGACAGACAGACAAATAAGGAACTAGAAGAGCATCAAAGAGAAGTTCAGTGGAAAAAGACAGACAAGTGATGAAGAAAAAGGGCACTGTGGTGTTGATGTGGAAGTGACTGAAAGCGTTAAGGGAAATGATCTGAAATGATTTGGCCATGTGAGGAGGAGGGAGTTTGAGAGACTGATTAGAAGAGTGTATATTGGGGAAGATGGAGATTGCGAGACTGACTGGAAGAGTGTATATGAGTGAGGCAGAGGGGGAGAGGGGAAGGGGGAGATGAAGGATGAAAATGGATGAAATGAAGAAACATAATTTGAGAGAGGGGAGTGTGAGGCGGAGGATGGACAGCCAAACGACAGATGGCAGAGCGACGTGAAGACTAGTTATTTATGGCCACCTCTTGTGGGATTAAGGTGTTTAGCTGCAAATAGATAGATTTTTGTTTACCGTAAATAATTTGGTGCCAGTTTGGCGTCTTCAGCAAAATTGTGTCTTGCCTTGCTGATTCCTGCCATCTCTAGACAAGTTTATTTAGCTTAAGAAATTTCACTCTAGAAATTACGAAGTAAATTAAGGTGATACCCATCCCTTCCAGTTCAAATAATATCCTCTGCTCAGAACAAACATCTAGAAATTGATGAAGGGTTTAAAGAAAAGACTTAAGCTTGTCTGTCAGCCTTTAGCCCAAAGAAAACAAGAAAGACAAATAAAAGAGAGAGAAGGTACAATAATATAGATAAGAAAACGCACCACAGGAGTGAAGACGTTTAGGTAAAGACAGTCTTCTGACCCCACAGTCTCAGGTAATGTGCCGGTCGGGTCAAAGAAGGGCACTTGGATGCACATTTCGGGGTCCTTGCCGCCATCCCTCACTCCCTCCCACCCCTGACTGGCAACGGGGGGCTAGAAGCAGAAAGGATATGTACATTACCATCGCCATCATCATCATCATCATTCATCCATCATCACCATCCTTCCATCATCATCATCATCATCATCATAACCAACATCAACGCTGGTGATCGTGAGTCCTTGGCCCGTAATCTCGTCGGTTAAGGAAGCTCCCTAACATCACCTCCTTGACGATTTATTTTTGTATACGGCGAGTTAATAGAATTCTGCACAATGTTCAGGGTACTGTGATATTAGAATGATTCATAAAACACAGGAATAGCAAGGTGTAATAAGCAAAATAAATCACTTTGGAAGAGGTGTTAAGGAGCTTCCTTAACTGACGAGCTACGAGAGAGATGAAGACTGCCATATCTGACACCCTGGTTTATCCCACATATTTGACCCCCTGGATTATCATACATATACATATTTAACACCCTGGTTTATCCCATGTATTCGATGCCCTGGTTTATCCCACATATTTGACACCCTAGTTTATCCCACATATTTGACACCCTAGTTTATCCCACATATTTGATACCCTGGTTTATCCCACATATTTGACACCCTGGTTATTCATTCATTCATTGCCAGACGCCATAATCCCACACGGGGTGGCCAAGGACTTAGAGTTATTTGTTTTACAGGGAGGGGCACTAATCCTCCACCAACCCACTTTACACGTAGAGAGATGGTTTATCATACAAATACATATTTAACACCCTGGTTTATCCCACATATTTGACACCCTGGTTTATCCCACATATTTGACTCTGGTTTATCCCACAAATCTAACACCCTGTTTTATCATACATATACATATTTAACACCCTGGTTTATCTTACATACTTGGCACCCTGGTTTATCCCACGTGACATCCTGGTTTATCCTACGTAACATCTTGGTTTATCCCACGTGACATCCTGGTTTATCCCAAATGACACCCGGGTTTACTCTACATATCTCCATCTATCTTTGAGATTTCTAGTTCTCACGTGAACGGCAGAGTATTATATACTGGGTAATGTATTTTGCTAAAAGTTGGTGGAAGATACAAGAAAGATGGCTTGCACTGCACAGAGAGGAGGTGAACAGAGCGATAATATTATTACTGTTACGGAGAAGCATCATAATGTGGAATCGACAAACGCTTGCCCGTATGTCTGAAGCTTCACTAAACAGTGATGAAGTAATCGAGATCAGCTAATACCGTTACTCGGATTATTGTATCTTATAATGTGACATCCACATTTAGCAAGAGTCGTGCCTCCATTTTTCTTATAACGCTATTTACACTGGAGGGTATTTTCCGACGTCAGACTTGAGCAAAGAGCCTAACAATACCAGTCGCAAAATAGATGGGTATAACATCCATAGACGGCTTGATATTAGTGCAGGTGTCACTCTCACTATATACAGTTGCTCTTTCGGTGTCAAAAACTAGGAGTCATTGATTTGTGGGTCCCGTCATTGTGGTTTAGAAGGAGGGATAGGTTGATACCTCCAGGTCCAGTCCAGCTCAGATAGTACTGTGAGTGGAACACATTTTGTCTAATCCATAGCAATGCTCCTTTCTGGTACAGATACATAACAGATCACTAGGATCACAAGCTAGTTTGTGACGACAAAGCAGTACAAGGAGGTATTCCTTTGGAGAAGTGAGAAACTAGAAGAGAGGGCTGATCAAAATATGCTAGCGGATATTGTGCATACACTCTTACTTCAGTGGTGCATGCAGAGGCTCCCTTGGAAGGTCACTGTAAATTGGACGATACGATTGTGCTGTACCATTAAGGGGAATTCACATTTAGGTTGTCTTCACCACACTTTCTTTAATGTGTGTATAGTTGAACCGAAGCTGAAAGCGATAAGTTATACTTGAAGTCCTGGGAACCAGTTTCTTGAGGACTTGGTATCAACAATGGATTCAGCGGATCTCATAAACCCAGTAGCCATTGAAAATATCCGTACCTCAAAAAAAAGGAAAGAGGCTGCAGTCTTTTGCATACTATCTTTGTTACGTACATCAAGGGGTTTATGTCATAATGGCCCCTTTTCTTTTTTCATTTTTTTTTTTAGATAATGAATGGAGGAATGAAAAACAAGGAAACAAAAAAAGAAAAAACAAGTCCATGTGCCTAAAGGCATCCTCCATTCATAAAATACTTATAACAACTGGATTTGAACTGAAGTGGATTAAATGTTTGTGGGAAACAACTCCCAGGAAGTGAATTCCAGAGAATAGTAGTTCTGGGGATAAAATTAATGAATTTTGATAAGCAGAGGTTCACCAAATCACCAGCCCCAGCGCCATTCGACATTTACGTGTAGACTAGTGATCTTCGACTTGGTGCTTTTGGGGGCAACTTTCAGGAAGACAGAAGAAAAGCATCGTTTATGAAAGCAGAACACCTTAAAAAAAAAAAAAAAAAAAAAAAAAAAACGAATGCCAGACAATTATGAGGGCCAACAGGAAGTTCAACCCATACCTGTTGTTTGGCATATATGATGTCTCCTTGAAGCATCATAGCCTGTAGTGGCTCAGGTAAAGTTGCAACTACACAATATGCTACATGATGGAGAAAGATTCCTAGAGTACAATTCTGTTCTTAAATAATGGCTGAGAGAACGCCAAAGTGTTCTCTATCCTGTGCATCATGCTCGTTTGCCACGTGGTACTGGTGCTTTCAGGTCCTCCCCGATTCTTAGCTTCTTAGTGGAGGCTGGCATATCTCCTTTAGATCTGGAGTGCAAGTCATTAATCAGTTGTTGCTGGGATAGTGTGAGACGGGTGCTACAGCTATTTGTGTGTCACAGCAGTCATATTTTTCAGTATTATGATTCACGTCTCACATTCCGCATCACTTTGAGTACAGGGTCAGGCAGATTATGGGTGACTTAGGTTCTGCAGTGCCTGTCTACTCTGTTCGGCTCCCAAGGAATGCTCCATGGTTCCTTCATGAAGTTCAGGTCTGCAGAGATTTTGAATGTAACAAGCGTTCATCTGTGCTCAGGTTCTCCATCAGTTATTTTTGGAACATTCAACATTCATAAAGGCATTGTACCGGTATAAGCAGATGGTTCGAAATTGGACACATGGGTCGGATTTGGAAGGAAGTCTTCTTCTAGATGCCTCTGTTGTTACTAAGGAAATGACTGTTGTTTTTTGTTTCTACTGATTTTAGCTCACAAAGAGGCTTCTTTTACGAGCTTCAGTGACTCCAAAAGCTCCCTGTTTGTCCTTCAGTATTTAAATTCACCTCATCCACTGGTCCTTGTCGTCCCTGAGTAGCTTTTCATGCTTCAGTGATGAGGTAAATTAGTCTAATTTTGATGGGTTCCTGCGCTTGTTGGTGTGAAGGGCAATAAGAGGGTGGATGCATTAGCTAAAGCAGCGCCTTTTCAACGACCCTCTGACAATTACCCATTTCCTGCTACCAGTATGATGCCTTCTTTGGAGTCTGCGATTCGTACCTGTCGGGGATGGTTGTGCCGGGAGTTCTCCTCTCCGTTCCTCGGCGATTAGAGCTGGCTGTCGGCCGGCTTCGTGTTGAGCGTTGAAGGTTTTCCCCTGGTCTTCTGATGTGTGGTGGGACTCAGCTCTATTGTGATGACTGCCTGGTTCCCCTTACTGTCCGTCAGTTGCTGGTTGAGTGTTCGAGTCTGGGGGACTTGCGTCAGAGGTCCTTGTTAGGCACAGGGGGGCAGATGGTGCTTGCTGTTTCTCTTCCATGCTTGGAGGAACCTCTGGCTATCCGGCAGACAATTTTGGTTTTCTGAAGTGGGCCTCCTCCACCTGCTATAGTTAACTGAGTTTTTTTTTTTTTTTTTGATTTTTTTAATAATGTATCTTTGGAATCAGATATTGATTTTGTTGTTGCGCGTTGGTTATAGCATTTTTTTTTTTTTAATTAGCGCCATATGGCCTACTTGTTGCGGCAAAAAGTTAATATGTAATAATGCTGTTTGGTAAACTATCATGTCCAGTTCTATTTTACCTTGTCGAATCAAATCTAGCCTAACCATATGTAATCTTACCTTATGTAACCTAATCTAAACATAACCCTATCTAACCTTACCTTACTTAACCTAATCACTTCTTTCCTTACCTTTCCAAAGCTAAAATATCCTAATCTATCTCCACCTGACCTAACCTGACCTAACCTGACCATTTCCAACCTCATTTTCGGGCAACAGTAGCCAACATTACGTCGACTGAGGGTTCAATAAATACAATTTGTTATTTCCTACGCGATTCCTAGGTTACTGGGAGAGACTGAAGGAGTATTGCACGACAAAAACCCTTTCAAGTCTCCTGGCCACTATAGTGGCTTTCTCGGTAGGGGTCTCCTAGCCACTCCCGTGGCAGCTTATTTAGGCATGAATGAAAACTGTTGCATGAGGCTGGTGAATGAAATAAGGATACGAGCCGCTCCCCAGACCCCTCTGCTTCTGCCAGGCATGCGCAGATCATAATATTTTAGTTTAAACAGTCTGGGAAGAGCTAATCATGGTGAGGGGTTGGGTTGCACATATTGGTTTTATTATACTGTTGATCTAGGCAATATTTTTTACTATTTTGTTATCAGACAGTTCATTTAGAAAAAAAATATTGTTTGCAATATAGTTTTACTGCTCTGGAGGATACATAGCTCTCACCTCCCTCCTCCCTTTCATATCCCCCTTCCTCCAACCCCCCATCTCCCACCGGTTCCCCACCTCTCTACCTCCCACCCTTCCACCCTCCAGCCTCCCTCCAATCCCCCACCCCCTACTTCCTCCACCCTCCTACCTCCCACCGATCCCCCACCCCTCTCCCTCCCACCCTCCACCCTCCACTCTCCCTCCAATCCCTTACCCCCTGCTTCCCGCCAACGCACATAGCTGGCGCGTCGCAGGCAATCAAGATATATCCATGTTGTATGTCTCAATATTTATTCATTTCCTGGGTGTTAGAGTGTCTGATTGAGGGAAAATAATTACATATTTATGATTTTAGGTTTCTAAGGTTGTTTCTGTAGCCTTTTATACACGTACCATGCATTTGTTACCAGGCGGACACACATGTGCAGCGAGAGTTGCCTTTTTCATTGACAAATGATTGTTAGTGTCTCCATACTTTTTTCTGATTTATATTTCATGAGATTCTCACATTTACTGGTTATATTTATAACACCGTCAATTTTGAGAAATAATTAATATTTTATCACTGTCTCTACTGCTGCCTGTAAGTACACAGGATGATAGAGTTAGCAACAATAAAATAAACATACGTACATACAAAAGGCAAGCTCGTAGGCTTACCCCCATGTCGTCACCCCCACAGCCTGTGACAGTACTAAGCAAAATAAGAGCAAACTAAAATAATCAGTAGTAGATAGTACGTGATAGTTTTATATGGATCTTGTAACTGTTTAGTTTGTTTTTTGTAAAGAAAACATCTCAAGAATCATTCACAAATCACGTAAGATATAATGTACATATATTAGTGCATTATTTTTTATGGAAAGACATGGAAACAAACAAGGCAATCATGTTGCCTGCGCACCAAGAAATCACCTACCCACCGGGACGGCAGCACTCAACGCTACCACACACCACTTGCTATGCAACTTCCCATCATTTTTGCAGCATTTGTATAGTGAGTAGAGCTCTAATGTTTCATAGGCAGATGTGTATTACTTCCTTGTGCATGAATATGATATTATTTTTCTTTATTTGCAAACCTTGACTTTTTTTTTTTTTTCAAAAAAATGCGTCTCTCAAACGTGACCTTGGGACCTATTTGAGACCTGAAAGGGTTAAGTAATGTTAGCTGATTCTCGATTAAGTTAAGATCATATTAAGTGAGCTATGGGATCAAAGCAGTTGTTGGAGTAGCTGGGGTAATGTTAGTCTGACAAAGAGGTAGGATTAAGTCAGGTTAGTTTAAAGTTAGGTTAGGTTAGGGATGTTATTGATTAGTGACTGGTTAGTTATTTCACGCACTAAATCAACAGATAAGTTAAGTGTAGCCACTTGGGTAAATACGACACACGATATATTGGAATTGCCGTTTTTCATTTAATTTTTTCTTCCTCTGTTCAACATCTGGGGGAAAAAAATCTACTCTCACCTACCTTGAACCTTAAGTTACCGACAGGAGGCTGGGCAAAGGGAATGGCACGATAGGACCAGAAGGGGGCTCCTTTCACGGTCTTCTCCACCACACCTTTCACCAGTCCTCCCTCAGTCTTCACCACAGGGGCCTCTTCCAGCTCACCCTGCACCACCACCACCACCACCATCGTCATCAGAAAAGTTCGCATTTTGGCTTCTTACATTCTGTTACAGGTACGAGAAGGACACATTATCATCATCATTATCAAATTTACCACCTCTTCATATCGCAGCGACAACTATCATTAACGTGATCATTATGAGTAACATCATCATTAATATCATCTTGATTCGTTGCTCAGAAAAAAAAAAAAAATCAGAGGAAGGTCTCGGTTATCAACACATTGTAATCACCCTCATCATTCTCCAAAATTATCATCACTTTCATCGCTATTTTTTGTTGTGTTGCAGATCTTTCCTGTCAGAGCTGAGGATGCCATGTGGTGGCACAGATCCGACTGTCCTGCAGTTAGGCCAGTCTGTCTGTGTCACTAACAGCATGGATCACTTCCTTATGATATGGCGCTCTCCTTTCTTATTTTGGTGCATGTCTGTTACTATGAGCCCCTTTCACACGGTGTAAACACACTAGTGCTTGCCCATAAAAAATTGGTGGACTAATTAATAGCCTTTCCATCACAAAATGCTTGCAAATACCATTACCTTTGTTTCAGTACCGTTACTGAGCACACAATGACCAATTCTGACCAAAATGTCGAAAAAATGATTTTTGCATATTTTCTCGTCTTGCGATTTTCAACAATTTTCCTCCGCCGCGTCGCGTACGATAGCCATTTTCTTTTATTTTTATTATTTTGACACTCCCTGGACTTATCCCGATCAAAAAAAGAAAAAAAAAACTAGGTTGATATCGTTTACCGTTCTGGTGAAAGAAGCAAACAAACAGACAGACACACACATACACAGCTTGACTTATTTAGATTCTGCCTCACGAACGAAACCCCCAACTGATGCAATTATTCCTGCTCTGTGATTTGTCTGTAGGTATATAGTGTCCTTATTTGACTGTGCCTTCCTGTTAGGTGGAAGAGCGCTCATCTTGCCTGTATATATGTGGCCTGTTTATTTTTTTAACCTCTGTGGTGGTCGGGGCTCTTTCTATTTTTTTTCATCCTGAGGCCTGGGAGGACTGTCGACTATGGCTATAGAGCTTTCTTCATTTATTGAAGCCTTACTACAGCTGAGTTCCACCTCATACCACCAGTTAGTAAGATCCTTTCCTAGTTAATCTGGCACTGTTTTCTATCTATCTGTCTATCTATCTATTGCCAGACGCCTTAATCCCTAATACGGGGTGGCCACAAACAAATCGCCTCCACGTCACCCTGTCCCCCGCCATTTCACTGCTCTGCTCCCAATTCACACCCTCCTCTCTCATATACCTCTCCACTCCATCCCTCCATCTCATCCTTGGCCTTCCCCTCCCTCTGTCCCCCTCCACCTCACTCGCATACACTCTCCTCGTCAGTCTCTCACTCTCCATCCTCTCCACATATCCAAACCACCTCAGTGTATTTCTCCTAATGCTTCCTATCAAATCCACAGCCACATCACAACGCTCCTTCACATTCTCATTTGTCAGTCTGTCTCTCCATGTGACTCCACAGGCTACTCTCAAATAACTCATTTCCACTGCGCTCACTCTTGACTTGTGTCGCTCCAACAACGTCCAACCTTCACGTCCACACGTCAGAGTTGGTATCACAATACTGTCATGTAATAACTTTTTCACTTCCATACTCACATCCCTGTTTCTTATCACTGCCTTCAAGGAACCAGCAACCTTTCTTCCTTGTTGTACCCTTTCAAGCACTTCACCCTCGAACCATCCATTCTTACTCATCACACTACCCAAGTACTTAAACGTACTCACATTTTCCATTTCCTCATCATCAAACTTCGCTGTACATTCACCGACTTCACCTCTCTCGAAGACCATAACTTTACTCTTCCCTACATTCACCTTTAAGTTCCGTTTCTTACACACTCTCCCAAACTCATCCACCAAGCCTTGCAGCTCCCCTTCCTCTTCACTTAACAACACAGTATCATCAGCAAACAACAGTACAGGGAGTTTCCAAACACTGCCCTCTCTCATTAGGGCCACTCCAACATCCACTGCCCTACCTTCTATCTCCTTTACAACCCCATCCATATACAGATTCAACAGCCATGGAGACATGACACATCCGTTTCAGCCCAACCTTCAAATAGAAAAACTCACTCAGTTCATTATCCACACGCACTGCAGCCTTAGCACCGTCATACATACTCTTCACAGCATTCAGCAGCTTCCCATCTACTCCATATCTTCTTAATACTTTCCACAATCCTTGTCTATCCACCCTGTCATATGCTTTCTCCAAATCCATGAAGGCCTCATACAACTTCTTTCCCTTCTCTAGACACTTTTCCACTAAAGATCTAAGAATGAATATCTGATCTACACAATCTCTTCCCTCTTAAAGCCTCCCTGTTCTTCTCCAACTAATTCCTCTGTTATTTCCCTAACTCTGTCAATAAGTATCCTACCGTATACTTTTCGTATTACACTAAGAAGACAGATGCCCCTATGATTACCACACACTTCTTTTTCCCCTTTCCCTTTCTACAAAGGAATAATTATACCTGACTTCCAATCATCCGGGACTTTACCTTCCTCCCAGGCCAATCTGCACATCTTCTACATCCACTCTACTACACTCTCTCCTCCATGCTTCAGCATTTCTCACAGATTCCATCAATTCCTGGGGCTTTCCCCATTTTGACTTTCTTCAATGCTTCCACAACTTCCATCCTACTGATTCCTTCCTGTTTCTTCACCTCCCTCTTTCTCCCAGCCATTCCCCAGCCACTTATACTCGCATTACTTTCATTCTCCATGTTCAACAATTCATTAAAGTGTTCTCTCCATCTGCTTACTTTTTCTTCCTTCTCAGCTAATAATCTACCATATTTATCTTTCACTCCCCTACTAATTTCATTGCCACCCTTTCTGACTCTCTTTACTTCTTTCCAGAACATATTCTTACATTCCCTCCACTTTACTCCCAAATTCCTTCCAAATTCCTCATCCACTCTCTTCTTACTCTCTCTTCCTTTCTACATATAACTCTTTCTTCCATTTCTCAACTTCTTCCACGCCCCTGTTTCTCATGCATTCATTATATGCTTTCTTCTTTTGTGCCACAGCCTGTCTCACCTCTTCATTCCACCATGCTGTTCCATGCATCTCATTTCGTCTTCTCTTCACCCCACACACCACCTACCATGCTGCACATATTTCTTCTGTAAATATCTTGCACACACCTTCCACGTCCCCCATCTGCTCCAGTTCATATTTACCCAATCATTCCTCCATTTCTCTCTTATATTCTGCCTTTTTCTCATCCTCTTGTAACCTTTCTATTCTCCTTACATCTACTCCTTCGTCCCGTCCTTCCCTTCTTCTATTTCTCCACTTTACTTGGACCTTGATTCTGACCACCGCCAAGAAGTGGTCAGAAAGTCCACTCCCCCAACCTCTGTATGCTCTTGCATCCATTACACATCTTCGCATCCTTTCATCCACACACACATAATCAATCATTGCCTTGCTTTCATTCAGTTCACCGTCCAAGTTTCTCATCACTTGCTATGTATACCTGTGGATCATTTTGTGCCTGAAAAGGGTATTGGCTATCACCAACCCCCTCCTGGCACAAATATCCACTAAAACACTGCCATTCTCATTAATATCAGCAGGCACACCCCACTCACCAACTGTTTCATCCACCTTCACGTTCCCTACTTTCCTATTCATATCGCCAATCAAAAACACTGTCATTTCTTTCAAACTTTTCCATGCACACTTCCACATTTGTCCAGAACTCTTCTCTCACTCTGCTTGCACGATCTTGCATTTGCGCATACACACACACAATCGCCCACATTTGTATCCAACTTTTAGTCTTACCCACAAAACCCTCGAACCAATGGATCAATACTCTCTTATATTCTCTTTCCATCGGATACTTACAACAATACACACTCCTTCTTTTGCCCTCTCATTCTCACCTACTTCTGCACATATCCCCCACCCATACTCCCATTCTGTCACACTCTCACCTCTCCATTTAGTTTTAGTTAATCCACATACATCCACTTTCGCACCCTCAGGCACCTGGACAGTCTCCCTCTCTTTCAGTGTTTTCACTGTCTTTAATGTCTTCTCTGGTAATCTGCACCTTTATCATTGTGATGTGGATGTGGGTGTGATAGGACGCGTTAGGAGAAACGAACTGAGGTGCTTTGGCCATGTGGAGAGGATGGAGAACGAGAGATTGACAAGGAGAATGTATGCGAGAGAGGTGGAGGTGGGGAGGGAGGGGGAGTCCAAGGATGAGATGGAAGGATGGAGTTAGGAGATATATGAGGGCGAGGGGGAGGAGTACTGGGAGCAGGGCAATGAAATGGCGAGGGACAGGGCAACATGGAAGTGATTTGTTTGTGCCCTCCCTTTATGGGATAGATAGACAGATCATTCTTTTTCTATATCTGTCCTCCTCTCTTCCTATTTCTCCCATCTTTCCTGTCGCTTTTTATTACTCCTTTCATTTTCAGTGGCCTTACATTGAGTGACGAGCCTAATGGTTTTCTGTAAGCCAGAAAAACATTTACAGCGCTAGATGGTAACCAAATAACCAACCCATACGTGTTCCCTACGTGTCAACAAGTGGGTTGGTGGAGGGTTAGTGCCCCTCCAAATAAAAAAAACTAACTCAGAGACAAACGGCCACCCCTTACGGGATTATGGCGTCTGCCAATAGTTAGATAGATGGAAAATTAATTCATTATATCTAGTCCATTTACAGGTTTGATGTCCATTGTCATTTATCCAATTTGATTGTTACATACTACTTACAGTTTAATGCTGGATACGTTATCAATTATGTCCTGAAGTTATTGCCTGTTAATCTACAAATTTAATCGTCTGCTAGTAGGCCTATTAGCTTGGTTGAACATCCATTAAACATTTTTTTTATTATTAACATGCATTGGCTCTTATAAGTTAAATATTTTTTATTAGTTAACCAGCCGAACGTCTTTCCTCATTTGTACCCATCCCCCCTCCAAAAAAAAAAAAAAAAATGGTATCTCCTATTTAAAAAAAAAAAAAAAATGACTTGTGCCTACAAAGGTTTGTGTGAATACTGAGTCTATGAAAACGCACCACCTAATAGTGTTACAATCATTCGTGTACCGTTGATTGTTTCCAACACTGATCGGAGTGGTATGATCAGGTACTCATGCAACATCCATCTGAACAATAATATTCACTTTGTTCACGATGCAGGGTCTCAGAGATAAGACTAATCAATTCAACCTATTCCACTCACTGCCTATTGTTGGAAACGGAACACTTAGTTGTTTTATGTGCCCGACGAAGGTTAGGTAGTGTGTAAGTGAAATACTGTCTGTTAGTTCTTGAAATACTGCCAGCATGCCCCGTTTGTTATGCCTTGAACGTCATTGTTCCTTAGGGATGCTGGAGGTTATCATTCACCGATTGTCAGGCTCATCCATAGACATCATGAAACAGGCTCAGTTGACGACCAACAGCGTTCTGGAATAGCACATGTCAACAGAATATCAAGGTCACCATATCCAGATGCTACATCTCCGGGACAGATTCCTGTCGACAGGACAAACAGTGAGAATCCTGGTCGACATAATCATCGGATACGCAGGTCCACCATACAGCGGCGAATACGGTTGTTTGACCTAAACGCATGTAGGCCCGTAAGGATTTTGGATCTTTCACTCTTCCATCGTCAGAACAGACTACAGTGGTATAACCATCATGATCTTTGGACCAAAAGACAGTTGAATACTGTTCTCTTCACTGATGATTGTCTATTCTGTGTGGATCACTTTGACGGACGTCTGAGTGTTTGGAAGCGAAGTAATGAACTTTGTGCTAATTGTTGTGTGAGACAGGGTATTCACAGGGTTGGACCCGGCAGCATGGCTTGGGCAGAGATTTCACCTGACTACAAAACACAATTAGTGATCATGGAAAGTAACCTGGTGGCTCGAGGACACATCGACAATGTTCTCAGGCCCCATGTGATCCCGTTTCTACTTGACCAATCGACCATCCTGGCATAACAACGCTGCAACAAGATAACGCTCGTCCACACGCTGCTCGTGTCACAACTGAGTTTCTGCAGCCTGATAATGTCAACATGTTGCCATGGTCTGCCATCTCACCTGATTCAAACCTAACTGAAAGTGCGTGGGATTAAATTATGAAGTGTCTATCGTTGCATTACCCCAACCACAAAACAGACGACAACTGATCCTGGCGGTTCCCATTTGCAATAAGACTGTAGACCACATACCAGTCACTGAGTATAAAACATGAATATTATAAAATAACAGCACTCTCTCACCAACACTTTGCCCCAAGAACTACATGTCAGCCATTATAAGAAGATACAGTGTGTGACACTCCTACAGCATCACTTTCACCTCCTAATGTATCACTTGATCTGACAGTCAGCTGCAGGAACTAATCGACCCCATCTAATACGTCAGTGATATTTTCCTGGTATCTTACACTGAAAAATGAACAACAAATGTCATTATGTCAGTCACATTGCAGCTATGGAAACAAGTGTGGCATAAATCCTTCCATTTATGGGCAAGGAAGCATGAATGGTTTACTGTTCGAACCTCTCCCTTGTCCTTACTTGTCGTGCTGTTATGCAAGAAAAATGGCAGTATTTATTTCTGTGTTGGGACTGTAGACTGCAACAATGCAACAGCCAAAGATGTACATCTTTTCGCTTTGAATGGCGATTCCCTCGTGCCGCTGCAAGTCTCTTCCTCCTTTTCTACATTAGGTTTGTTAACAGGTGTGAGTCGCAGGAACTGCCACGCTCAGAAAACAAATAAAACACGACCTTCTTCGTCACCAAAGGAAAGCTAAACTAATTAAAAGTATTATCCATTGGCAATGTCAATTGTCCTGCCCTCTTCACGTGGTTAGTGGTCACACCTCAGCTGTCTAACACACCGTGCCTACATAATGATACCTCAGCTACGTCATGAACTTCGTATCATCTTGGCAACAACATAGAATACACAAGCACATGAAAACTACTACATAACTCTACCAAGTGCTTTCTGGCAAGATGTTTCGTCCACTAGTAGGATGCAACATTTTAAAACACATCATTAACCCCGACCCTGACAAAGCACCTGCGGCTATTTTCTGTCGAAGAAATAACATTATTTCTGGAACTGGTTTCCTACTACCATTTTGCCGTTATTGTTACATAGCTTCATGACCTACCCTAGAAACATATCAACTTATCTGATGTACCAAACACCAGAGGGTATTCACCACTGTACAGACGTCCATTACGTCATCCCTTCTGAAAAGAATTCAACCATCATAGTATACATGGTCGCCATAAATATGGAATCGAGGCTGTCCTAGCCCAAAAAGGAGCATAAAATACCCTGTGTAAGCCAGAATTTTACAAAATCGAGACAGCACTACAGCCCCACTTCGAAAGAATGAAGTTTTCTGGGCAGTGCGGTGCAGTATTTCAACCAGATATCAAAGGATGATATTTCAGAGTTTTTGACTCCTACTTCTTTCTAAAACTACTACAGAAATCAAAAGTGGCAAACCCTCTTTCAATCAAGTGGAGTGAAATCCTTGATGAGTTCTTTTTCAACATCATCCACCCCCCAAGCAAGCATTTCAACATCGAGGACACTCCCCTGGCACCCACCACCCCTACACTCCACAGCCTCCACCTTCAACTACCATATTGACCACCCCAGGAAATCCTGGAACTGAAAGGCTTGCCATAATCATGTAGAGGTGTATGGTATATAGGAGAACTACTGGGCCTTGGGAACAGGCTGTGAAGCCTATGCCCAGAGTCGAACGCATTAAATAAAATAAAAGATCCAAATTGGTTGCAAAAATACCTGAAGGTGAAAAAAAATGGTGGCGGGTGATAGAGGACCGTAAACAGCAGTTTTTTGTTTTATAGTTTTACATGTCTACCGAGTCCGCTTGTCATAGATCATCAGTGTCTAATACTATGACCTTTCTCGTTTTTAATCAATGTCTAATATGTTCATGGAGTGGGTAAATATTTCGTCGACTCGGCCACTACTTCACAGTGCCTGAGGATTGCTTAATCTTTCGAGTTAGATCGTTGACTTCAGCGCATCTCGTGCGAGGGTTCTGTAACTGATCGTGTGTGTGCATATTTTTTCCAGTCCTACTCTAAATCTTAATATCATGCCCATAATACCTGTGACTAGTAGAGCTTCTGAAACATCGTCAGGCTTTTTGGGACTGAGGGTAGTTTAACTAGCCTGTCTTGCTAGAATATCGGCTTATTTCTGTCTTATCTCTTGGGTGTTGATATTAAGTAATATCTTGCTGCAGCACCACTTTGTCTAAACTGTTCACTCCTTGATGCCCTTCCTTTAATAGTTGTAGCTTCGTATTCGGACCAAAGAACAAGTATTAAAGTTGCTTGGTATGAACCACTGAAAGTCCCATCATACATTCCAACACTGTCAGATAATCAAAACTCTGATTACAGCCTCATTATCTCGCAAAATGATGATCAAGAATGTTTTAAACTGTGCATTGCTCAAGTGGGGTGTCTGGATCACAGGAGCCCTCAAAGGATCTCAAGCAGGGTCCGAGAAGAGGCGGGGAGTAAAAATTTAGTAAAATGTCCTTCCCAGTTGATATAAAATCCATTTAATACATTTTAGAGGCAGAACGATATAGCTTAGATGATGAGATGCTGTATCCACTGAGAGTCACCAAGCATGAAAAGGAGAAACACTTGCATCTGCTTCTCATATCAAACCATGTAACACGTCACTATATCCTAATGGAAGGTTTGAGTCCACTCATTAATACACAGTTTCCACATTCAAAGTTGCTAGAGTATTACAAATTGAGCCCCAAAGTCCATACATCTGTGAGGCTGGAATTCGCCGAAGGTCCGGTAAAATTACAAAACCATTGATAAACAAATTTACCATCAATTGTTTATCTATGCTGAGTTTAAAAGTACCTAAAAAAAAAAAAAAAATCACCCAGTCCATCCTGATCCAAGGAATTTATACACCATGGGAGTGCAAATGCATCGACTGAATAGCTGGTGCTGGTATACAACATGCAGTGGAGAAGATGCATATTCCAAACTTCAGACCTACCATGGAGGTGATGTCTCCAAACATTTGTGAACTACCTCACCGGAGAGAGTAGGAGGATCTATGGAATAATGAACACACCAATGGTTCTATTCATACATCTGGGCTGGAGAGTAACTCTTGCATTAAGCAGGCCAAAGGTAAACATAGAAATCTCTCTTGCTTTACTGGAGAAGCTCAAAGACTGGTAACAAGACAACAAGTGACAATGTTCCCTTGCACAGATATAAGATCAGTTATGGTTATACAAAGACAAGCCAACATATGCAGACGAGACACGTAGGTTCAAGAGAATGCATACTCCACGCACACCAACAGACTCGCTACACGCGCGCGCGCGCACACGCACACACACACACACACACACACACACACACACACACACACACACACACACACACACACACACACACACACACACACACACACATTCTCTCTCTCTCTCTCTCTCTCTCTCTCTCTCTCTCTCTCATCACAGTGGTTTGTAAGATCATGTGGCGTGGTAGTTTGATGATTACGACCATGGAGTGTGTTAATGATGATGATCTTGTGAGGTAGTGGTGCTTATAACCTTGCAAAGTTGTGGTGTATATGTCCTTTAAGACCATTTACTCGTATTATTGTGTTTAGGATCATAATTATGGTGGATTGTTCTTGATGACATTGTAGTGTTACGGGGTTTCATGTGTTTTTGTTGTTGTTGTTGTTGTTGTTGTTCTACGCCATTCTGTTTGATCGAGCAGACCCATCAAACGCAGGCAAGTAACCGCACCTGCTTGGCCGTTTCGTGTGGTGGTTTTTATGATGTGGTGTGGGGGTTATACATGATCACAGGTAGCGGTGGTTTTTATGACAGTGGAGCACGCGCGCACGCACGCACGCACACACACACACACACACACACACACACACACACACACACACACACACACACACACACACACACACACACACTAGATAGATAGACAGATAGACAGACAGATAGACTGATTGATTGACTGATAGATAGATACAGAATGGAGGGAGGGGGAAATGGCCATGAACGCCGGTTGCTGAGGAGGGTGCGACTAGATAGTTTGAGAGCACTGTTCAAATGGGTGGAAGAGATAGGGAACATAGAGCATAAGCCCGTTGACTTAAAAAGCGTTATGTCCTAGAGGTTGACCTACAGTACACATGCTCCATAACGACTGTCCCCCAGCAGGGTAGAAGATCTGAGTGGATAAAGTTATTTAGTTTATGCCAAATCTGTGTGACAAGAAGACCTACGTACTTCATTATAGTGCTTTGAAGCAATGCTTGAAGTTAGGACTTGTACTAAAGAAAGTACACCGAGTGCTAGGATACGATCAGAGTCCGTGGATGAAGTCCTACATAGGTTTGAATACACAACAAAGAAAAGCTACGAATGTATTTGAAAAAGATATTTTCAAGCTCATGGACAACTCGGTCTTTGGTAAGACCTTGGAGAACATGAGGGGTCCGGTAGATGTAGAGTTAGTGATAAACCTGGGACAAGCACGAAAACACACATGATGTTCACAAACATCGCTGCCCGCACCACCAAAATCTTACATGTGAATAGTAAGAGAATCTGGGAGATGAGCATGGACCCTTCTTTTCTGCTACTTTCATGTAAGACTATCACCACTACAGTAATCTTTATCTATCACCATCACTGTTATCACCACCACCAATATCCATTACCATCAGTATCTCCACCAAATACCATCCTTAGAGAGCTCCCTCTCTGTCCAGTATTTTAGTTAGGAAAGGAGACTCCCTAACACCTCTTCCTCAATTATTTATTCTTCAAACTACCCATTACTATCCCCTGAATTGCTTCTTATGTCCTTTTTATATCGGCATAGATTGCACGCATAACACACAAGGATATAGTAACGGAGCAGAATCAGAAATAAATCGGTAAGAATGAGATGTTTGTAACTTTCCTAATCTTACTAGAATACCGCCCTCTGTCACTACATTCATCAATATCATCACTACCATTACCACACACACCACCAGAAATAGGAAAGGAATTGAACACCATTATCATCCTCATCCTCGTCACTACCTTCGTCACTATCACCACAATCCATCAGAAGCAGTATCACCACCACAGTTACTTTTCTCTATCACCACTAACCCCATCATTATGAACATCACCAAAAAACATTAACACTGTCACGAGTTGGCGCGATTTTCTATCTAAATAAACTCGTGACATTGAACTTTGGTGGGAAACCGCGAATTCTAGTTGAATCCCAGTAAGTATCACTCAGTCAACCGCCACGTATTCACTCGATCGGGAGTGTTTTCATAACATTTTTCACTGTTTCATAAGTGATTTTCCTTGCGCGTGACATTAGCATTTTCCCTGAGTGATTTGTTTGGGCGTGTTTCGCTCACTTCTTTTCATTAGCCGTTACCAGTTAGCGGCTGGCCCGCCCTCGCCTCTCTCTCACAATTTGAAGTTAGTCATGATTAGAGCGCCGTGAGACTAGGTTCATTGGCCCAGCTTGGAGCAGCGTGTGTACAGCGAGTTCCTGAATCCCCACTTAGCGGGAATTGGCGAGAGGTTTAGCATGTGTGGCAGCGTCCTTCCTCAGCAACGATGTTCAGTTCATCTCACTTAGCCCACTTTTCTGACCAGTATTTCGTTTCGTTTTTCCTAGGCTTAAGAGTTTAGCTTTTGAGTGAGCGAGTGTGTTCTTATTTTGAATTCATTTTTAAACATGTAACATAAATTTAACTCATTGTAATCAATAAATTTTCAGTTCTTTTCTTTAAGCTTAATGTAATGTAAACTCGTGTTTTATTTCTCCACATTAAGCTTATTTCACTTATAGCTCCTAGTTTGCATAAACGCTTTGCATTATTCATAACTGGTACTTAGGCCAGTCCTTTTGTATTAAGCTTAAAATCCGTTGTGCAACCAGGAGTTAATGCACCAGCAAGAACCTGTTTATCATTAATAGCATTAGTTATTGATTGTCAGGGGTGGAGTCACTTTCTCCAGAGGCCAACAGTACTAATAAACAGCAACGTGTGAGTAATTAGTCTCTGCTGTGTACTGTTGAGAAAGTTTATATATTCTCGTCCTTAGAGAATTGGCGAAGTAAGGCGACATAAAGTAATCATTGTTTGATTTTCACAAGTCAATTCATTGTCCTGTTCTCAAGTAACATTTTAAAGAGTCAAGTATTATTGAATATTATTCTTTAATATTGCATAATCTCAGAAACCCCGTGACATCTGGCGACCTCATTCCAGGATATTAACTTCTAGCTATAAAGTTATTCATGAGACAATACTCACTCACTCATACTTAGGTATTTATCATTAAAGTCTATAGGCACTATCTTACTGGTGATTATTAATTCATTTTTATCAATTTTAAGTTATAGTTTTCACAGTCAGTGTTTTGTTTAATTTTCTTTCTTTACCAATCTAACTACATAAAACTGGTCACCACTAACCTGTGCCTATATTCTTTATTCTCGATTATTGGCATCTTTCTCTGCAAAATAACAGTCAGTGCTTAGTCTCTAGTTCACTTAGATTGACTTAGCATCATGTCTACCAGCGTCTATGTACAGGAAGCTAAAGATATGGGGCTTATAGACCCCAAAGAAATAAAGGATTACGTCCTCTCTCGGTTTAATTACGAGCAGCAACACAAGAATGATGCTCATGAAGAGCGTCGAATTCTGCGTGAGGAACGCGAAAAAGAGTGCAAATACGAGCAAGAACAGCGCAAACACAAGCAAAAACAACGCAAACTCGAGTTACAACAACGAGAGAGAGAACGCGAACACGAGTTACAACAAACTGAGAAAGAACGTGAATACGAGTGTGAACAACTAGACAGAGAACGAGAATACAAACGTGCCGAGTGAGAAGCACGCGAAAAACATGAACTTGAAATGTTGAAGCTCGAGCGAGATTCCTTGGCTTCAGACTCATCTGGTGCAGTTGGCCCAAGCTCCACGAGCGCTATCCCTGCACATATTATGGCAACCCCACACATCAAGCTTCCTCCATACAAGGAAGGCAAGCGAATCGAGCCATACATAGCTCGTTTTGAAGACATGGCTCAACTTTACCAGCTGGATGAGGCAGCTAAGCAGCTTCAGTTTCTTAGCCTGTTTGAGGGCCCTGCCCTTGATATTCTCTACAGAATTCGTGGGGACAATCTCACGTTTGAGATGATGAAGGCCGCACTCGTCAAAGCGTAATGTCTCACAGCTGATGACACTAAGAGTCAGTTCATGAGGGTCCGTTTACAGGAAAAAGAGACTGCCGTTCAGTTTCTTGACCGGCTTACTGTTTACTTAGATGAGTGGCTGGAGAAGGATGAAACTCCTTCCACGCATGAGGGGATAATTGACCTCATGCTGCACACCCAGCTAGAAAAGTCGTGGCCTACTGAACTTATGGCTCAGCTTAAGATCTGCCAGGTAAGGGATGCCAGCCAAATGGTGGAGAAGACTGATGCATTCTTCACTGCATACGGGTATCAAACTCGTAAGCAATACACCTGGAACAGGAAAGCTGACAAATCTGGGAAATCGTTTCAGACTGAATCCCAGCAACAAGGCCGTTCTCAGAATAATGGCCAAGGTCCAAAACCGCAGATGAAGGACCAGGGGCAAAACATTCAGAAACCTGAGTGGAAGCGGTATAACAAGCAGAACCCTAACCAGCAGCAGTACTGGTATTTCAAGCAGCAGCACGGCAAGGACAAACCACATAACCCTGTCAGGACAATCGACTTTAGTGAATAGGAGGCAGGAGGTGAACGCAGCCTTCATTCCTCAGCAGCAGCACGGTGGTCACGTCCCTACCAGTACGGGTACTCCCCCACAGTTCTCTAGTCCCACAGCGACAGTGAACACTCTGCCACAGGAGGTCAATGCTCCATCTCCCCAGACAATGAGTACGACCCCTCAAGTATCTAATACTCAGGGCACCATGTTTGCCGCATCATTTATTCAGCAGCCTCATGAGTGGTGGCTCCTTCTTCCACAGGCCTTCTCACAGGTGACAGTGCCTTCCTTGTTCAGCCAGGGTTTGTGGGAGACATTCCTGTGAAGGTCCTGAGAGACAATGGTTCCTCAGGCTGCTCTGTCAGACAGAGTCTAGTTCGGCCTGAGCAGTATACAGGTCGACAGATCCAAGCTAACCTTATTGATGGATCAGTGAGATTGTTCCCTGAGGCACGTATCCAGGTGGCATCTCCATATTACACTGGTACGACAGTTGCAGTCGTCATGCCAGAACCCTTATTTGACCTTATCATAGGCAATATTCCCGGTGCCAAGCATAGTTGCACTGAAGATGACGCTACTCAGACTTCGGCTACAGTAACATGAGCCATGGCTGAGGCTTCGAACTGTGTCACCCCGGTGATCATTGAATCGCCGCAAGATCTGATGTGTAGCCAAGTTGTTGTTCAAGAACAACATTCTGACCCACCACTTGCTGCTGTGCAAAAGAAACAAAGGGGTAGAGTGATAAAGTATTCACAGGGAGGTCAAGCCAAGTTCCTTCACAAACAAGAACGGCTGTACTGTGAGTCACGAACACCCCAGGGCCAGGTTCGACTGCAGTTTGTCGTTCCCGCTAAGTACCACCAAGCAATGTTAGAATGGGGTCATTGTTCAGCATCAAGAGGTCACATGGGCAAAAGGAAAACCCAGGGCTGTATCCATGCTGACTTTTTCTGGCCAGCGATGGGACGAGAAATAGATAGTTTTGTGTGTTCCTACAATGTGTGTCCAAGTACCACTAATCAGGGACTTGTCCTTCCTGTGCCGTTTGAAACCACACCCGTAATCTCTGAGTCAGTTGAGAGACAGGGTAGTGGTGAAGTGGGTGCAGACCTGATGTCTCGCCCGTTGGCCCCACAGGACACAGTATGTCCAGGGCCTGCATACACATATGTACCGTAAGTTAAGGGGGAAGTTCGAGAACCCCGCAGAGACAGTCCGAGGCTGTGTATGAATTACCTTGTGAAACGTCTCAAGCTGTGGGCCTCTCAGAGGATTCCCGGAGAATGCACATTATCCACATGGGTGTTCACACCCACGGTGGGTGTTAAAATGTGACCTGCCCGAGATTGCGTACGGATTCTCAGCTTCCTAATGTTAATCATAAGTGTAGAGTTAGTTTAACCAGTAAACTGGGTTCCATTAGCGAATCGCAGTGTTTGATGTCCTGCATAGATGCCCAGTCTTTTCACTCATGATCACATTCCCTGGTTAATTTAGTGAATTGCAGCGTTTGATGTCCTGCACAAACGCCCAGTCTTTTCGCAAATTAAGTTTAGGGTTTAACCAGTAAACTGGGTCAGTGTCTGATGTCCTGCAAGTATCTAATTCTCAGGGCACCATGTTTGCCGCATCATTTATTCAGCAGCCTCATGAGTGGTGGCTGCTTCGTCCACAGGCCCTCTCACAGGTGACAGTGCCTTCCTTGTTCAGCCAGGGTTTGTGGGAGACATTCCTGTGAAGGTCCTGAGAGACAATGGTTCCTCAGGCTGCTCTGTCAGACAGAGTCTAGTTCGGCCTGAGCAGTATACAGGTCGACAGATCCAAGCTAACCTTATTGATGGTGCCCTGAGAATCCCGAGGTGGATGGAAAGCTGATGACAGGGAGTGCTGGAGCTCCCGTTTCATCAGCCCTCAGGACTAGTTACTGACCATCCCCCCTTTGCTGAACTTTTTCAGTGTCTCAGTTACACAGAGAGTAGGCCAGCATGCTCTCCAGTACAAATTTCTCTATCTTCACCAAACTACATGCACAGTACACACTACACTTCCTATTCAAAATTTACCAAAATGGCGTCGTCTTATCAAGCCTCGGAGTCCCCAGGGGGGGGGACCATAAATGCCCCCACCATCTGCCCGTCTCCCGGTGACGACTCAAGGTGCCTGGAACCACGGTCTGACTCTCTTCTTCTTCATTTCTGCAACATTCGCGGCCTTTCCTCTAACTTTCGCTCTGTTGAGCACCACCTCTCCTCCTCTAAACCTCACCTTCTTTTTCTAACGGAGACTCAGCTGTCTGAGGCAACTGACAGCAAACCCTTTCTGTATCCTCCTACTTTCTCTATACTCATTTCAAAGCCAAAGGTGGCTGTTGTGTATATATACGCAACGACTTATCTTGCTCTCGTGTTCCTGAACTTGATTCTTCTGAATTCTCCACACTCTGGCTTCGGCTTTCCTGTCATTGTCTGACTAAATATATCTGTGCTGTTTACTTATCCCCTTATTCTACTGAGTATCAAAAATTCTTCGACTATCTTACTTCTACGATGGAACACATTCTATCCATTTCTCCTTTCTCTGAAATCTCCATTCTTGGAGATTTCAATGTTCACCACCACCTTTGGCTCTCCTCTCCTTTCACGGATCCACCTGGTGAACAAGCCTACATCTTTTCTATCCTTAATGACCTAGAGCAGCTTGTACAGCACCCTACCCGTATCCCTGACCGCCTTGGAGAGAGCTCCAACATACTTGACCTCTTCCTCACAACTAATCCTTCTGCTTACTCTGTTAATCTTTTCTCTCCGTTGGGCTCCTCCGATCACAACCTTATTACCTTAACCTGTCCTATCACTCCGGTATGGCCTGTGCACCCTCCAGTGAAACGTCGTCTGTGGCATTTTTGGAGCCGCAGACTGGGAGGCCCTCAGGCAGTACTTCTTTGATTTTCCCTGGAATGATTATTGCTTCCATGGCCGTGAGCCATCTGAGTGTGCCTTGCGCATTACGGAGGTTATTCTCTCGGGCATGGAAGCATACATTCTTTTCTCATATCCTTTGACTAATGCAAGAAAGCCTTGGTTTAATCACGCTTGTTCTAATGCTGTCCGCAACAAGGAGAGGGCCTACAAAAGGTACCGGAGCCAACCCACCCCTGAATCACATCATCTTTACGTTTCTGCCCGGAATCGTGCTAAGTCTGTTCTTCGCTCTACTAAAAATAATTTCATCCATACTAAATGCTCTCAACTCTCCGACTCGAATTCTTCCCGCTCCTTCTGGCACCTTGCCAAAAATCTTTCTAACAACTTAACCTCATCATCCTTCCCTCCTCTTTTCTACTCTGATGGTTCTGTAGCTATTTCTTCTACTGATAAAGCAGATCTCTTCGCACAGACTTTCTCCTCCCATTCTACCTTAGACGATTCCGGTGCTGTTCCTCCATCACTTCCTCCCTCTGACTTCCTCATGGATGACATTAAAATTTCTTCAGTTGATGTATTTTCTGTCATCACTGGCCTCAGTACTAACAAGGCATATGGGCCTGATGGGGTCCCTCCTGTTGTTCTCAAGAACTGTGCTTCTGTGCTTACACCCTGCCTAGGCAAACTCTTTCGCCTTTGTCTGTCAACTTGTACCTTTCCTTCTTGCTGGAAGTTTGCTCTCATTCAGCCAGTCCCAAAGAAGGGTGACCACTCCCAACCCTCCAACTATCGTCCAATTGCTTTAACGTCCTGTATTTCAAAAGTTTTCGAGTCAATCCTTAATAGAAAAATTTTAAGGCATCTTTCCTATCACAACCTTCTTTCCGATCGTCAGTATGGGTTCCGTCAGGGACGCTCCACTGGCGATCTTCTCACCTACCTTTCAGACTCCTGGTCATCCTCCTTTCGGGACTTTGGCGAAAGCTTTGCCATTGCACTTGACATCTCAAAGGCTTTCGATCGAGTCTGGCATAAATCTTTAATTTCCAAACTGCCCTCCTACGGTTTCTATCCTTCTATCTGTGCCTTCATCGCTAGCTTCCTTTCTGTCGTTCTATAGCCGCTGTTGTAGACGGCCATCGTTCTTCTCCTAGATCTATCAACAGTGGTGTTCCTCAGGGCTCTGTCCTATCACCAACTCTCTTCCTTTTATTCGTCAATGATCTTCTAAGCTGTACATCTAACCCTATCCACTCATACGCTGACGACTCCACCCTTCACCTTTCCATTCGGTTCCCGCAACGCCCATCTCAACAGTTACTTCAACAAGCAAGGGATGAGGCTGTGGCACACCTAATGTCTGATTTGGCTCGTATCTCTGATTGGGGTAAAAATAATATGGTTGTCTTTAATGCATCTAAGACTCAGTTCTTACACCTATCAACCCGACAAAATCTTCCACAGGTATACCCACTAATGTTTAATAATATTCAGCTTAATCCTGCATCATCCTTGAACATGCTTGGGGTTTCATTTACTCGGGACTTATCTTGGAAAGATCATATTACATCTCTTGTAAAATCTGCTTCCAAGAGATTGGGTGTGCTAAGCCGACTCCGCTCTTTCTTTACCCCTGCACAATTGTTGACTCAATATAGGGGTTTTATCCGCCCCTGTGTGGAGTACAACTCTCATGTGTGGGGAGGCTCCCCACATACAGCTATTCTCAATAGGGTGGAGTCAAAGGCTTTTCGTCTCATTAACTCTCCTCCTCTTACTGACTCCCTTCAACCTCTGACTCTTCGCCGCACTGTTGCATCTTTATCTCTTTTCTATCGCTACTTTAATGGTCACTGCTCCTCTGAACTGTCTGCTTGCATTCCTCCACCTCTACGACGGGCGCGTAGCACCCGTCTGGCAGCAAACTCTCGTTCTTTTTCTGTCCAACTCTCTAATGCAAGAGTTAACCGTTACTCCCAGTCTTTCATTTATGCAACAGGTCAGCTCTGGAACTGTCTCCCTCTGTCTGTATTTCCTGCTGCCTATGATCTCCAGTCTTTCAAACACAGTGTGTCCAGGCATCTCAAAATGATCGGATCTTGAATTTGGCTCTATATTGTATTTTGTTTTTCTCTTGGAGGGAACTGTTACTGCGGGCTCATGGCCTTTGGTTCCTTCTTCCTCGCATAAAAAAAAAATAAAAATAAAATAATAGTGTACTTTTTGTAACATAAGTACTGATTGCTAGGCAGAGAGAGAGAAATGACACTTTTGATGCTCCACCTTGATTGCTTTCACAGGTGCAGCTGGCAGGTGCAGCATTGCCATGCAGAACAGCTGATCATCCCTGACGCATGCTGCCGCCTCTTCTCTTCTGCCTCGTCGTCATTATTTACTATAAATTTGTATTACATGATTTTACACATATGTACAGTTACACCACAACTGTCACACCTACACCATGTATTACATACATCACGCTACATAACAATTAGTTGTTAATTTAAATGTAGCGAACTTTTCACTCAGTCTGACCAGAGTACAGGATTTTTCACCGTTGTCACGGAGTTTTTTCCTCAAGCTTGCTTCTATTAACATAAATACAAGGTTTTTTTTCACTCACTGGCGACTGTGACTTCTCCTGTAGCAGGATAGCACACACACACCACGGTGTGAATCTTGTGTGACTAAATTAGGATTTATATGTATTAAGTTGATTTTTTTTTTCTGAGAAAAAAAAAAATTGATTTTGATGGGGCGTAATGTCACGAGTTGGCGCGATTTTCTATCTAAATAAACTCGTGACATTGAACTTTGGTGGGAAACTGCGAATTCTAGTGGAATCCCAGTGAGTATCACTCAGTCAACCGCCACGTATTCACCCGATCGGGAGTGTTTTCATAACATTTTTCACTGTTTCATAAGTGATCGTCCTTGGGCGCGACATTAGCATTTTCCCTGAGTGATTTGTTATGGGCGTGTTTCGCTCACTTCTTCTCGTTAGCCGTTACCAGTTAGCGGCTGGCCTGCCCTCGCCTCTCTCTCTCACAATTTGAAGTTAGTCATGATTAGAGCACAGTGAGACTAGGTTCGTTGGCCCAGCTTGGAGAAGCGTGTGTACAGCAAGTTCCTGAATCCCCACCTAGCATGAATTGGTGAGAGGTTTAGCATGTGTGGCAGCGTCCTTCCTCAGCAATGACGCCCAGTTCATCCCGCTTAGTCCACTTTTCTGACCAGTAATTTTCTTTCGTTTTTCCTAGGCTTAAGAGTTTAGCTTTTGAGTGAGCGAGTGAGTGTGTTCTCCTTATTTTGAACTCATTTTGAAACATGTAACGTAAGCTTAACTCATTGTAATCAATAAATTTTCAATTCTTTTCTTTGAGCTTAATGTAATGTAAACTCTTTTTTATTTCTCCACATTAAGCTTATTTCACTTATAGCTCCTAGTTTGCATAAATGCTTTGCATTATTCATAACTGGTACTTAGGCCAGTCCTTTTGTATTAAGCTTAAAATTCGTTGTGCAACCAGGAGTTAATGCACCAGCAAGAACCTGTTTATCATTAATAGCATTAGTTATTGATTGTCAGGGATGGAGTCACTTTCTCCAGAGGCCAACAGTACTAATAAACAACACGTATGAGTAATTAGTCTCTGTTGTGTACTGTTGAGAAAGTTTATAAATTCTCGTCCTTAGAGAATCGGCGAAGTAAGGCGCGTAAAGTAATCATTATTTTCACAAGTCAATTCATTGTCCTGTTCTCAAGTAACATTTTAAAGTATCAAGTATTACTGAATATTATTCTTTAATATTGCATAATCTCAAAAACCCCATGACAAACACTACTAAAAACATCACCACCAACTCACCACTTAACACAGATACATCCCTCAGTCACTAACAACATGAACATCAATATCACCACTACATACCACAGTTACTTCTGTTATCACCACCGTCAAGCATTATCATTACTTGCGCCTACGTACAACGAGCATCATCATCACAGTCAATGCTCTCTCTCTCTCTCATTATCACTCCTATTACCCCAAATCTCCTCTCCAGCCATTAATAGTACCACCATCACCGTTACATTTATTAGTCCTCATCTCTAGTCCAGCAATTATCATCATCACCAGCCCCCCCCCTAGGAGGAAGGTACAGGGAGGTGAGTGACCTCCAACCCACAAGGAGATGACAGGGAGGCTCTTTTCACCTGCCGAGCCCTCCGAGCATAAACGACATATCTCCCCCGTGACCAGACGCCCCTCTTCCTCACAGCGAGACCACCAGGCAGTACACAGTCTGAGTGCATTACACTCCAACGGAGGAAGCACTCATCAGAATTGGGGTGGGACTTTCAGAAGCAAAATCCCAAGCAAGCCCTCAGACGCCATATCCACCGAATTGGCCTCCACCAGGAAAGAGGACTCGGGAGAAACCTCGAGACTTGCTACACCCCAGGAGAGCAGCGACACAGTAGTACCCACCGGGTTTGCTGTGGGTGGAGTGACCGCCGGTTCTCCATCCTCTGCCACCCACCATCATGAGCCAGCACGTTGGGACGTCTTACAGACGACCTTTGCGGTACTCCCCAGGAGAGAGGCAGGCCCATGGGTAGACTCCACTGGAGATACCACTCGGGATAGGCCACCAGCCATCCCTCAAGGCTGCCCCAACCCCAACGGACGGAGGACAGACTCCACTGGAGCTGTGGCTTTGCCCAGGAGTGCCCACCGGGCCTCTCCCTTACGACGTCCCAGGGACAGGTGCCCCAGTCCCGACGGCAAAAGAGCAGACTCCACCGGAGCTGCAGCTGTTGCCAGGAGAGCCCACCGGGCCTCTTCTTCCCATCGCCAGGTTCTGTGGCACCTGGAAGAGTCCCCTCAGACCCCTCCTCCACCCCTGTCATGAGTAGCTCAGGCAGTGCCCAAGGGGGCTGCCTGACGGAGGGAGTGTCCCTTGGACCTCCCACTCGCACCCTGGACCATAGTTTTGGCAGGGTTTATCAGGCTCACCAAGCCAGAGAGCAGGCCCTTGGTCACTCTCCCTCCGTGAGTCCTGGAACTCCTACCGAGGGTAGTGGCTCTTGGTCAGCCCGACCCTCCCATGGCAGAGCAAGGCGCCCCTCTCCCCGAGAGGGTGAGATGTGCTCCCCCGTAGGTTCCACGCCAGAGACCAGACCGGGCGAGACGTCCCTGAGGCCAGGTGACCTGTCCCTGCAGCTCCTTCCTCCCCAGGCGCTATAAGGCTTCACTGGAGTGAGAGGCCACAGTCCACCCCTGACGGCCTCCTCCCGCAGATGAGGCTGCAGCCCCTGGAGTCAGAGGGCCACCCCTGACGCCTGCTGCAGCTGCCAGACCTCCCCCGGTGCAGATGGCCACAGTCCTCCCCTAACGGCCGCCCCTGCCGGAAGAGACCGCGCCCCAGCCAGGACACCACCCTCGCCGCAGCTGACCCTCGGCCCGGGCCTCCCCAGGTCCGCCCCAAGGACCTCAACTATGACTATGGGCCAGCGCCATGTGGCATGCCTCCTGGCCCTTTTCGGCCCTAGCCCAGAGAGCCTTGCATCACCCAGGGCCTCTACAGAAAGAGAGCCGCCCACTACACTGCCCACCAACTCGTACGGGACTCATGGCTACCCTACAGGTGACCTACCCCTGGAATACACTCTGGACGACCCACCCCCGATGCCTGGACGCCACCTGTGGTTCCCAGCGTAAGGGCCTCCTACCGCCCATGTCCTGAGCACCCCTCACTGCTTGTTCCGTGAGTAAAAGACTGAGGTTATTTGTCCCCTAGCGTCTGTGAGCCCCTACCTCAGCATACCAGCCTCCCCCTCCGTGCCCAGTGCCCCCAGTGTTACCTTCCCCATTTGGAACAGTGAATACCCCACAGAAAAACTCACATGCAGAGTGCTTGGTGCTAGGCCACGGGTCGCCCCCCAGTGTGACTATCACCCCCCCCCCGCAGTGTTACACACAGACAGACAGCACCAGTGCCGCACCCTTCCCTTCCCCCCCCCCATTGCTTTGTCCGTGTCAAGATGTCTCAAAAGTGACATATAAGGTATATTCCCAACAACCTGTCCCATAAGAAAGTCTGTATCACCACTCTCTCTCTCTCCCTCCCCCCCCTCCAGCCCCTCACGCTTGGATAGGTTATAAGTGCTATATTCTCCCATCCTATGTAACGTGCATGGACGTAGCATAAGGATAGCTAGGGTATCGTCTGTGTCACGCGGATGCATATAACTAGCATAGGAGGCCGTTTATGTTACGCGAATATATATATATATATATATATATAAGGACCTGACTATATACTGCCGTCTGTCATGCGTTTGCGTATACTGGGATATACTTGACTGTCTTTGTCATATGCCTGAGACCAAGTGCACCTCGTGTATTGTGTGAACCATATGTATAACACTGTGTGGGAATTATTCTATGTAAGGAAAGGTAGAGTACTGTGTAAAGGTCAAACTCGCTGAACTAGGTGGAAATATCTATTGTAATAGCTAGCCTTCTGAGATGATCTTGTTATTGTATGTCACATAGTTTTGATCACGGATTGTGTGTGTAGTTGTCTATTGTTAATATATGTGTGCCTTTGACCAGTTGTGTTTGGACTTTCCTTCTTTGCCTATGACTGACTCGGTCGAGAACAAAGAACCCAAGGTTGCACCGTACCTGAGCTCGAGAAGTCGGGATTCAGACTACGCTGCATAATACTTTTATTATTTTTGTCACCGTTATCATCACTTCCACCATCATTATCGGCACCATCACCAAAACTAACCAGCATCATCACCACCACACTCGTTTCCAAGGCGCTCTCTTGGCCATCACTGTCACCACCACCACGATTACTATCATCACCAAGAAGTACACTGACACCAGCTTCGCCACCACCATCGCCACTACCATACTCACCACTTTTCTTCCCCGTCACCTTCACCACCACCATCAAGCAACATCAGTATCATCACGCTCACCACCACCGTCACCACTACCATGCTCAACACAGTTTTTCCTGCCACCATCACCACAATGACCAAACAACGTCAGTATCATCACCACTCTCACCACTACCATCACCACTACCACATTCACCACAGTTCTTTCTCTGTGTCGTCACCATTATTATACTCTGTTAACTTTAAGTAGGCGTAAAACTGCTGTAGTAAGAGATTAACACTTGAATTGTTGTTACTCAGGAAGAAGTGCAATGGAAATTATGTTGAGGCAGAACACACATTTTTCTGTCATTAAGATACATGAAATACGCAGCAAAAGGATGAAAATATCCGCTCAATTAAAATGGATGACGTATATAACCGATCACTAGCACCACCAAACACCACCACTATCACCACCACAGCACCAGCATACTCACCACAGCTTCTCTCTCTCACGAGCACCAGTACTAAGCCACACCCCTCACGAAATGAAGGATGCCATCAATTCTAGCCCTGCATCACGCACCCCCACCACCACCACCACTGCAGTCGCTCTCTCATGACTCGAAGCTTCTCTCTCTCTCTCTCTCTCTCTCTCTCTCTCTCTCTCTCTCTCTCTCTCTCTCTCTCTCTCCGCCAGTATGTTTTGTATGTTTTTATTTTTTATTCAGGTGAGAAAATACCCACCTCGCTGGTCACATTTTTTTTTTTTTTTGCCAGCGAGGGGTCATTCTATTTAAGTGATATATACAAACTAGACATTATTTCCTTAAAATCCTTTTACTACTCCCAGACGAGACGAATTTACTCCGTTAGTACTATGCTCTCTTATGCTGTATTATTGCTATCTCAAGATCATTTACTTCATTTGAAGAGGGACTTCAGGTTATCAAGGATTTAGGTGTGAATTGCAGTAACACGTGGTACTAGAGGTCCCCCATAGCAGAATAAAACCGTTTGGCTGTAATGAGGAAAAAGTTGGCAGATAGATGGGGTTATCAGATACTTTTAATCTTGGATTATTAAATATCTATCCTAATGTCAATAAATTCGTCTGGAGGTAGCATGGCCGAGCAGACCTATCAACAGCACGAAAGCAATCATCCCTGCAAGGTCGTTCTGTTCAGAGAAACCGATGCTTTCCTGCAGCAGACAGTTCCACGCCACATCGGGAAAGTGTGTGGAGGACTGGTTCCTGGGTGTACTCCGCGTTTATATATATATATATATATATATATATATATATATATATATATATATATATATATATATATATATATATATATATATATATATATATATTTGTTTATGCGAAGAAGAAGGAACCAAAGGCCGTGAGCCCGCAATTATTGTTCCTTCCAAGAGAAAAACAAAATACAAGAGAGAGCCAAATTCAAGATCCGATCATTTCGAGATGCCTGGACACACTGCGTTTGAAAAACTGGGGATCATAGGAAGCAGGAAACACAGACAGAGGGAGACAGTTCCAGAGTTGACCTGTTGCATAAATGAAGGACTGGGAGTAACGGTTAAATCTTGCATTAGAGAGTTGGACAGAAAAGGGATGAGAGTTTGCTGCTAGACGGGTGCTACGCTCCCGTCGTAGAGGTGGAGGAATGCATGCAGACAGTTCAGAGGAGCAGTGACCATTAAAGTAGCGATAGAAAAGAGATAAAGATGCAACAGTGCGGCGAAGAGACAGAGGTCGAAGGGAGTCAGTAAGAGGAGGAGAGTTAATGAGACGAAAAGCCTTTGACTCCACCCTATTGAGAAGAGCTGTATGTGGAGAGCCTCCCCACACATGAGAGTTGTACTCCACACAGGGGCAGATAAAACCCCTGTATAGAGTCAACAACTGTGCAAGGGTAAAGAAGGAACGGAGTCTGTGTGGAAAGAAAAACAAAAAGAAGTGACAGGAAGACAGGAGCGCAGATACAAAATGAATAATAAAGTGAAGGAAAAAGTCGCCAGGATCACATCATTCTTGCAGTCATACAGTTCAGGTATGTAGGGTTATCTCAGTTATGGTGTACAGTTATTGAAGTGGTTGGTATGGTACTGGTTGATGTACTGTATGGTGCCACGGTTTTATAACTAACTCACCATCACTCCTTCACCACACTAGGCCACCTTTGTTCACGTAATGGCTTTTTCATGTGATTCATTTATAGTTCTACTCTCCTCATTCCATATTCACGGAGGTCCACTAATTTCGTTCTTGCTTTTCGTCTACTCATTCGCATATCAAGCTTGCTACTCCCCGCTTGGAAGGTTGGACTGTGATTATGCATTCACTCGTATCTGTCTGCTGGTTTGTCAGTGTACAAGATACCCCCAAATTTTTTTTTCGAACTAATGGTAAATCTGGTGGATAGGTGGACAGTGAGTCAAGGAAGAGTTCAATAGATTTTGAGGCGGATCCGCGTAGGGATGCAAGAATAAATCATAACTGTTTTCGGCGTTGGCGGAGGTATGTGCTGGAAATGAACAGATCTTAAAATTAGCTCTGTGTTATCTTGCATTTTTCCCTTTGTTGGAGAGAACAGTTTTAAGGGCCTATGGCATTTGGTTTCTTCTTCCTTGCGTTAAAAAAAAAAAAAATGAGAATGTGTAACAGAACAGACTAAGACCGTAGAATTAACTATGTGAGACCGCACTTGTCTAAATAAATTTTAGTAACTTTATAAAGATGTAATTATAAATAATAAAAACTGCTACGAGTCTCAAGTAAGTGTAGGTAACGAGAGCCAACAATGACTAACGAGGCAGGCAACGACACCCCTTGCCATGGGGTTAGTTAAGAAGCCTCCTGAATATTCTAAAAGAGATCTTGTATAAATATGACGAATCATATGAGATGTTAAAAGCAAACATCCTCAAAGCTAATGACGAGGATAATTATATGGTAGACCAGGCCAAACGTGAGAAAATCTTGGAAGGTTATATCGTAAAATAACTGAAGATCATATTATAACCGAAGCTAATATCTATTTATCTATAGCCAGACGCTTTAATCCCGTAAGGGTTGGCCACAGATAAATTGCCCCCATGTCGGCCTGTCCCCTGCTATTTCGCTGCCCTTTCCCCAGCCCACACGCCCCTCTCTCGTATACCTCTCCATTCCATCCCTCCATCCCATTCTCAGTCTCCTGCTCCCTCTCCCTCCCTACACCTCACTCACGAACTCGGAAACAGTGAATGTATACTGTAGGGCAACAGTACTTAAGATCCTTCCGTAATTATATGGTGTAAAAAAAATTGGACCACATTCTGGGATAAGCTTAAGTATTTAGTCCATGATAGACCAGATTTCGCAAATGTTAATAAATTTTCTTATGTATTAAGTCAGGTGAAAGGCATACGCTATAAAATTATTGGAGAATTACCTGTTGAGGATGATAAGTATGAGGTGGCTCTCACTGTCCTAAGAGATAATTATACAAGGAGCAGACTATGACCAGATTAATTAAGAGTCTGATTAAGTTACCTAATCCCATGCATGACCTTGACTTTCTGTACAACTTTCTGGTTATGGTAAGCTGCATTTGATGACCTTGGGTACATGTCAGTATGTTTATGCTTCAGACTGGTTACTAGGTGGGTATATATCATTGAACACACCTCCTAAAACCGAAGATGCATTATATAATAGATACAAGAAAATAATTTATCCTTTAAGCAAAATGAGATTGGCCTAATGTACATCACTAAGATAGTTTAACTACTTTCCAAAACTTACCACCATCAAAACCTAATCATTTTCCTTAACTTTCACGCTTCCTAACCTTACCATCTTCCTAAAATTATCGTCCTAGTCTTTCCCCTTCCCTGCCTTAACAGTTTCCTAACATTACCACCTTTCGAACCATACCACTTTCCTAACCTTCCCACCATAAATACCTTATCGCGCTCCTTACCTTTCACGCTTCCCAACCTTACCACTCTCATAACCTTAAAACCCTTTTAATTTATTGTTTTTGCTTTACCTTTTCCTAACCTTGCAACCTTTTTCATTTACCAGCATCCGATCCTTACCATCTTAAACTGACCATCGTTCTAATCAGTCATCTTTACTTTTCCTCTAACCATACCACCTTCTGGATTACTCATCTTCCTACCTTACCCTAATCACTTTTGTATCTTTTCTCAACCATATCAAAATGTTGGGATAAAGTTATAAACCTAAGAGGTAAAGGACTGACTCTTGAGCTTATCGCTTGCTAGATAAACGCAGACATAACAGTCTCTTTTCCTCCCTGAACACCCTGAAGGCCGTGGTAATAATGGTGTTTATATTTTTACTAACACTTGACCAGCATACTTTCCAGCAATGTTTTACTGTGATGTCATGGTGAAAACTGTTACGGAGAATTGATCCTATTTTGTACAAAAGATGATTTTTTTTTTTTTAACCTAACCACCAACTAGAAAATAACACTTCCAACCATTACCCTCTTCGAAGGCAGGCTGTATATTTAGTTATTTATATGCATTACGTGACCCACCATCATTCAGTGTGTCAGGACTCCATATTATAATAATACAAATCATAATACAGAGCATGATCGATAGATGTAGGAATCTACATTATCATAATACAGCTCATAATAGATAGCATAATAGACAGGAACATCATGAAACTAGGTGTGGGAACGGGAAATATGTCAGCAAGAGTTACAGAAGAAATATGTGCAGCATGTGATGTGGTGTGTGGAAGGAAGAGAAGACGGAGGGGGGTGCAAGGAACAGCGTGGTGGACTGAAGAGGTGAGACAGGTTGTGGCACAAAAGAAGAAAGCATGCAATGAATGGATGAGAAATAGTGACGTGGAAGAAGTTGAGAGGCGGAAGAGAGAGTTATATGTAAAAACAAAGAGAGAGGTGAAAAGATTAGTAAGAGAGAGTAAGAAGAGAGTGGATGAGGAATTTGGAAGGAATTTGAGTGTAAAGTGGAGGGACTGTAAGAAAATATTCTGGCAAGAGGTGAAAAGAGTAAGACAGGGTGGAAATGAAGTTAGCAGGGGAGTGAAAGATAAAAATGGTAGATTATTAGTGGAGAAGGGAGAAAAAGTGGGCAGATGGAGAGAACACTTTAAGGAATTGTTGAACATAGAGGATGGAAGTAATGCGAGTATAAGTGGCTGGGGAATGGCTGAGAGAAGGAGGGAGGTGAGAAGATAGGAAGAAATCAGTAGGATAGAAGTTGTGGAAGCAATGAAGAAAGTTAAATCGGGGAAAGCCCCAGGAATTGATGGAGTGTGTGGTGAAATGCTGAAGCATGGGGGAGAGATAGTAGTAGAATGGATGTGGAAGATGTCCAGATTGGCCTGGGAGGAAGGTAGAGTCTCGGAGGATTGGAAGTCAGGTATAATTATTCCCTTGTACAAAGGAAAAGGGGAAAAAGAAGTGTGTGGTAATCATAGGGGCATTTGTCTTCTTAGTATAATAGGAAAAGTGTATGGTAGGATACTTATTGACAGAGTTAGAGAAAGAACAGAGAAATTAGTTGGAGAAGAACAGGGAGGCTTTAGGAAGGGAAGAGGTTGTGTAGATCAGATATTCATTCTTAGATCTTTAGTGGAAAAGTTTCTAGAGAAGGGAAAGAAGTTGTATGCGGCTTTCATGGATTTGGAGAAAGCATATGACAGGATGGATGGACAAGGATTGTGGAAAGTGTTAAGAATATATGGAGTAGATGGGAAGTTGTTGAATTCTGTGAAGAGTATGTACGATGGTGCGAAGGCTGCAGTGCGTGTGGATGGTGAAGTAAGTGAATTTTTCTCTTTCAAACTTGGGTTGAAACAGGGATGTGTCATGTCTCCATGGTTGTTCAATCTGTACATGGATGGGGTAATAAAAGAGGTACAAGGAAGGGTAGTGGATGTTGGAGTGGCCCTGGTGAGAGAGGATAGTGTTTGGAAACTCCCTGTACTGTTGTTTGCAGATGATACTGTGTTGTTGAGTGAAGACGAAAGGGAGCTGCAAGGCTTGGTGGATGAGTTTGGGAGAGTGTGTAAGAAACGGAATCTAAAGGTGAATGTAGGGAAGAGTAAAGTGATGGTCTTTGAGAGAGGTGAAGTCAGAAAATGTACAGCGAGGTTGGATGGTGAGGAATTGGAAAATGTGAGTAGGTTTAAGTACTTGGGTAGTGTGATGAGTAAGGATGGAGGTTTGGAGGGTGAAGTGCTTGAAAGGGTACAGCAGGGTAGAAAGGTTGCTGGTTCTTTGAAAGCAGTGATAAGAAACAGGGAAGTGAGCATGGAAGTGAAAAAGTTACTACATGACAGTATTGTGATACCAACTCTAACGTATGGAAGTGAAGCTTGGACGTTGTTGGAAGAACACAAGTCAAGAGTGAGAGCAGTGGAAATGAGTTATTTAAGAGAAGCCTGTGGAGTCACATGGAGAGACAGGCTGACGAATGAGGATATAAAGGAGCGTTGTGGTGTGGATGTGGATGTGATAGGAAGCGTTATGAGGAACACACTGAGGTGGTTTGGCCATGTGGAGAGGATGGAGGGTGAAAGACTGACGAAGAGAGTGTATGTGAGTGAGGTGGAGGGGAGAAGAGGGAGGGGGAGGCCGAGGATGAGATGGAGGGATGGGGTGGAGAGGTATATGAAAGAGGGGGATGTGAGTTGGGAGCAGGGCAGTGAAATGGCGGGGGACAGGGCGACTTGGAGGCGATTTGTTTGTGGCCACCCCAAACGGGATTGAGGCGTCTGGCAATAGATAGATAGATAGAAGAGTTAAGCAAAAGAATGCCAGAGGACACCGGAAGTGCTACATACACACAGACAAACACCAGCTTCTAGAACCCGTCAATACGGGTTATACACGTGACAAAAGCCCTCCTAGAGAAGGAAGGAAGAGTTAGAGAGTCAGAAGGAGGCTAGCTATAGAAGCAGGAGGTTGTAGAGAGGTGTTATAGAGAAGAGGGGTCCGGCGAGAACTTGGTTAGAATATATACGTTCCTGTGTAATACACACAGTGTTCAACTTAAACTTTCCCTTTGAAGATAATAAGCTACAACCAAGACCCAGTATCCATCTTTAACTTCTCCTGTCTTCGATTACACGATAACTAAAATCTATCTCAAGATTCACATATTATATGGTCAAGATTCACATATTATAGATGGTGGCAGGAACGTACAAACCAACACCTACAAACCCTCACTTCTACAATCAGTTAAACAATTGCATATATACAACCACTACGAATGAATCACAAGAAGAAAGAAACACAAATCAACCAAACGAAGAGCAAGATATGACCACCTGACCCCAACCTTCCTCTCGACAACCGCCTCCCAACTCGTCTCCAACACCACGCTGGCGTAGGAGTGAAGAGGTCAAGACGATGGCAGCAAATACCAAAGCCCACATTAACAACTCATCTTACTCATTCTTCTTCACTCAGGTTACTCATTGCTACTCATTTACTCACCACAGCTACCAGAGTGTGGGAAGTCGACGTTGCTGTGCGCGTTTGCTGAGACAACGTCACATCAAAGTGTGTCTGACACCACGCACCTCTCACCCACTGCTTGTTACTCATCTTTCTTCACACATTCCTACTGATACTCATTTATTCTCATCAGTTATTGAGTGGGAATTCGACGTTGTATGGTGAGGTTCGACTGTTACTGTGGCTGTTTTGCACTACATTCAACACTGAGATCACCAAGCCCTGGAATTTCCTGGGTAACATCATCTATTAACACAACCCTGGAGTTCGCGAGAGTGAGATCATCTATCAACACTGCACTGACCTCTCGAGAGCAGCATCTTCTATCAACACGCCTCTGAGTCTCTCAGAGTGACATCATCTGCCATTCAAGTGGGTGGTTATACCTTACCAATACCTTCCCAGTGCTTTAAAATTAGGTATAATCACCTCCTTTACTTATACTTAACACCTTTCATTTATTAATACTCATTTACTCATCTATTCATTTAACACATACATAAAATAAGTGTTTCATAACACCATACCCCAGCAAAATGAGTTTATTTTAGCTGAGTGACATGACAGGAATATTTTTCAATACCGCCCATGTTAGTGCCAGATGATACACAGTTAGCGGCCACTGCAGATCCACAATTAGGGGAACAACAGGAAAACACACCCACCCTACAAAATTCTCCTCAAAGTAAAGATAAGGAAACAAATACATCATTTCTAGATGATTGGCAAACTCCCTCTGATGTAGCAAGGGAGGATTTTAGCTCTGACTTACATATCTATGAAAATTTACTTAACAGAGTACCTAGATCAGGTAGAACTTATTTAGTTATTCCTTCACACAACAATAAAGAACTCCAAGTGAACCTAACAAAAAACCAACCAAAATGAATAACGAAGGCAATGCCACAAATCAAACATCCCCCCTTCATGTTTACGTTTATCATGAGGAAAGAAAATCCCAAAATTCTCAGGAACAGATAAAGACCGAATTGATATAATGTCACTCAGCAACCAATGTGAACAATTATATGTTAAGAGACATGTAACAGATGAACAGGAGAGAATAGCAATATTTTCCTCCTGGATTAATCAAGAAAGATGTCTGGCAGGTGATTTGCTTAGGTCAGACAAGCTTCTTCAAGCTAAGACATATGATGAGTTTAAAGCAGAATTCCTGAAGAAATTCTCTGGAGGTATAAACTTTTTGCCAGGTATAATCCCAGAATTACATAAGATTGTGGCCCATGTAAGAAAACATACAGCAAATCCTGTATTAAGTGAAATAACACCAGATGTTTCCATGATTAAAAGAACATTACTAGCTACTTTAGAAAACTCAAACTGGATAACAGATGATGGAAAGATGTCACCAGTGCTTATCATTGGTTATGTAGCTGCCTTGTGTAAATTACCTGATAGAGTCCTCAAGATAGCTAAGACGATTCCTAACACCCCAGGAATGTGCTTGCTAGATTTTATGGACGAGGTAGAGATGAATTGTAGCAAAGCAGGGGTGACTGAAACAGTCAAATTCTACTAGAAATAAAATGACAGACACAGCATCAGCTACAACTAAACAAAACAAAGAACAAAATTGATCGTGATCCGAAAACAGACAGAACAAACAACCACACACTTCAAGGCAGCGTTCTCAAACACCAGGCCACAGGCAGTCACAAAAGTTGGCGCGCAGTCCGTGCAAAAGCCGCGCCACAAATACCACTAAATATAGGAAGTCATCTCGAGGATCACGTTCGGGAGATAGGTCCACTTTATGTTATTAATGTGCGAACCCAGGACGCACAAAGAATGAATACTTTATCAAAACAAAAGAAGATAAACAAAAGGTGAAAGGTTGTGATCCATACTGTTGGGATCACCGGTCTCAAGGTCATTGGACCAGCAATTGTAAGACAGTAGAAAAACTAGTTTCCATATTCAAATCAGGGGAAGGCCAAGTCACGACAAAAAAAAGATCAATCGTAAAGAAAACCAAACCTAAAATTCACATAGCAGGCATGTTGGGAAGTGAGTGCGTCTTGATACCAGCTGTATGTGAGGGTCAAAATGTTTCTTTGTTCTTAGACACGGGCTCTCCAGTGAACTTAATAACACAAGAAGAATTAGAATTTTTAGAAATAAGAAGAAAGTAACTTTTCTAGAAGAATCTGATTTAGACTAATATATAGTAGATGGCAAACAACTTACGGTAAAAGGCATGATGCTGTTAAACATCAGTTTCACAGAGACTACAAGACCAATATCTGCATTTTTCTATAATGTTGAAAACTTAGCAATAAAAACTAATATGTTGCTGAGATTAAGATCCATGACAACATTGAAAATAACGTTACTCTCACAAATGAATGGAATAGACTTTAATAATGAATTCATAGAAAAATTACCATCGGATTTCTCACCGACTAGTAAAACAGAGTCAAAGAGAATTGGAAATATTAAAGTACTAAACAAACATACACAAACAGACGACTGTATAGATCCACTCACACCCCCCCCCCCCGCCAGACTCCCGCACTACAGACCGAGGTAACAGTACTGACTCATCAGTTTTTCCCGCCTATCTCACCAATGATTTAGTTTTTCTTCCTGACTCATACATGAAAGTTACCATAAAGAACAAATTGAAGAATAGTACTGTTCCTGTCTTGGAAGACTTATGTAAAGTGAAAGGACTGTCAGTAGAAAACGCATTATGTCTGATGAATAATGATGGGCAAACTCAGGTGCTCCTAATTAATCACATGAATGGAGAAGTACAGTTGAAACTGGGGACTTGCATACTTAATACTGAAAAATATCCCACCCCTGTGATGGAGATAGTTTTAGTTGGGATGACAAATATGATAAAATCTATGGATAGAGAAAGCATAAAAGAGAACTTGATTCACTCAGGTGAATTTGATGAAGAAACTGATTGGTTAAAATTGTTGGAAAAACATCGACAAATGGTAGCATTACCTGGAGAACAATTAGGATGTACTAACCTGATTAATCAAAAAATTAACGTGCACCCAGACACACAACCTATTTTTGTACCTGCCTATAGAGTCCCACAATCACAACATACACTTGCAAACAAGTATGTCGATGAAATGCTAAAACTTGGCATTATTGAGCCATCAGTCTCCCCGTGGAATGCCCCAATATTTTTCGTGCCCAAACGAAATGGAGAAATGCGTGAGGTAGTAGATTACCGTAAACTAAATAAGCACACAATCCCAGACCGATTTCCCATGCCATTGCTAAGTGATGCCCAGCAAAATATTGGACCAGAAAATAATGTATTTTCCACAATCGATTTGTTTAATGGATATTATCAAATACCATTAGATGAGAAGTCACGTAAATACATTGCCTTTTCCACAAATACAGGACATTACCAATACAAGAGAATGCCACTGGGATTGAGGACAGCACCCAGGCACTTTTCAGTGCATGATGAATTATGTATTGTCCGGAATTCTAGGACAAGAAATATTTGTCTATCTTGATGATATAATTATCGCAACCCTTGACATAAAAGAACATCTCCAGAAATTAGACCAACTCCTATAAAAGCTTGGTGATGCTGGTTTAAAAATTAAGCTGTCTAAATGCAAATTTTGCTTTAAGGAAATAAGATTCTTAGTCCACAAACTGAATGCAAAAGGCATTCGTACATCCGATGATAAAATACAAGTAGTGAAAGACTTGCCTGGACCAACAACTATAAACGAAGTTAGAAAATTTTTAGGTCTGGCAGGATACTATAGGTCTTTTATACAATAGTTCTCTCGTATAGCTTTTCCTCTATTCCAACTACTCAAAAAAGATGCTATATTCCAATGGGGAGAAGAACAAAAACAAGCATTTAATGAATTAAAAGATAAACTTACAAATGCACCATGCTTGGCCTATCCTGATTTCACAAAAGCATTTATAATTTGCACAGACGCATCTATTAAAGGATTAGGGGCTGTACTGATGCAAGAAAATAAGAGAGGAAAGAATCAACCAGTTGCATTCGCCAGCAGACAAATAAAAGGTGCAGAGAAAAATTATTGCACTACATACTTAGAGGCACTTGCAGTGGTCTTTGCATTACAAAAGTTTCGAGATTTGGTGTATGGTTAAGAAATTCACTTATTCACCGACCATAAACCCCTAGTGGGTATGTTCAAAGAAAAACTCCTCTCTGGGAGAAGAGCAAGATGAAAATGTACAGTCGAAAACTACGATGTAAATATTCACTACATACAAGGCAAAATGAATTAAGTAGCTGATGCATTATCTGGGAACCCAAAGACAATTCATGTCGCAGCATTAGATCTCAAAGGAAACATCCCAAACCATGATGAAATTGCGAAAGCACAGAGACGTGATCCAACATGGTCTAAAGTTGTATACAGTACAAGTTAGAAAGTGGAGATGACATACAATTACCCAAGCAACATATACCACTAGAACAATTCACAATAATCAATAATGCCTTATACAGGATCAACCCAGTACAACCATAACGCCGAAGAAATAATAAACAATTAGTGGTACCTAATGACATGATACATCAAGTATTACGAACGATACACGAAAGCCCACATGCAGGACATCTGGAAAAAACAGGACATTTAAACAAGCCCAGCTGTTATATTACTGGCCATCATTACGAAAAGATGTAAACAATCATATAGACAGATGCGGATCATGTGCAAAAAACAAAGGCTACCCAATCACACCTGCACTTATAGGTAATTACCCTGTACCACATCAACCGTGGGACATTGTCACAGTTGACTTACTCAAGTTACCAATATCATGCAATAATAACCAATACCTATCTGTAGCAACAGATCATTTCTCACGCTCTGTAATATTAGCCCCAATTAAGGATAAGTCAGCAGAAACAGTAGCAAAGGCAATAATAGATAATGTAATATGTCGCTTCACAACCCCAAAGGTAGTAATAAGCGATAATGGAGGTGAATTTAATTCTGAGATCTTACAAGAAATATGTAAACAACACAATATCAAGAAGGTCAACGTTTTAGCCTATCACCCAGCATCCAATGGGTTAGTAGAAAGACAAAACAAAAAAGTATTGGATGTATTACGAAATATCCTTAATGATAATTATGCAAGTTGGGATGACAGGATTCCCAGAGTACAAGCATCAATAATATTAATGGATCAATAAATAAGTCTACAAGAGACACACCACATTTCATTATCTACAGAACTGATAAGAAATTACCGTATTAAATTGTCGAAGGTGAAAATCTGTCCATATACAACTACAATGATTACCCTAAACTCCGTTTACGTGAATTCCAGGATATACACAAGAGAGTGTCCAAGGAAGAAATAACGGAGGCATTCAACAAAAAGGTGAAAGAATCGCCTGTCAGCTTACGAGACATTGTCTATGGTATCATTCATGCGAGAGACAATAAACAATCCCCGAAATTGGAGGGCCCATACAGAGTAATCAATACAGCAGCCAACAAAGTTGTAATTAGGTGACTGTCAAGTGGCGAAGAAAAACAAATTCATGTTGATCATTTAAAATGTGTCCCAAGAGAATTAGCCAGCACTTATACAACCTCGGACACCACCGAAAAACCGAATATTACTCATGAAACTAATCAAGAAGACAACAATAATTACAAAAATAAATTAAGGTTGCATACCAAACAAACAAACATAGGTGCAACTGTTCCTAAAAAGGCTACAGTACAGTATTTACATGACCTAAATATCGATTTAAACTCCTTCTATAAGTGAAACAAGCAAGTTATTGTTCTCCATGAGCCAACCATATCACACATCATCACTATCATCGACCACAGCATGACTGGATTAGGAAATTATATAGGGGGGTTTTTACAAGAATACTCCCCCAGTATCCCTGATTGTCGTAAAAGGCGACTAAAAGGGTTGGTGGAGGGTTAGTGCCCCTCCCCGGAAAACAACTAACCAAAAAAACAAACAAGAAGCCTCGGACAAGGACTGACCTAACGATGACGACCCAGGACCGGACAAAGGACTTGGTAATGGCTACGTGGAATGTAAGAGGAGCGAATGATGAGGTAAAAGAAAGAGAGATTGTCCAGGTGCTTGACGGTGCAAAAGTGGAGGTATGTGGAATAACTGAAACAAAATGGAGAGGAGAAAGTGTGAGAGAATGGGAGTATGGATGGGGTATATGTGCAGGAGTAGGTAAGAATGAGAGGGCAAAGGAAGGAGTATGTATAGTTGTAAGTAAAAGATGGAAGAAGAGCATAAGACAGTTGGGATCACTTGGGTCAAGGATTGTGTGGGTAAAGTTGAAAGTTGGAATACAAATGTGGGTGATTGTGTGTGTGTGTGTGTATGCACCAACGCAAGATCGTGCTAGCAGAGTGAGAGAAGAGTTCTGGACAAATGTGGAAGTGTGCATGGAAAAGTTTGGAAGGAATGAGAGAGTGTTTTTGACTGGTGATATGAATGGTAAAGTAGGGAATATGAAGGTGGATGGAATAGTTTGTGAGTGGGGTGTGCCTGCTGAGATTAATGAGAATGGCAGTGAGTTAGTGGACATTTGTGCTGCGAGGGGGTTGGTGATAGCCAATACCCTCTTCAGGCATAAAATGATCCACAGGTATACATGGCGAGTGATGAGAAGGGTGGGTGGTGAACTGAATGAAAGGAAGGCAATGATTGATTATGTGTGTGTGGATGAAAGGATGTGAAGATGTGTAATGGATGCAAGAGCTTATAGAGGCTGGGGGAGTGGATTTTCTGACCACTGCTTGGTGGTGGACAGAATTAGGATACAAGTAAGATGGAGGAATACAAGAAGGGAAACACGACAGCAAGGAATAGTTGCAAGGAGATTGGAAAGGTTACAAGAGGATGAGAAAAAGGCAGAGTATAAGAGAGAAGTGGAGGAACGATTGGGCAAATATGAATTGGAGCAGATGGGGGACGTGGAGGGTGTGTGCAGGATATTTACAGAAGAAATATGTGCAGCATGTGATGTGGTGTGTGGGAGGAAGAGAAGATGGAGGGAGGTGCAAGGAACAGCGTGGTGGACTGAAGAGGCGAGACAGGCTGTGGGACAAAAGAAGAAAGCATACAATGAATGGATGAGAAATAGGGGCGTAGAAGAAGTTGAGGGGCGGAAGAGAGAGTTATATGTAGAAAGGAAGAAAGAGGTGAAAAGATTAGTAAGAGAGAATAAGAAGAGAGTGGATGAGGAATTTGGAAGGAATTTGAGTGTAAAGTGGAGGGACTATAAGAAAATGTTCTGGAAAGAGGTGAAGAGAGTAAGATTATATATATATATATATATATATATATATATATATATATATATATATATATATATATATATATATATATATATATATTGGTAGGTAACGATGAAGGGACTTAAACAATTGATTTTCCTATGCATAGCAAGAGGATATGGTCACTTAGACCCTCAGCATATAGTACGGCAAGTATGCCTCTTAGCTCCAATGGCCACGACGTCAATTGTAAAAGATATCATGATTACTGAAATCAGTTTGGATTATTTATACGAAATACCTACTTATTTGGAGAACATTGCCAAACCACTTAGAACCCTGGACTTTATAATAGGAGGCTATGGTTCAGAAGCTCATAACACAAAGGAAGTGGCTGACATCGTGAAGTTAGCGAAATGGAAGATAGAACAGGCTAAGTCAGTTATGCTCATCATGGTCCAAGATCTACCATCCCATGAAACGGAGGCATTGAGTGACACGAACAACATCACATGTACTCGCCAAAGGTACGGTTTGTTTGACCGGGGTGGTGCAAATCCGGGGAACATCTTTGGATTGGCTACAGAGGAAGATCTTCAAGAAATAAACAACAAATTTAATCAAATAGCTCAGGTACTAACATATCAAAAGTTCGTTGCCGGCCAAAACTCAGCAATGAAGACAATCGTGAAAAAAATTAAATAGATAGAAATTATAACTCACCAAAGTATGGACAAAATAAATGCCATGGAAGGAAACATAACACTTTTCCAACACTTCTCAGTCATCACTGAACATATTGACACAATAATTCTCCAGATACATAACCCTAGAGTTCGTTACAGGCCACTTATGCAAGGAATTGCAAATGCTGGTAATGGCAAGATCACAACTGACCAACTTCCAGATCATGAGCTACGTCAGATATTTAGCCAAGGCATTTCATAGACATGGTTTGAAGCCTTTGTTCCGGGGTAGAGATTTCATGTTATATTATCCATATTTAGAAGCAACACTAACACCAACATCATTAGTAGTTCATGTACCATTCACAACTGACGACCTGTTCACAGTGTATCAAATATACCCCTTCCCTTCTAAGAATAATAACACTTTGGTCATCATCAACATCGACACAGACACCGAACTCACCATGGTCTCCAAGAGACGAAACACTGTCACTTTCCCCAGTGAATCAACAATTGTACGAAAGTGCCATACATCATTACATGCAGTTCACCTTAGTCCTGCGTACATCTTCACGTTTCAGCCTACTGGAATAGTCCCTTGTGAAATGGCTGTCATAAGAAATCACAACATTCATCACCATTGCAACTTCACATTAGCTCCAGATAAACCTATACACCATCAGCGCATTGGACACTCACAGTTTTTCTTACTTCACTCATAACACATCAGTTTACATAATTTGTCCAGATATACCACCATCTCATATTTCAGCATCAGGATTATGCATAGCACCAGACTACTGTACGGTACTTACACAATCCATGTCCACTTTATCTACCACCAATCACTATGCCATCCTCAATCCTACACACAAATATTTCCGTCCTTTACCTAAGATGGATTTAAACGTGAGCTCAAGTATTAAGTTGACTTCACCTAAGTTTGAAACTATGCAATTAATCAATGAAATAATAAAGTCCTGAGAAGAATTGAGTTTGAGTATGTTCAACCCATATTATGTGTATAGCCCAGCACCTACTGTCTTTATAATCTTCTCTATTGTATTTGCAGTAGTGCTGTTTGCAATGCACAGAATGCTTGGAAGAATTGCAAACTTGGAGTCAGTATTTACAGGACGAAGAGTGAACATTCAAGTGAGACCCCCTGAATGAAGTGTAAATATTTTGAAAATAGTGTTAATTTTATATAAAAAAATGGAAAATTACGGGACAACAATTGAATTAATATTATATGATATACAAGTAACCAATTCTCATACCAATATCATTATATTTATATAAAATACAAATTCATTAATAACTCATACTATAATCTTAACTTTGAACTATTTTTTGCATATGTGTATGTGCCTCTCATATATACACATTTTACAAAATGTTATACAATATTCCATAATCAATTTAACAATAGTGCATTTGCTCAATTATGTATACAATATGTTTACAATATATTATGTTTCTAGAATTTTATTAGGTCAGTACAATATTATCATGAACATTACGTCTATACAGTATTTTAATCAGCATTATGTATTAACCCGTCAACATCCCGAGGTTTTCCGCCCCTCCGACATCCCCTAGTCCCGAGCCTTTTTGGATTTTTTTTTTTTTTTTGGCTCAAACTTCCGCTTAGGTTGAGAAACGAAGGAAAATCACCAAGAAAGTGCTTACCGTGGTCTATAAGTGGTCAGAACAGGTGAGGTCACCCGAGCCAGGTATCGTATTCTATAATGGACGTGCCAGGTGCTCACGTTTTCTATGGTAAGGAATACTGGGAGAAACAACAGACAACACCTCTATATTTATTGAATTTGAACTAATAAACAATAACAGTAACAATATAATGGATTTCAGACACATATATATGAAAAATAAGCATTGTACCATCACGCTAGCAAAGCGAGTTAGGTCCGAATCGTAACATGCTATATGCTAAGTTTCTTGTATCAGTCAACCTATCATTTTTTCTACTTGTATACTTCTGTTTCAATGACATTTTACCAATTACAACTGTTTGTAAGTGTTTTCAGATGTTTTCATTCATTATGATGACATGCAGCATAAGTCTAGCGCACATCAGCTTAGTAAGCGCACTCGCTATGACTCGTATTTCAACACACCCAATTGTTTTATCACTTTCCTATTATTTTTTCCTTTACATAAAACCTTTCCTCCACCACTGTAAATGTTTTCAATTATTTTCATTCATTACGAGGGCATTTAGCGATATGCTAGCGCATATTCACGTTGCAACCACGCTCTCAAACACTCGTGTTTCATCTTCTACTTTATTTATTCACTCCAATTATAATTTCCCACTTACATTACACACGTTTACACCCCTATACTGCACTGTACATACTTACTGGCATTATTTATTCAAGTGAGCGTGAGAATATCGCATGAAAATACCCTCGCAATGAATGTTTCGACCAACATAATACTCACACACTTATATACTAATTCTTCATACACACTTTACCACTTGTTGACTTCTATTTTCACTATTACGTGCCTTATTCATTCAACTGAGCGTCAGGATATCGCATCTCTATACAAACGCTATGAATATTTGACTTAGAATATATTTCAGCACTTACAATAATTTGAACTTATATTATACCCGTAAGCATTTCCAATAATAATAATTATATAATTACGGGCCGTATTTATTGCACTGAGTTACAGAATATCGCATCATAAAACCCTCGCTATGTATGTTTCCACTTAGGGCATATTTATACACTTACATACAATTTTTGCACTTATGTTCTACCCGTATGCAATTTATACTAATATTTGGAGATCAACATGACTGATAATTTCACTGAGCGTCTGTCTGTCGCATTTACTTCATAGTTTCAGCGTCCTGTCGCATTCACACCATATCAGAATTGCATCAACGTGTGATATTCGCTGAAACATGGGTGAATACAGAGACCCACGTCACACTCCACGCACTCATAGCGGGTGTCCTTCCTCTGTGTCGTGAGTCTCACCCGGGAATTGCTACACACGTGACACCTGCACTGGGGCCTAGGTCTGTTTGGCTGGGGAGGGATAGGAGTGGGGAAATGGCGGCCGGATATTCTCAGGGGAGTTTGTGCAATAGGGGCAATGCCGGTGCGATGTTGGGGCCTTTCTACAGCATACCGTGCAAACATCTCTCTTGTGAGCTCCCTCACAAACCCTTCAAAGGTTTCCTGAACTCCTGTTGTCATGGAGTGAAGGTGGTGGCAATTCAGAGCAGTGATGTCTAGCAAGTGAAAGAACAGTTTCTTATACCACTTCATCGTGGTCCTGGCACACTCTACCGTCGATATCATGGAGTCTGACTGGTCCACGAGGCGCATGTTTATGTTATAGTCCATGATACACTCAGGTTTCGAAATATGACGCCTGTTCTCGCTACTGTAATCAACTGAATCAGTACGGTCCATCAAGGGGCGGTGAACCGTTGACAATAGGCTTACTTCTCTATTGTGGTTCCAAACAGTTGCAAGGATGTTGTTGGCTTTGAAGAAGACAACCTCATTCCTTGCAAGTTTCCGCCCTACCTTGGCCATGTGACGCCGGTTCACCTAAACGGTTCCACAGACTCCAGTTTCATGTGTGTGAAGATAACGAGCGAGAAGAGGGCTAGTGCACCAATTGTCCAAGTAGAGGACGTGACCACGATGAAGGTAGTCTTCTATCATCGTCTTTACCACTGCTCCCGACAGTCCAATATTTCGATCTTCTATTATGTCTGTCTCTGCACCGGTGTACAAGACTATGTCTTGCACGTATCCATTCCTACAGTCTCACATAACAAAGATCTTGAACCCAAAACAGTGCCTTTTGCTGGGTATATACTGCCTTAATGAAATATTGCCTCTCCACAACACGAGACTCTCGTCTATGACGAGGTCTCTATAGGGATAGAATGAGGAACGAAAGGTTTGCCTCAAGTGATCAAAGACCAACCTAATTCGCCTCATTTTATCAGTGTCGTTCGCATTTGCAGGATCATGAGATTCATAGAAATGGAGGCGACTTAGAATTTGTTGAAACCGATTACGGCTCATCACTTGCCCAAATATTGGGATAAACATAACAGGGTCCCTAGTCCAGTAAGCAGGAATTCTGTTCTTTCGTATAATACCCATCAAAAGGACCAGGGCAAAAAATAGGAACATTTCTGAAAGGGAGACAGGGTAATCATATATGATAGAATGCCTACTCTTTGTTCCCAATCTTTCATTCTCATGGCACTGGGTGCTTGCAAACAGGTTGGTGTGGTATACAATCTGCTCCACAAATGCCTCACTAAAAACAGGTGGAAAAAATCCAAACTGGAGGAATTACGGTGAATTCCTGGAGCAATGCAGCCAGAGCGCCCCTGCTCAGTGAAGGGGTGAATGAGGGGAGAAAAATCACTCCCATCCTCCCAATTCCACCCCACAAATCCCTCGTCCCCATCATCCCCATCACCGCCTTCGTCTGGGTGGGGAGGAGATCCTGGTGGGGGAGGTGGGGGAGAAGGAGTGCGGAGGGCTTCCCCACTGTCACTCCTCTTCCTTCTGCCTTTACCCTTTCCCTTTCCCTTACCCTTACGGCCTTGAGGAACATTAGGGGGCTGTGGGGATGAAGTAGTGGAGTATTGGGGAGCAGAAGACGTGCTGGGGAGTGGTTCCTCCCCACCTTCCCCCTCCATGACAACACCACGTGCTTTCTCACGCAGCCTAGCTCGACCATATGTTAAGGGATATTGGGGAGCTTAAAACGTGCTTGGGAGTGGTTCCTCCCCACCTTCCCCCTCCCTCACAACCCCTCCTGATACTGAACGCACCCGCATTCGCCCACGTGATACACTACGCTGCCTCACACTACCTAGGGAGAGCAATGACTTACTCACGTCACTCTCACTTTCCCTAATCCTCCCTGTACTTTCCCTTTAACTCCCCACTCCCTCCACGGCACTTCCTAACTCCCCAAACAAAATGTTAGGCCCATACCTGCTCGTCCGACGTGGTGTGCGCTCTGGGTCACGATGAGTGATTACCTCACGTCCATACCACGTGGCAGCACGTCCCACGACTCCGTCATCGTCCTCGTCCTCGTCATCAAAATCTGGTTCCAAATCACGTTGGGGATAGGCATAGGATGTTGCACGTGGCTTCTTGGCCTGCTGCCCCTCTCTAGCAGCACGGTAAGTCATGTACTGCCGCTTCCTGGGAGACGGAACTTCCTCGTCACTGCTGGTGGTTTCTTCCTCCTGTGGCTGCACATAATCTTTATCCACAACCTCGTCATCCAGTGGGGAATCACAGTTGCCTGTAAAGGCATCCAGGGCGGCTTGAATTTCGCCCTCTGAGAGACCTCTCTTAGCCATGTCTGAGCAGGACCGTTGCTACCAGGCGAGTGGATGAGTGGCGGGTTAGCGTGGGTTGCACGGGGTCGCCGAGTGTCCCCGCCTGGTGGCAGGTAGGGGAAGGTCATGCGAGGATACGTACCGCAAATCAAGCGCGATATTTGAAAATTGTTGAAATTATGCACTTTGCAATTGCACAATGTACCGGTACGTCGCCGGGACTGGCAAATGCAAATTGTTGCAACGTACCCATACGCCAATGTGACGGGGCGGGTTAATAGACTACTGAAGAGTGTGTCACTTATATATGCTGTCGTAGGGTCTCCAGCTGTCGTGACTTAGCGATGTCAGGACTCCATATTATAATAATACAAATCACAAAGGATAGCATGAGAGTTAGATGTGGGAATCTACATTATCATAATACAACTCATAATAGGTAGCATAATAGACAGGAAGACCAGTAAAGCTAGGTACGGGAAGTATGTCAGCAAGAGTTAGGCAAGAGAATGCCAGAGGGCACCAGAAGCAGTACGATACATACACATACACACACACAAGCTTCTAGAACCCGTGCATACGGGTTATACACGTGACACAAGCCCTCCTAGAGAAGGAAGGAAGAGTTAGAGAGTCAGAAGGAGGCTAGCTATACAAGCAAGAGGTTGTAGCGATGTGGTAAAGAGAAGAGGGGTCTGGTGAGAACTGAGCTAGAATATATACGTTCCTGTTTAATACACACAGTGTTAAACTTAAACTTTCCCTGTGAAGACAGTAAGCTACAATCAAGACCCAGTATCCATATTTAACTTACCCTGTCTTCGATTACATGATAATTAAAATTTATCTCAAGATTCACATATTATAGGGTCAATATTCACACGTGGTCTTCTTAGCACAACATAATAAGCGGTACTGTAGAAAGTTTCTACAATACCGCTTATATATATATATATATATATATATATATATATATATATATATATATATATATATACAGATTCCGTTTCTTACACACTCTCCAAAACTCATCCACCAAGCCTTACAGCTCTCCTTCGTCTTCACTCAACAACACAGTATCATCTGCAAACAACAGTACAGGGAGTTTCCAAACACTATCTTCTCTCACCAGGGCCACTCTAACATCCACTACCCTACCTTGTACCTCTTTTATTATCCCATCCATGTAAAGATTGAACAACCATGGAGAAATGACACATCCCTGTTTCAACCCAACCTTCAAAGAGAAAAATTCACTCAGTTCACCATCCACACGCACTGCAGCCTTAGCACAATCATACATACTCTTCACAGCATTCAACAACTTCCCATCTACTCCATATATTCTTACTTTCCACAATCCTTGTCGATCCACCCTGTCATATGCTTTCTCCAAATCCATGAAAGCCGCATACTTCTTTCCCTTCTCTAGAAACTTTTCCACTTAAGGTCTAAGAATGAATATCTGATCTACACAACCTCTTCCCTTACTAAAGCCTCCCTGTTCTTCTCCAACTAATTCCTTTGTTCTTTCTCTAACTCTGTCAATAAGTATCCTACCATATACTTTTCTTATTATACTAAGAAGACAGATGCCCCTATGATTACCACACACTTCTTTTGCCCCTTTTCCTTTGTACAAGGGAATAATTATTCCTGATTTCCAATCCTCCGGGACTCTACCTTCCTCCCAGGCTAATCTGCACATTTTCCACATACATTCTACTACTATCTCTCCCCCATACTTCAGCATTTCACCACACACTGCATCAATTCCTGGGGCTTTCCCCAATTTAACTTTCTTCATTGCTTCCACAACTTCTATCCTACTGATTTCTTCCTGTCTTCTCACCTCCCTCCTCCTCCCAGCCATTCCCCAGCCACTTATACTCGCATTACTTCCATCCTCTATGTTCAATAATTCCTTAAAATGTTCTCTCATTCTGCTCACTTTTTCTCTCTTCTTCACTAGTAATCTACCATTTTTATACTTCACTCCCCTGCTAACTTCATTTCCACCCTATCTTACTCTTTTCACCTCTTTCCAGAACATTTTCTTGCAGTCCCTCCACTTTACACTCAAGTTCCTTCCAAATTCCTCATCTGCTCTCTTCTTACTCTCTCTTACTAATCTTTTCACCTCTCTCTTTCTTTCTACATATAACTCTCTCTTCCGCCTCTCAATTTCTTCCACTCCGCTATTTCTCATCCATTCATTATATGCTTTCTTCTTTTGTGCCACAGTCTATCTTACCTCTTCATTCCACCACGTTGTTCCTTGCACACCCCTCCATCTTCTTTTCCTCCCACACACCACATCACATGCTGCACATATTTCTTCTGTAAATATCCTGCACACACCTTCCACCTCCCCCATCTGCTCCAATTCATATTTGCCCAATCGTTCCTCCACTTCTCTCTCATACTCTGCCTTTTCCTCATCCTCTCATAACCTTTCCACTCTCCTTACAAATACTCCTTCTTCCCATCCCTCCCTTCTTCTATTTCTCCATCCTAATTGGACCTTGATTCTGGTCACCACCAAGTAGTGGTCAGAAAGTACACTCCCCCAACCTCTATAAGCTCTTGCATCCATTACACATTTTTGCATTCTTTCATCCACACACACATAATCAATCATTGCCTTCCTTTCATTCAGTTCACCACCCACCCTTCTCATCACTCGCCATGTATACTTGTGGATCATCTTGTGCCTGAAGAGGGTATTAGCTATGACCAACCCCCTCACAGCACAAATATCCACTAACACACAGCCACTCTCATCTATCTCTGCAGGCACACCCCACTCACCAACTATTCCATCCACCTTCACATTCCCTATTTTACCATTCATATCACCGATCCAAAACACTCTCTCATTCCTTCCAAACTTCTCCATGCACACTTCCACATTTGTCCAGAACTCTTCTCTCACTCAGCTTGCACGATCTTGCGTTGGCGCATACACACACACAATCGCCCACATTTGTATTCCAACTTTCAATCTTACCCACACAATCCTTGACCCAACTGATCCATACTCTCTTATGCTCTTCTTCCATCTTTGACTCACAACTATACAGTACATACTCCTTCTTTTGCCCTCGCAGTCTCACCTTCTCCTGCACATACACCCCATCCATATTCCCATTCTCTCATACTCCCACCTCTTCATTTCATTTCAGTTATTCCACATACATCAACTTACGCACCCTCAAGCACCTGAACAATCTCTCTCTCACCTCATCATTAGTTCCCCTTACATTCCAAGTTCCAATAACCACTCTCCTTGCAAATATACATATATATATATATATATATATATATATATATATATATATATATATATATATATATATATATATATATATATATATATATATATATATATAGTTGCGAGGAGAGTGGAAAGGTTACAAGAGGATGAGAAAAAGGCAGAGTATAAGAGAGAAGTGGAGGAACGATTGGTCAAATATGAATTGGAGCAGACGGGGGAGGTCGAAGGTGTGTGCAGGATATTTACAGAAGAAATATGTGCAGCATGTGATGTGGTGTGTGGGAGGAACAGAAGACGGAGGGGGGTGCAAGGAACAGTGTGGTGGACTGAAGAGGCGAGACAGGCTATGGCACCAAAGAAGAAAGCATACAATGAATGGATGAGAAATAGGGGCATAGAAGAAGTTGAGAGGCGGAAGAGAGAGCTGTATGTAGAAAGGAAGAGAGAGGTGAAAAGATTAGTAAGAGAGAATAAGAAGAGAGTGGATGAGGAATTTGGAAGGAACTTCAGTGTAAAGTGGAGGGACTGTAAGAAAATGTTCTGGAAACAGGTGAAGAGAGTAAGACTGAGTGGAAGTGAGGTTAGCAGGGGAGTGAAAGGTAAAAATGATAGATTACTAGTGGAGATGGGAGAAAAAGTGAGCAGGTGGAGAGAACACTTTAAAGAATTGTTGAACATACAGGATGGAAGTAATGCGAGTATAAGTGGCTGGGGAATGGTTGGGAGAAGGAGGGAGGTGAGAAGGCAGAAAGAAATTAGTAGGATAGAAGTTGTGCAAGCAATGAAGAAAGTTAAATTGGGGAAAGCCCCAGGAATTGATGGAGTGTGTGGTGAAATGCTGAAGCATGGGGAAGAGATAGTAGTAGAATGGATTTGGAAGATGTGCAGATTAGCCTGGGAGGAAGGTAGAGTTCCGGAGGATTGGAAGTCAGGTATAATTATTCCCTTGTACAAAGGAAAGGGGGAAAAAGAAGTGTGTGGTAATCATAGGGGCATTTGGCTTCTTAGTATAATAGGAAAAGTGTATGGCAGGATACTTATTGCCAGACTTCGAGAAAGAACAGAGGAAATAACTGGAGAAGAACAGGGAGGCTTTAGGAAGGGAAGAGGTTGTGTAGATCAGATATTCATTCTTAGATGTTTAGTGGAAAAATTTCTAGAGAAGGGAAAGAAGTTGTATGAGGCTTTCATGGATTTGGAGAAAGCATATGACAGGGTGGATAGACAAGGATTGTGGAAAGTATTAAGAATATATGGAGTAGATGGAAAGTTGTTGAATGCTGTGAAGAGTATGTATGATGGTGCTAAGGCTGCAGTGCGTGTTGATGGTGAACTAAGTGAATTTTTCTCTTTGGAGGTTGGGTTGAAACAGGGATGTGTCATGTCTCCATGATTGTTCAATCTGTTCATGGATGGGGTAATAAAAGTGGTACAAGGTAGGGTAGTGGATGTTGGAGAGGCCCTGGTGAGAGAGGATAATGTTTGGAAACTCCCTGTACTGTTGTTTGTAGATGATAATGTGTTGTTGAGTGAAGACGAAGGGGAGCTGCAAGGCTTGGTGGATGAGTTTGGGAGAGTGTGTAAGAAACGGAATCTAAAGGTGAATGTAGGGAAGAGTTAAGTTATGGTCTTTGAGAGAGGTTAAGTCAGTGAATGTACAGCGAGGTTCGATGGTGAGGAATTGGAAAAACATGAGTACGTTTAAGTACTTGGGTAGTGTGATGAGTAAGGATGGAAGTTTGGAGGGTGAAGTGCTTGAAAGGGTACAGCAGGGAAGAAAGGTTGCTAGTTCTTTGAAAGCAGTGATAAGAAACAAGGAAGTGAGCATGGAAGTGAAAAAGTTAGTACATGACAGTAATGTGATACCAACTCTAACGTATAGAAGTGAAGCTTGGACGTTGTTGGAAGGACACAAGTCAAGAGTGAGAGCAGTGGAAATGAGTTATTTAAGAGGAGCCTGTGGAGTCACATGCAGAGACAGGCTGAAGAATGAGGATATAAAGGAGCGTTGTGGTGTGGATGTGGATGTGATAGGAAGCGTTATGAGGAACACACTGAGGTGGTTTGGCCATGTGGAGAGGATGGAGGGTGAAAGGCTGACGAAGAGAGTGTATATGAGTGAGGCGGAGGGGGGAAGAGGGAGGGGGAGGCCGAGGATGAGATGGAGGTATGGGGTGGAGAGGTATATGAGAGAGGGGTGTGTGAGTTGGGTGCAGGGCAGTGAAATGGCGGGGACAGGGCGAAGTTGGGGCGATTTGTTTGTGACCACCCCAAACGGGATTGTGGCGTCTGGCAATATATATATATATATATATATATATATATATATATATATATATATATATATATATATATATATATATATATTAAACAATTGATTTTCCTATGCATAGCAAGAGGATATGCTCACTTAGACCCACAGCATATAGTACGGCAAGTATGCCTCTTAGCTCCAATGGCCACGACGTCAATCATAAAAGATATCATGATTATTGAAATCTGTTTTGATTATTTATACGAAATACGTACTTATTTGGAGAACATTGCCAAACCACTAAGAACCCTGGACTTTATAATAGGAGGCTATGGTTCAGAAGCTCATAACACAAAGGAAGTGGCTGACATCGTGAAGTTAGCGAAATGGAAGATAGAACAGGCTAAGTTAGTTATGCTCATCATGGTCCAAGATCTACCATCCCATGAAACGGAGGCATTGAGTGACACGAACAACATCACATGTACTCGCCAAAGGCTCGGTTTGTTTGACCGGGGTGGCGCAAATCCGGGGAACATCTTTGGATTGGCTACAGAGGAAGATCTTCAAGAAATAAACAACAAATTTAATCAAATAGCTCAGGTACTAACATATCAAAAGTTCGTTGCCGGCCAAAACTCAGCAATGAAGACAATCGTGAAAAAATATAAATAGACAGAAATTATAACTCACCAAAGTATGGACAAAATAAATGCCATGGAAGGAAACATAACACTTTTCCAACACTTCTCAGTCATCACTGAACATATTGACACAATAATACTCCAGATACATAACCCTAGAGTTCGTTACAGGCCACTTATGCAAGGAATTGCAAATGCTGGTAATGGCAAGATCACAACTGACCTACTTCCAGATCATGAGCAACGTCAGATAGTTAGCCAAGGCATACATAAACATGGTTTGAAGCCTTTGTTCCGGGGTAGAGATTTCATGTTATATCATCCATATTTAGAAGCAACACTAACACCAACATCATTAGTAGTTCATGTACCATTCACAACTGACGACCTGTTCACAGTGTATCAAATATACCCCTTCCCTTCTAAGAATAATAAAACTTTGGTCATCATCAACATCGACACAGACACCGAACTCACCATGGTCTCCAAGAGACGAAACACTGTCACTTTCCCCAGTGAATCAACAATTGTACGAAAGTGCCATACATCATTACATCCAGTTCACCTTAGTCCTGCGTACATCTTCGCGTTTCAGCCTACTGGAATAGTCCCTTGTGAAATGGCTGTCATAAGAAATCACAGCATTCATCACCATTGCAACTTCACATTAGCTCCAGATAAACCTATACACCGTCAGCGCATTGGACACTCACAGTTTTTCTTACTTCACTCATAACACATCAGTTTACATAATTTGTCCAGATATACCACCATCTCATATTTCAGCATCAGGATTATGCATAGCACCAGACTACTGTACGGTACTTACACAATCCATGTCCACTTTATCTACCACCAATCACTATGCCATCCTCAATCCTACACACAAATATTTCCGTCCTTTACCTAAGATGGATTTAAACGTGAGCTCAAGTATTAAGTTGACTTCACCTAAGTTTGAAACTATGCAATTAATCAATGAAATAATAAAGTCCTGAGAAGAATTGAGTTTGAGTATGTTCAACCCATATTATGTGTATAGCCCAGCACCTACTGTCTTTATAATCTTCTCTATTGTATTTGCAGTAGTGCTGTTTGAAATGCACAGAATGCTTGGAAGAATTGCAAACTTGGAGTCAGTATTTACAGGACGAAGAGTGAACATTCAAGTGAGACCCCCTGAATGAAGTGTAAATATTTTGAAAATAGTGTTAATTTTATATATAAAAAAATGGAAAATTACGGGACAACAATTGAATTAATATTATATTATATACAAGTAACCAATTCTCATACCAATATCATTATATTTATATAAAATACAAATTCATTAATAACTCATACTATAATCTTAACTTTGAACTATTTTTTGCATGTGTATGTGCCTCTCATACATACACATTTTACAATATGTTATACAATATTCCATAATCAATTTAACAATAGTGCATTTGCTCAATTATGTATACAATATGTTTACAATATATTATGTTTCTAGAATTTTATTAGGTCAGTACAATATTATCATGAACATTACGTCTATACAGTATTTTAATCAGCATTATGTATTAACCCGTCAACATCCCGAGGTTTTCCGCCCCTCCGACATCCCCCAGTCCCGAGCCTTTTTGGATTTTTTTTTTTTTTTTTTGGCTCAAACTTCCGCTTAGGTTGAGAAACGAAGGAAAATCACCAAGAAAGTGCTTACCGTGGTCTATAAGTGGTCAGAACAGGTGAGGTCACCCGAGCCAGGTATCGTATTCTATAATGGACGTGCCAGGTGCTCACGTTTTCTATGGTAAGGAATACTGGGAGAAACAACAGACAACACCTCTATATTTATTGAATTTGAACTAATAAACAATAACAGTAACAATATAATGGATTTCAGACACATATATATGAAAAATAAGCATTGTACCATCGCGCTAGCAAAGCGAGTTAGGTCCGAATCGTAACATGCTATATGCTAAGTTTCTTGTATCAGTCAACCTATCATTTTTTCTACTTGTATATTTCTGTTTCAATGACATTTTACCATTACAACTGTTTGTAAGTGTTTTCAGATGTTTTCATTCATTATGATGACATGCAGCATAAGTCTAGCGCACATCAGCTTAGTAAGCGCACTCGCTATGACTCGTATTTCAACATACCCAATTGTTTTATCACTTTCCTATTATTTTTTCCTTTACATAAAACCTTTCCTCCACCACTGTAAATGTTTTCAATTATTTTCATTCATTACGAGGGCATTTAGCGATATGCTAGCGCATATTCACGTTGCAACCACGCTCTCAAACACTCGTGTTTCATCTTCTACTTTATTTATTCACTCCAATTATAATTTCCCACTTACATTACACACGTTTACACCCCTATACTGCACTGTACATACTTACTGGCATTATTTATTCAAGTGAGCGTGAGAATATCGCATGAAAATACCCTCGCAATGAATGTTTCGACCAACATAATACTCACACACTTATATACTAATTCTTCATACACACTTTACCACTTGTTGACTTCTATTTTCACTATTACGTGCCTTATTCATTCAACTGAGCGTCAGGATATCGCATCTCTATACAAACGCTATGAATATTTGACTTAGAATATATTTCAGCACTTACAATAATTTGAACTTATATTATACCCGTAAGCATTTCCAATAATAATAATTATATAATTACGGGCCGTATTTATTGCACTGAGTTACAGAATATCGCATCATAAAACCCTCGCTATGTATGTTTCCACTTAGGGCATATTTATACACTTACATACAATTTTTGCACTTATGTTCTACCCGTATGCAATTTATACTAATATTTGGAGATCAACATGACTGATAATTTCACTGAGCGTCTGTCTGTCGCATTTACTTCATAGTTTCAGCGTCCTGTCGCATTCACACCATATCAGAATTGCATCAACGTGTGATATTCGCTGAAACATGGGTGAATACAGAGACCCACGTCACACTCCACGCACTCATAGCGGGTGTCCTTCCTCTGTGTCGTGAGTCTCACCCGGGAATTGCTACACACGTGACACCTGCACTGGGGCCTAGGTCTGTTTGGCTGGGGAGGGATAGGAGTGGGGAAATGGCGGCCGGATATTCTCAGGGGAGTTTGTGCAATAGGGGCAATGCCGGTGCGATGTTGGGGCCTTTCTACAGCATACCGTGCAAACATCTCTCTTGTGAGCTCCCTCACAAACCCTTCAAAGGTTTCCTGAACTCCTGTTGTCATGGAGTGAAGGTGGTGGCAATTCAGAGCAGTGATGTCTAGCAAGTGAAAGAACAGTTTCTTATACCACTTCATCGTGGTCCTGGCACACTCTACCGTCGATATCATGGAGTCTGACTGGTCCACGAGGCGCATGTTTATGTTATAGTCCATGATACACTCAGGTTTCGAAATATGACGCCTGTTCTCGCTACTGTAATCAACTGAATCAGTACGGTCCATCAAGGGGCGGTGAACCGTTGACAATAGGCTTACTTCTCTATTGTGGTTCCAAACAGTTGCAAGGATGTTGTTGGCTTTGAAGAAGACAACCTCATTCCTTGCAAGTTTCCGCCCTACCTTGGCCATGTGACGCCGGTTCACCTAAACGGTTCCACAGACTCCAGTTTCATGTGTGTGAAGATAACGAGCGAGAAGAGGGCTAGTGCACCAATTGTCCAAGTAGAGGACGTGACCACGATGAAGGTAGTCTTCTATCATCGTCTTTACCACTGCTCCCGACAGTCCAATATTTCGATCTTCTATTATGTCTGTCTCTGCACCGGTGTACAAGACTATGTCTTGCACGTATCCATTCCTACAGTCTCACATAACAAAGATCTTGAACCCAAAACAGTGCTTTTTGCTGGGTATATACTGCCTTAATGAAATATTGCCTCTCCACAACACGAGACTCTCGTCTATGACGAGGTCTCTATAGGGATAGAATGAGGAACGAAAGGTTTGCCTCAAGTGATCAAAGACCAACCAAATTCGCCTCATTTTATCAGTGTCGTTCGCATTTGCAGGATCATGAGATTCATAGAAATGGAGGCGACTTAGAATTTGTTGAAACCGATTACGGCTCATCACTTGCCCAAATATTGGGATAAACATAACAGGGTCCCTAGTCCAGTAAGCAGGAATTCTGTTCTTTCGTATAATACCCATCAAAAGGACCAGGGCAAAAAATAGGAACATTTCTGAAAGGGAGACAGGGTAATCATATATGATAGAATGCCTACTCTTTGTTCCCAATCTTTCATTCTCAAGGCACTGGGTGCTTGCAAACAGGTTGGTGTGGTATACAATCTGCTCCACAAATGCCTCACTAAAAACAGGTGGAAAAAATCCAAACTGGAGGAATTACGGTGAATTCCTGGAGCAATGCAGCCAGAGCGCCCCTGCTCAGTGAAGGGGTGAATGAGGGGAGAAAAATCACTCCCATCCTCCCAATTCCACCCCACAAATCCCTCGTCCCCATCATCCCCATCACCGCCTTCGTCTGGGTGGGGAGGAGATCCTGGTGGGGGAGGTGGGGGAGAAGGAGTGCGGAGGGCTTCCCCACTGTCACTCCTCTTCCTTCTGCCTTTACCCTTTCCCTTTCCCTTACCCTTACGGCCTTGAGGAACATTAGGGGGCTGTGGGGATGAAGTAGTGGAGTATTGGGGAGCAGAAGACGTGCTGGGGAGTGGTTCCTCCCCACCTTCCCCCTCCATGACAACACCACGTGCTTTCTCACGCAGCCTAGCTCGACCATATGTTAAGGGATATTGGGGAGCTTAAAACGTGCTTGGGAGTGGTTCCTCCCCACCTTCCCCCTCCCTCACAACCCCTCGTGATACTGAACGCACCCGCATTCGCCCACGTGATACACTACGCTGCCTCACACTACCTAGGGAGAGCAATGACTTACTCACGTCACTCTCACTCTCCCTAATCCTCCCTGTACTTTCCCTTTAACTCCCCACTCCCTCCACGGCACTTCCTAACTCCCCAAACAAAATGCTAGGCCCATACCTGCTCGTCCGACGTGGTGTGCGCTCTGGGTCACGATGAGTGATTACCTCACGTTCATACCACGTGGCAGCACGTCCCACGACTCCGTCATCGTCCTCGTCCTCGTCATCAAAATCTGGTTCCAAATCACGTTGGGGATAGGCATAGGATGTTGCACGTGGCTTCTTGGCCTGCTGCCCCTCTCTAGCAGCACGGTAAGTCATGTACTGCCGCTTCTTGGGAGACGGAACTTCCTCGTCACTGCTGGTGGTTTCTTCCTCCTGTGGCTGCACATAATCTTTATCCACAACCTCGTCATCCAGTGGGGAATCACAGTTGCCTGTAAAGGCATCCAGGGTGGCTTGAATTTCGCCCTCTGAGAGACCTCTCTTAGCCATGTCTGAGCAGGACCGTTGCTACCAGGCGAGTGGATGAGTGGCGGGTTAGCGTGGGTTGCACGGGGTCGCCGAGTGTCCCCGCCTGGTGGCAGGTAGGGGAAGGTCATGCGAGGATACGTACCGCAAATCAAGCGCGATATTTGAAAATTGTTGAAATTATGCACTTTGCAATTGCACAATGTACCGGTACGTCGCCGGGACTGGCAAATGCAAATTGTTGCAACGTACCCATACGCCAATGTGACGGGGCGGGTTAATAGACTACTGAAGAGTGTGTCACTTATATATGCTGTCGTAGGGTCTCCAGCTGTCGTGACTTAGCGATGTCAGGACTCCATATTATAATAATACAAATCACAAAGGATAGCATGAGAGTTAGATGTGGGAATCTACATTATCATAATACAACTCATAATAGGTAGCATAATAGACAGGAAGACCAGTAAAGCTAGGTACGGGAAGTATGTCAGCAAGAGTTAGGCAAGAGAATGCCAGAGGGCACCAGAAGCAGTACGGTACATACACATACACACACACAAGCTTCTAGAACCCGTGCATACGGGTTATACACGTGACACAAGCCCTCCTAGAGAAGGAAGGAAGAGTTAGAGAGTCAGAAGGAGGCTAGCTATACAAGCAAGAGGTCGTAGCGATGTGGTAAAGAGAAGAGGGGTCTGGTGAGAACTGAGCTAGAATATATACGTTCCTGTTTAATACACACAGTGTTAAACTTAAACTTTCCCTGTGAAGACAGTAAGCTACAATCAAGACCCAGTATCCATATTTAACTTACCCTGTCTTCGATTACATGATAATTAAAATTTATCTCAAGATTCACATATTATAGGGTCAATATTCACACGTGGTCTTCTTAGCACAACATAATAAGCGGTACTGTAGAAAGTTTCTACAATACCGCTTATATATATATATATATATATATATATATATATATATATATATATATATATAGACAGATTCCGTTTCTTTCACACTCTCCAAAACTCATCCACCAAGCCTTACAGCTCTCCTTCGTCTTCACTCAACAACACAGTATCATCTGCAAACAACAGTACAGGGAGTTTCCAAACACTATCTTCTCTCACCAGGGCCACTCTAACATCCACTACCCTACCTTGTACCTCTTTTATTATCCCATCCATGTAAAGATTGAACAACCATGGAGAAATGACACATCCCTGTTTCAACCCAACCTTCAAAGAGAAAAATTCACTCAGTTCACCATCCACACGCACTGCAGCCTTAGCACAATCATACATACTCTTCACAGCATTCAACAACTTCCCATCTACTCCATATATTCTTACTTTCCACAATCCTTGTCGATCCACCCTGTCATATGCTTTCTCCAAATCCATGAAAGCCGCATACTTCTTTCCCTTCTCTAGAAACTTTTCCACTTAAGGTCTAAGAATGAATATCTGATCTACACAACCTCTTCCCTTACTAAAGCCTCCCTGTTCTTCTCCAACTAATTCCTTTGTTCTTTCTCTAACTCTGTCAATAAGTATCCTACCATACACTTTTCTTATTATACTAAGAAGACAGATGCCCCTATGATTACCACACACTTCTTTTGCCCCTTTTCCTTTGTACAAGGGAATAATTATTCCTGATTTCCAATCCTCCGGGACTCTACCTTCCTCCCAGGCTAATCTGCACATTTTCCACAAACATTCTACTACTATCTCTCCCCCATACTTCAGCATTTCACCACACACTGCATCAATTCCTGGGGCTTTCCCCAATTTAACTTTCTTCATTGCTTCCACAACTTCTATCCTACTGCTTTCTTCCTGTCTTCTCACCTCCCTCCTCCTCCCAGCCATTCCCCAGCCACTTATACTCGCATTACTTCCATCCTCTATGTTCAATAATTCCTTAAAATGTTCTCTCATTCTGCTCACTTTTTCTCTCTTCTTCACTAGTAATCTACCATTTTTATACTTCACTCCCCTGCTAACTTCATTTCCACCCTATCTTACTCTTTTCACCTCTTTCCAGAACATTTTCTTGCAGTCCCTCCACTTTACACTCAAGTTCCTTCCAAATTCCTCATCTGCTCTCTTCTTACTCTCTCTTACTAATCTTTTCACCTCTCTCTTTCTTTCTACATATAACTCTCTCTTCCGCCTCTCAATTTCTTCCACTCCGCTATTTCTCATCCATTCATTATATGCTTTCTTCATTTGTGCCACAGTCTGTCTTACCTCTTCATTCCACCACGTTGTTCCTTGCACACCCCTCCATCTTCTTTTCCTCCCACACACCACATCACATGCTGCACATATTTCTTCTGTAAATATCCTGCACACACCTTCCACCTCCCCCATCTGCTCCAATTCATATTTGCCCAATCGTTCCTCCACTTCTCTCTCATACTCTGCCTTTTCCTCATCCTCTCATAACCTTTCCACTCTCCTTACAAATACTCCTTCTTCCCATCCCTCCCTTCTTCTATTTCTCCATCCTAATTGGACCTTCATTCTGGTCACCACCAAGTAGTAGTCAGAAAGTACACTCCCCCAACCTCTATAAGCTCTTGCATCCATTACACATTTTTGCATTCTTTCATCCACACACACATAATCAATCATTGCCTTCCTTTCATTCAGTTCACCACCCACCCTTCTCATCACTCGCCATGTATACTTGTGGATCATCTTGTGCCTGAAGAGGGTATTAGCTATGACCAACCCCCTCACAGCACAAATATCCACTAACACACAGCCATTCTCATCTATCTCTGCCGGCACACCCCACTCACCAACTATTCCATCCACCTTCACATTCCCTATTTTACCATTCATATCACCGATCCAAAACACTCTCTCATCCCTTCCAAACTTCTCCATGCACACTTCCACATTTGTCCAGAACTCTTCTCTCACTCAGCTTGCACGATCTTGCGTTGGCGCATACACACACACAATCGCCCACATTTGTATTCCAACTTTCAATCTTACCCACACAATCCTTGACCCAACTGATCCATACTCTCTTATGCTCTTCTTCCGTCTTTGACTCACAACTATACAGTACATACTCCTTCTTTTGCCCTCGCAGTCTCACCTACTCCTGCACATACACCCCATCCATACTTCCAATCTCTCATATTCTCACCTCTTCATTTCGTTTCAGTTATTCCACATACATCAACTTACGCACCCTCAAGCACCTGAACAATCTCTCTCTCACCTCATCATTAGTTCCCCTTACATTCCAAGTTCCAATAACCACTCTCCTTGCAACTATACATATATATATATATATATATATATATATATATATATATATATATATATATATATATATATATATATATATATATATATATATAGTTGCAAGGAGAGTGGAAAGGTTAGAAGAGGATGAGAAAAAGGCAGAGTATAAGAGAGAAGTGGAGGAACGATTGGGCAAATATGAATTGGAGCAGATGGGGGAGGTGGAAGGTGTGTGCAGGATATTTACAGAAGAAATATGTGCAGCATGTGATGTGGTGTGTGGGAGGAACAGAAGACGGAGGGGGGTGCAAGGAACAGCGTGGTGGACTGAAGAGGCGAGACAGGCTATGGCACCAAAGAAGAAAGCATACAATGAATGGATGAGAAATAGGGGCATAGAAGAAGTTGAGAGGCGGAAGAGAGAGCCATATGTAGAAAGGAAGAGAGAGGTGAAAAGATTAGTAAGAGAGAATAAGAAGAGAGTGGATGAGGAATTTGGAAGGAACTTGAGTGTAAAGTGGAGGGACTGTAAGAAAATGTTCTGGAAAGAGGTGAAGAGAGTAAGACAGAGTGGAAGTGAGGTTAGCAGGGGAGTGAAAGGTAAAAATGGTAGACTACTAGTGGAGATGGGAGAAAAAGTGAGCAGGTGGAGAGAACACTTTAAAGAATTGTTGAACATACAGGATGGAAGTAATACGAGTGTAAGTGGCTGAGGAATGGTTGGGAGAAGGAGGGAGGTGAGAAGGCAGAAAGAAATTAGTAGGATAGAAGTTGTGCAAGCGATGAAGAAAGTTAAATTGGGGAAAGCCCCAGGAATTGATGGAGTGTGTGGTGAAATGCTGAAGCATGGGAAAGAGATAGTAGTAGAATGGATTTGGAAGATGTGCAGATTAGCCTGGGAGGAAGGTAGAGTTCCGGAGGATTGGAAGTCAGGTATAATTATTCCCTTGTACAAAGGAAAGGGGGAAAAAGAAGTGTGTGGTAATCATAGGGGCATTTGGCTTCTTAGTATAATAGGAAAAGTGTATGGCAGGATACTTATTGCCAGACTTCGAGAAAGAACAGAGGAAATAACTGGAGAAGAACAGGGAGGCTTTAGGAAGGGAAGAGGTTGTGTAGATCAGATATTCATTCTTAGATGTTTAGTGGAAAAATTTTTAGAGAAGGGAAAGAAGTTGTATGAGGCTTTCATGGATTTGGAGAGAGCATATGACAGGGTGGATAGACAAGGATTGTGGAAAGTATTAAGAATATATGGAGTAGATGGAAAGTTGTTGAATGCTGTGAAGAGTATGTATGATGGTGCTAAGGCTGCAGTGCGTGTTGATGGTGAACTAAGTGAATTTTTCTCTTTGGAGGTTGGGTTGAAACAGGGATGTGTCATGTCTCCATGGTTGTTCAATCTGTTCATGGATGGGGTAATAAAAGTGGTACAAGGTAGGGTAGTGGATGTTGGAGAGGCCCTGGTGACAGAGGATAATGTTTGGAAACTCCCTGTACTGTTGTTTGTAGATGATAATGTGTTGTTGAGTGAAGACGAAGGGGAGCTGCAAGGCTTGGTGGATGAGTTTGGGAGAGTGTGTAAGAAACGGAATCTAAAGGTGAATGTAGGGAAGAGTTAAGTTAAGGTCTTTGAGAGAGGTTAAGTCAGTGAATGTACAGCGAGGTTCGATGGTGAGGAATTGGAAAATGTGAGTACGTTTAAGTACTTAGGTAGTGTGATGAGTAAGGATGGAAGTTTGGAGGGTGAAGTGTTTGAAAGGGTACAGCAGGGAAGAAAGGTTGCTAGTTCTTTGAAAGCAGTGATAAGAAACAAGGAAGTGAGCATGGAAGTGAAAAAGTTAGTACACGACAGTAATGTGATACCAACTCTACGAATGGAAGTGAAGCTTGGACGTTGTTGGAAGGACACAAGTCAAGAGTGAGAGCAGTGGAAATGAGTTATTTAAGAGGAGCCTGTGGAGTCACATGGAGAGAAAGGCTGAAGAATGAGGATATAAAGGAGCGTTGTGGTGTGGATGTGGATGTGACAGGAAGCGTTATGAGGAACACACTGAGGTGGTTTGGCCATGTGGAGAGGATGGAGGGAGAAAGACTGACGAAGAGAGTGTATATGAGTGAGGTGGAGGGGGGAAGAGGGAGGGGGAGGCCGAGGATGAGATGGAGGTATGGGGTGGAGAGGTATATGAGAGAGGGGGGTGTGAGTTGGGTGCAGGGCAGTGAAATGGCGGGGACAGGGCGAAGTTGGGGCGATTTGTTTGTGACCACCCCAAACGGGATTGAGGCGTCTGACAATATATAAATATATATATATATATATATATATATATATATATATATATATATATATATATATATATATATATATATATATTAAACAATTGATTCTCCTATGCATAGCAAGAGGATATGCTCACTTAGACCCTCAGCATATAGTACGGCAAGTATGCCTCTTAGCTCCAATGGCCACGACGTCAATCGTAAAAGATATCATTATTACTGAAATCAGTTTGGGTTATTTATACGAAATACCTACTTATTTGGAGAACATTGCCAAACCACTAAGAACCCTGGACTTTATAATAGGAGGCTATGGTTCAGAAGCTCATAACACAAAGGAAGTGGCTGACATCGTGAAGTTAGCGAAATGGAAGATAGAACAGGCTAAGTCAGTTATGCTCATCATGGTCCAAGATCTACCATCCCATGAAACGGAGGCATTGAGTGACACGAACAACATCACATGTACTCGCCAAAGGCTCGGTTTGTTTGACCGGGGTGGTGCAAATCCGGGGAACATCTTTGGATTGGCTACAGAGGAAGATCTTCAAGAAATAAAAAACAAATTTAATCAAATAGCTCAGGTACTAACATATCAAAAGTTCGTTGCCGGCCAAAACTCAGCAATGAAGACAATCGTGAAAAAATATAAATAGACAGAAATTTTAACTCACCAAAGTATGGACAAAATAAATGCCATGGAAGGAAACATAACACTTTTCCAACACTTCTCAGTCATCACTGAACATATTGACACAATAATACTCCAGATACATAACCCTAGAGTTCGTTACAGGGCACTTATGCAAGGAATTACAAATGCTGGTAATGGCAAGATCACAACTGACCTACTTCCAGATCATGAGCAACGTCAGATAGTTAGCCAAGGCATACATAAACATGGTTTGAAGCCTTTGTTCCGGGGTAGAGATTTCATGTTATATCATCCATATTTAGAAGCAACACTAACACCAACATCATTAGTAGTTCATGTACCATTCACAACTGACGACCTGTTCACAGTGTATCAAATATACCCCTTCCCTTCTAAGAATAATAAAACTTTGGTCATCATCAACATCGACACAGACACCGAACTCACCATGGTCTCCAAGAGACGAAACACTGTCACTTTCCCCAGTGAATCAACAATTGTACGAAAGTGCCATACATCATTACATCCAGTTCACCTTAGTCCTGCGTACATCTTCGCGTTTCAGCCTACTGGAATAGTCCCTTGTGAAATGGCTGTCATAAGAAATCACAGCATTCATCACCATTGCAACTTCACATTAGCTCCAGATAAACCTATACACCGTCAGCGCATTGGACACTCACAGTTTTCTTACTTCACTCATAACACATCAGTTTACATAATTTGTCCAGATATACCACCATCTCATATTTCAGCATCAGGATTATGCATAGCACCAGACTACTGTACGGTACTTACACAATCCATGTCCACTTTATCTACCACCAATCACTATGCCATCCTCAATCCTACACACAAATATTTCCGTCCTTTACCTAAGATGGATTTAAACGTGAGCTCAAGTATTAAGTTGACTTCACCTAAGTTTGAAACTATGCAATTAATCAATGAAATAATAAAGTCCTGAGAAGAATTGAGTTTGAGTATGTTCAACCCATATTATGTGTATAGCCCAGCACCTACTGTCTTTATAATCTTCTCTATTGTATTTGCAGTAGTGCTGTTTGCAATGCACAGAATGCTTGGAAGAATTGCAAACTTGGAGTCAGTATTTACAGGACGAAGAGTGAACATTCAAGTGAGACCCCCTGAATGAAGTGTAAATATTATGAAAATAGTGTTAATTTTATATAAAAAAATGGAAAATTACGGGACAACAATTGAATTAATATTATATGATATACAAGTAACCAATTCTCATACCAATATCATTATATTTATATAAAATACAAATTCATTAATAACTCATACTATAATCTTAACTTTGAACTATTTTTTGCATATGTGTATGTGCCTCTCATACATACACATTTTACAAAATGTTATACAATATTCCATAATCAATTTAACAATAGTGCATTTGCTCAATTATGTATACAATATGTTTACAATATATTATGTTTCTAGAATTTTATTAGGTCAGTACAATATTATCATGAACATTACGTCTATACAGTATTTTAATCAGCATTATGTATTAACCCGTCAACATCCCGAGGTTTTCCGCCCCTCCGACATCCCCCAGTCCCGAGCCTTTTTGGATTTTTTTTTTTTTTTTTGGCTCAAACTTCCGCTTAGGTTGAGAAACGAAGGAAAATCACCAAGAAAGTGCTTACCGTGGTCTATAAGTGGTAAGAACAGGTGAGGTCAACCGAGCCAGGTATCGTATTGTATAATGGATGTGCCAGGCGCTCACGTTTTCTATGGTAAGGAATACTGGGAGAAACAACAGACAACACCTCTATATTTATTGAATTTGAACTAATAAACAATAACAGTAACAATATAATGGATTTCAGACACATATATATGAAAAATAAGCATTGTACCATCGCGCTAGCAAAGCGAGTTAGGTCCGAATCGTAACATGCTATATGCTAAGTTTCTGGTATGAGTCAACCTATCATTTTTTCTACTTGTATATTTCTGTTTCAATGACATTTTACCAATTACAACTGTTTGTAAGTGTTTTCAGATGTTTTCATTCATTATGATGACATGCAGCATAAGTTTAGCGCACATCAGCTTAGTAAGCGCACTCGCTATGACTCGTATTTCAACATACCCAATTGTTTTATCATTTTCCTATTATTTTTCCCTTTACATAAAACCTTTCCTCCACCACTGTAAATGTTTTCAATTATTTTCATTCATTACGAGGGCATTTAGCGATATGCTAGCGCATATTCACGTAGCAACCACGATCTCAAACACTCGTGTTTCATCTTCTACTTTATTTATTCACTCCAATTATAATTTCCCCCTTACATTACACACGTTTACACCCCTATACTGCACTGTACATACTTACTGGCATTATTCATTCAAGTGAGCGTGATAATATCGCATGAAAATACCCTCGCAATGAATGTTTCGACCAACATAATACTCACACACTTATATACTAATTCTTCATACACACTTTACCACTTGTTGACTTCTATTTTCACTATTACGTGCCTTATTCATTCAACTGAGCGTCAGGATATCGCATCTCTATACAAACGCTATGAATATTTGACTTAGAATATATTTCAGCACTTACAATAATTTGAACTTATATTATATCCGTAAGCATTTCCAATAATAATAATTATATAATTACGGGCCGTATTTATTGCACTGAGTTACAGAATATCGCATCATAAAACCCTCGCTATGTATGTTTCCACTTAGGGCATATTTATACACTTACATACAATTTTTGCACTTATGTTCTACCCGTATGCAATTTATACTAATATTTGGAGATCAACATGACTGATAATTTCACTGAGCGTCTGTCTGTCGCATTTACTTCATAGTTTCAGCGTCCTGTCGCATTCACACCATATCAGAATTGCATCAACGTGTGATATTCGCTGAAACATGGGTGAATACAGAGACCCACGTCACACTCCACGCACTCATAGCGGGTGTCCTTCCTCTGTGTCGTGAGTCTCACCCGGGAATTGCTACACACGTGACACCTGCGTTGGGGCCTAGGTCTGTTTGGCTTGGGAGGGATAGGAGTGGGGAAATGGCGGCCGGATATTCTCAGGGGAGTTTGTGCAATAGGGGCAATGCGGGTGCGATGTTGGGGCCTTTCTACAGCATACCGTGCAAACATCTCTCTTGTGAGCTCCCTCACAAACCCTTCAAAGGTTTCCTGAACTCCTGTTGTCATGGAGTGAAGGTGGTGGCAATTCAGAGCAGTGATGTCTAGCAAGTGAAAGAACAGTTTCTTATACCACTTCATCGTGGTCCTGGCACACTCTACCGTCGATATCATGGAGTCTGACTGGTCCACGAGACGCATGTTTATGTTATAGTCCATGATACACTCAGGTTTCCAAATATGACACCTGTTCTCGCTACGGTAATCAACTGAATCAGTACGGTGCATCAAGGGGCGGTGAACTGTTGACAATAGGCTTACTTCTCTATTGTGGTTCCACACAATTGCAAGGATGTTGTTGGCTTTGAAGAAGACAACCTCATTCCTTGCAAGTTTCCGCCCTACCTTGGCCATGTGATGCCGGTTCACCTTCACGGTTCCACATGTGTGTGAAGATAACGAGCGAGAAGAGGGCTAGTTTACCAATTGTCCAAGCAGAGGACGTGACCACGATGAAGGTAGTCTTCTATCATCGTCTTTACCACTGCTCCCGACAGTCCAATACTTCGATCTTCTATTATGTCTGTCTCTGCACCGGTGTACAAGACTATGTCTTGCACGTATCCAGTCCTACAGTCGCACATAACAAAGATCTTGAACTCAAAACGGTGCCTTTTGCTGGGTATATACTGCCTAAATGAAATATTGCCTCTCAACAACACGAGACTCCCGTCTATGACGAGGTCTTTATAAGGATAGAATGAGGAATGAAAGGTTTGCCTCAGGTGATCAAAGACCAACCTAATTCGCCTCATTTTATCAGTGTCGTTCGCATTTGCAGGATCATGAGCATCATAGAAATGGAGGCGACTTAGAATTTGTTGAAACCGATTACGGCTCATCACTTGCCCAAATATTGGGATAAGCATAACAGGGTCCCTAGTCCAGTAAGCAGGAATTCTGTTCTTTCGTATAATACCCATCAAAAGGACCAGGGCAAAAAATAGGAACATTTCTGAAAGGGAGACAGGGTAATCATATATGATAGAATGCCTACTCCTTGTTCCCAATCTTTCACTGTCAAGGCACTGGGTGCTTGCAAGCAGGTTGGTTTGGTATACAATCGCTCCACAAATGCCTCTCTAAAAATCAGGTGGAAAAAATCCAACCTGGTGGAATTACGGTGAATTCCTGGAGCAATGCAGCCAGAGCGCCCCTGCTCAGTGAAGGGGTGAATGAGGGGAGAAAAATCACTCCCATCCTCCCAATTCCACCCCACAAATCCCTCGTCCCCATCATCCCCATCACCGCCTTCGTCTGGGTGGGGAGGAGATCCTGGTGGGGGAGGTGGGGGAGAAGGAGTGCGGAGGGCTTCCCCACTGTCACTCCTCTTCCCTCTGCCTTTACCCTTTCCCTTTCCCTTACCCTTACGGCCTTGAGGAACATTAGGGGGCTGTGGGGATGAAGTAGTGGAATATTGGGGAGCAGAAGACGTGCTGGGGAGTGGATCTTCCCTACCTTCCCCCTCCATGACAACACCACGTGCTTTCTCACGCACCCTAGCTCGACCACGTGTTAAGGGATATTGGGGAGCATAAGACGTGCTTGGGAGTGGTTCCTCCCCACCTTCCCCCTCCCTCTCAACCCCTCGTGATACTGAACGCACCCGCATTCGCCCACGTGATACACTATGCCGCCTCACACTACCTAGGGAGAGCAATGACTCACTCACGTCACTCTCGCTTTCCCTAATGCTCCCTGTACTTTCCCTTTCACTCCCCACTCCCTCCACGGCACTTCCTAACTCCCCAAACAAAATGCTAGGCCCATACCTGCTCGTCCGACATGGTGTGCGCTCTGGGCCATGATGAGTGATTACCTCACGTCCACACCACGTGGCAGCACGTCCCACAACTCCGTCATTGTCATCGTCATCGTCATCGAAATCTTGTTCCAAATCACGTTGGGGAAAGGCATAGGTTGTTGCATGTGGCTTCTTAGCCTGCTACCCCTCTCTAGCAGCACGGTAAGTCATGTACTGCCACTTCCTGGGAGACGGAACGTCCTCGTAACTGCTGGTAGTTTCTTCCTCCTGTGGCTGCACATAATCTTTATCCACAACCTCGTTGTCCAGTGGGGAATCACTGTTGCCTGTAAAGGCATCCAGGGCGGCTTGAATTTCGCCCTCTGAGAGACCTCTCTTAGCCATGTCTGAGCAGGACCGTTGCTACCAGGTGAGTGGACGAGTGGCGGGTTAGCGTGGGTCACGCGGGGTCGCTGAATGTCCATGCCTGGCGGCAGGTAGGGGAAGGTCATGCGAGGGTACGTACCGCAAATCAAGTGCGAAATTTGAAAATTGTCGAAATTATGCACTTTGCAATTGCACGATGTACCGGTATGTCGCCGGGACTGGCAAATGCAAATCGTTGCAACGTACCCATACGTCAATGGGACAGGGGGGGTTAATAGACTACTGAAGAGTGTGTCACTTATATATATGCTGCCGTAGGGTCTCCAGCTGTCGTGACTAAGCGATGTCAGGACTCCATATTATAATAATACAAATCACAATGGATAGCATGAGAGTTAGATGTGGGAATCCACATTATCATAATACAACTCATAATAGGTAGCATAACAGACAGGAAGACTAGTAAAGCTAGGTGTGGGTATGGGAAGTATGTCAGCTAGAGTTAGGCAAGAGAATGCCAGAGGGAACCAGAAGCAGTACGGTACATACACATACACACACACAAGCTTCTAGAACCCGTGCATACGGGTTATACAGGTGACACAAGCCCTCCTAGAGAAGGAAGAAAGAGTTAGTGAGTCAGAAGGAGGCTAGCCATAGAAGCGAGAGGTTGTAGCGATGTGGTAAAGAGAAGAGGGGTCTGGCGAGAACTGAGCTAGAATTATGTTCCTGTGTAATACACACAGTGTTAAACATAAACTTTCCCTGTGAAGACAATAAGCTACAATCAAGACTCAGTATCCATATTTAACTTACCCTGTCTTCGATTACATGATAATTAAAATCTATCTCAAGATTCACATATTATAGGGTCAATATTCACACGTGGTCTTCTTAACACAACATAATAAGCAGTACTGTAGAAAGTTTCTACAGTACTGCTTTTATATATATATATATATATATATATATATATATATATATATATATATATATATATATATATATGTAGATTTCGTTTCTTACACACTCTCCCAAACTCATCCACCAAGCCTTGCAGCTCTCCTTCGTCTTCACTCAACAACACAGCATCATCTGCAAACAACAGTACAGAGAGTTTCCAAACACTATCCTCTCTCACCAGGGCCACTCTAACATCCACTACCCTACCTTGTACCTCTTTTATTATCCCATCCATGTACAAATTGAACAACCATGGAGACATGACACATCCCTGTTTCAACCCAACCTCCAAAGAGAAAAATTCACTCAGTTCACCATCCACACGCACTGCAGCCTTAGCACCATCATACATACTCTTCACAGCATTCAACAACTTCCCATCTACTCCATATATTCTTAATACTTTCCACAATCCTTGTATATCCACCCTGTCATATGCTTTCTCCAAATCCATGAAAGCCGCATACTTCTTTCCCTTCTCTAGAAACTTTTCCACTAAAGATCTAAGAATGATTATCTGATCTACACAACGTCTTCCCTTACTAAAGCCTCTCTGTTATTCTCCAACTAATTCCTCTGTTCTTTCTCTAACTCTGTCAATAAGTATCCTATCATACACTTTTCCTATTATACTAAGAAGACAGATGCCCCTATGATTACCACACACTTCTTTTGCCCCTTTTCCTTTGTACAAGGGAATAATTATTCCTGACTTCCAATCCTCCGGGACTCTACCTTCCTCCCACGCTAATCTGCACATTTTCCACATACATTCTACTACTATCTCTCCCCCATACTTCAGCATTTCACCACACACTTCATCAATTCCTGGGGCTTTCCTCAGTTTAACTTTCTTCATTGCTTCCACAACTTCTATCCTACTGATTTCTTCCTGTCTTCTCACCTCCCTTCTCCTCCCAGCCATTCCCCAGCCACTTATACTCGCATTACTTCCATCCTCTATGTTCAACAATACCTTAAAATGTTCTCTCCATCTGCTCACTTTTTCTCTCTTCTTCACTAGTAATCTACCATTTTTATATTTCACTCCCCTGCTAACTTCACTTCCACCCTATCTTACTCTTTTCACCTCTTTCCAGAACATTTTCTTACAGTCCCTCCACTTTACACTCAAGTTCCTTCCAAATTCCTCATCCGCTCTCTTCTTACTCTCTCTTACTAATCTTTTCACCTCTCTCTTTCTTTCTACATATACTGTAACTCTCTCTTCCACCTCTCAATTTCTTCCACGCCCCTATTTCTCATCCATTCATTGTATGCTTTCTTCTTTTCTGCCACAGCCTGTCTTACCTCTTCATTCCACCACGCTGTTCCTTGCACACCCCTCCATCTTCTCTTCATCCCACACACCACATCACATGCTGTACATATTTCTTCTGTAAATATCCTGCACACACCTTCCACGTCCCCCATCTGCTCCAATTCATATTTGCCCAATCGTTCCTCCACTTCTCTCTCATACTCTGCATTTTTCTCATCCTCTCATAACCTTTCCACTCTCCTTACAAATACTCCTTCTTCCCGTCCCTCCCTTCTTCTACTTCTCCATCCTAATTGGACCTTGATTCTGGTCACCACCAAGTAGTCGTCAGAAAGTCCACTCCCCCAACCTCAATAAGCTCTTGCATCCATTACACATTTTTGCATTCTTTCATCCACACACACATAATCAATCATTGCCTTCCTTTCATTCAGTTCACCACCCACACTTGTCATCACTCGCCATGTATACTTGTGGATCATCTTGTGCCTGAAGAGGGTATTGGCTATCACCAACCCTCTCACAGCACAAATGTCCACTAACACACAGCCATTCTCATCTATCTCTGCAGGCACACCCCACTCACCAACTATTCCATCCACCTTCACACTTCCTACTTTACCATTCATATAACCGATCCAAAACACACTCTCATTCCTTCCAAACTTCTCCATGCACACTTCCACATTTGCCCAGAACTCTTCTCTCACTCAGCTTGCACGATCTTGTGTTGGCGCATGCACACACACAATCGCCCACATTTGTATTCCAAGTTTCAATCTTACCCACACAATCCTTCACCCAACTGGTCCATACTCTCTTATGCTCTTGTTCCATATTTTACTCACAACTATACAGTACATACTCATTCTTTTGCCCTCTCATTCTCACCTACTCCTACACATATACCCCATCCATACTCCCATTCTCTCACACTCTCACCTCTTCATTTCCTTTCAGTTATTCCGCATACATCTACTTACGCACCCTCAAACACCTGAACAATCTCTCTCTCTTTCACCTCATGATTAGTTCCCCTTACATTCCAAGTTAAAATAACCACTCTCCTTGCAACTATATACTGTATATATATATATATATATATATATATATATATATATATATATATATATATATATATATAGTTGCAAGGAGAGTGGAAAGGTTACAAGAGGATGAGAAAAAGGCAGAGTATAAGAGAGAAGTGGAGGAATGATTGGGCAAATATTAATTGGAGCATATGGGAGACGTGGAAGGTGTGTGTAGGATATTTACAGAAGAATTATGTGCAGCATGTGATGTGGTGTGTGGAAGGAAGAGAAGACGGAGGGGGGTGCAAGGAACAGCGTGGTGGACTGAAGAGGCGAGACAGGCTGTGGCACAAAAGAAGAAAGCATACAATGAATGGATGAGAAATAGGGGCGTGGAAGAAGTTGAGAGGCGGAAGAGAGAGTTATATGTAGAAAGAAAGAGAGAGGTGAAAAGATTTGTAAGAGACAGTAAGAAGAGAGTGGATGAGAAATTTGGAAGGAATTTGAGTGTAAAGTGGAGGGACTGTAAGAAAATGTTCTGGAAAGAGGTGAAAAGAGTAAGACAGGGTGGAAGTGAAGTTAGCAGGGGAGTGAAAGATAAATATGGTAGATTACTACTGGAGAAGGGAGAAAAAGTGAGCAGATGGAGAGAACACTTTAAGGAATTGTTGAACATAGAGGATGGAAGTAATGCGAGTATAAGTGGCTGGGGCATGGGTGGGAGAAGGAGCGAGGTGAGAAGACAGGAAGAAATCAGTAGGATAGAAGTTGTGGAAGCAATGAAGAAAGTTAAATCGGGGAAAGCCCCAGGAACTGATGGAGTGTGTGGTGAAATGCTGAAGCATGGGGAAGAGATAGCAGTAGAATGGATGTGGAAGATGTGCAGATTAGCCTGGGAGGAAGGTAGAGTCCCTGAGGATTGGAAGTCAGGTATAACTATTCCCTTGTACAAAGGAAAAGGGGAAAAAGAAGTGTGTGGTAATCATAGGGGCATTTGTCTTCTTAGTATAATAGGAAAAGTGTATGGTAGGACACTTATTGACAGAGTTAGAGAAAGAATAGAGAAATTAGTTGGAGAAGAGGGAGGCTTTAGGAAGGGAAGAGGTTGTGTAGATCAGATATTCGTTCTTAGATCTTTAGTGGAAAAGTTTCTAGAGAAGGGAAAGAAGTTGTATGCGGCTTTCATGGATTTGGAGAAAGCATATGACAGGGTGGATAGACAAGGATTGTGGAAAGTGTTAAGAATATATGGAGTAGATGGCAAGTTGTTGAATGCTGTGAAGAGTATGTACGATGGTGCGAAGTCTACAGTGCGTGTGGATGGTGAACTAATTGAAATATTCTCTTTGAAAGTTGGGTTGAAACAGGGATGTGTCATGTCTCCATGGTTGTTCAATCTGTACATGGATGGGGTAATAAAAGAGGTTAAAGGTAGGGTAGTGGATGTTGATGAGAGAGGATAGTGTTTGGAAACTCCCTGTACTGTTGTTTGCAGATGATACTGTGATGTTGAGTGAAGACAAAGGGGAGCTGCAAGACTTGGTGGATGAGTCTCGAAGAATGTGTAAGAAACGGAATCTAAAGGTGAATGTAGGGAAGAGTAAAGTGATGGTCTTTGAGAGAGGTGAAGTCAGTGAATGAACAGCGAGGTTGGATGGTGAGGAATTGGAAAATGTGAGTACGTTTAAGTACTTGGGTAGTGTGATGAGTAAGGATGGAGGTTTGGAGGGTGAAGTGCTTGAAAGGGTACAGCAGGGAAGAAAAGTTGCTGGTTCTTTGAAAGCAGTGATAAGAAACAGGGAAGTGAGCATGGAAGTGAAAAAGTTTCTACATGACAGTATTGTGATATCAACTCTAACGTACGGAAGTGAAGCTTGGACGTTGTTGGAAGGACACAGGTCTTGAGTGAGAGCAGTGGAAATTAGTTATTTAAGAGAAGCCTGTGGAGTCACATGGAGAGACAGGCTGACGAATGAGGAAATAAAGGAGCGTTGTGGTGTGGATGTGGATGTGATAGGAAGCGTTATGAGGAACACACTGAGGTGGTTTGGCCATGTTGAGAGGATGGAGGGTGAGAGACTGACGAAGAGAGTGTATTTAAGTGAGGTGGAGGGGGGAAGAGGGAGGGTAAGGCCGAGGACGAGATAGAGAGATGGGATGGAGAGGTATATGAGAAAGAGGGGTGTGAGTTGGGAGCAGGGTATTGAAATGGCGGGGGACAGGGCGACTTGGAGGCGATTTGTTTGTGGCCACCCCAAACGGGATTGAGGCGTCTGGCAAAATATATATATATATATATATATATATATATATATATATATATATATATATATATATATATATATATATATATATATATAAACAGTATATATATCTACTGCCAGACGCCTCAATCCCGTTTGGGGTGGCCACAAACAAATCGCCTCCACGTCGCCCTGTCCCCAGCCATTTCACTGCCCTGCTTCCAACTCACACCCCTCTCTCATATACCTCTCCACCCCATCCCGCCATCTCATCCACGGCCTCCCCCTCCCTCTTCCCCCCCCCACCTAACTCACATACACTCTCTTCGTCAGTCTCTCACCCTCCATCCTCTCCACATGGCCAAACCACCTCAGTGTGTTCCTCATAACGCTTCCTATCACATCCACATCCACACCACAATGCTCCTTTATATCCTCATTTGTCAGCCTGTCTCTCCATGTGACTCCACAGGCTCCTCTTAAATAACTCATTTCCACTGCTCTCACTCTTGACTTGTGTCCTTCCAACAACGTCCAAGCTTAACTTCCGTACGTTAGAGTTGGTATCACAATAATGTCATGTAGTAACTTTTTCACTTCCATGCTCACTTCCCTGTTTCTTATCACTGCTTTCAAAGAACCAGCAACCTTTCTTCCCTGCTGTACCCTTTCAAGCACTTCACCCTCCAAACCTCCATCCTTACTCGTCACACTACCCAAGTACTTAAACGTATATTTTCCAATTCCTCACCATCCAACCTCTCTGTACATTCACTGACTTCACCTCTCTCAAAGACCATCACTTTACTCTTCCCTACATTCACCTTTAGATTCTGTTTCTTACACACTCCTAAACTCATCTACCAAGCCTTGCAGCTCTCCTTCGTCTTCACTCAACAACACATTATCATCTGCAAACAACAGAACAGGGAGTTTTCAAACACTATCCTCTCTCACCAGGGCCACTCCAACATCCACTACCCTACCTTGTACCTCTTTTATTACCCCATCCATGTACAGATTAAACAACCATGGAGACATGACACATCCCTGTTTCAACCCAACCTTCAAAGAGAAAAATTCACTTAGTTCACCATCCACACGCACTGCAGCCTTAGCACCATGATACATATTCTTCACAGCATTCAGCAACTTCTCATCTACTCCATATATTCTTAATACTTTCCAGAATCGTTGTCTATCCACCCAGTCATATGCTTTCTCCAAATCCATGAAAGCCGCATACAACTTCTTTACCTTCTCTAGAAACTTTTCCACTAAAGATCTAGGAATGAATATCTGATCTACACAACCTCTTCCCTTCCTAAAGCCTCCCTGTTCTTCTCCAACTAATTCCTCTGTTCTTTCTCTAACTCTGTCAATAAGTATCTTACCATACACTTTTCTTATTATACTAAGAAGACAGGTGCCCCTATGATTACCACACACTTCTTTTGCCCCTTTTGCTTTGTACATGGGAATAATTATTCCTGACTTCCAATCCTCCGGGACTCTACATTCCTCCCAGGCCAATCTGCACATCTTCCACATCCATTCTACTACTATCTCTCCCCCGTGCTTCAGCATTTCACCACACACTGCATCAATTCCTGGGGCATTCCCCAATTTAACTTTCTTCATTGCTTCCACAACTTCTATCCTACTAATTTCTTTCTGTCTTCTCACCTCCCTCCTTCTTCCAGCCATTCACCAGCCACTTATACTCGCATTACTTCCATCCTCTATGTTCAACAATTCTTTAAAGTGTTCTCTCCATCTGCTCACTTTTTCTCCCTTCTCCACTAGTAATCTACCATTTTTACCTTTCACTCCCCTGGTAACCTCACTTTCACCCTGTTTTACTCTCTTCACCTCTTTCCAAAACATTTTCTTACAGTCCCTCCACTTTACACTCAAATTCCTTCCAAAGTCCTCATCCACTCTCTTCTTACTCTCTCTTACTAATCTTTTCATCTCTCTCTTTCTTTCTACATATAACTCTCTCTTCCGCCTCTCAACTTCTTCCACGCCTCTATTTCTCATCCATTCATTGTATGCTTTCTTCTTTTGTGTCACAGCCTGTCTCACCTCTTCAGTCCACCACGCTGTTCCTTGCACCCCCCTCCGTCTTCTCTTCCTCCCACACAGCACATCACATGCTGCACATATTTCTTCTGTAAATATCCTGCATACACCTTCAACATCCCCCATCTGCTCCAGTTCATATTTGCCCAATCGTTCCTCCACTTCTCTCTTATACTCTGCCTTTTTCTCATCCTCTTGTAACCTTTCCACTCTCCTTGCAACTACTCCTTCCTGTCGTCTTTCCCTTCTTCTATTCCTCCACCTTACTTGGATCCTACTACTGGCCACCACCAAGTAGTGGTCAGAAAGTCCTCTCCCTCAACCTCTATAAGCTATTGCATCCATTACACATCTTCGCATCCTTTCATCCACACACCATTATAGTCAATCACTGCCAACCCACCCCTGAATCACAACATCTTTACGTTTCTGCCTGGAATCATGCTAAGTCTGTTCTTCGCTCTGCTAAAAATAATTTCATCCGTACTAAATGCTCTCAACTCTCCAACTCGAATTCTTCCCGCTCCTTCTGGCACCTTGCCAAAAACCTTTCTAACAACTTTACCTCATCATCCTTCCCTCCTCTTTTCTACTCTGATGGTTCTGTAGCTATTTCTTCTACTGATAAAGTAGATCTCTTCGCACAGACTTTCTCCTCCAATTCCACCTTAGACAATTCCGGTGCTGTTCCTCCATCACTTCCCCCCTCTGACTTCCTCATGGCTGACATTAAAATTTCTTCAGATGATGTATTTTCTGCCATCACTGGCCTCAGTACTAACAAGGCATATTGGCCTGATGGGGTCCCTCCTGTTGTTCTCAAGAACTGTGCTTCTGTGCTTACACCCTGCCTAGGCAAACTCTTTCGCCTTTGTCTGTCAATTTGTACCTTTCCTTCTTGCTGGAAGTTTGCTTTCATTCAGCCAGTCCCAAAGAAGGGTGACCACTCCGAACCCTCCAACTATCGTCCAATTGCTTTAACATCCTGTATTTCAAAAGTTTTCAAGTCAATTCTTAATAGAAAAATTTTAAGGCATCTTTCCTATTACAACCTTCTTTCTGATCGTCAGTACGGGTTCTGTCAGGGACGCTCCACTGGCGATCTTCTCACCTACCTTTCAGACTCCTGGTCATCCTCCTTTCGGGACTTTGGCAAAAGCTTTGCCATTGCACTTAAAGGCTTTCGATCGAGTCTGGCATAAATCTTTAATTTCTAAGCTGCCTTCCTACGGTTTCTATCCTTCTGTCTGTGCCTTCATCTATAGCTTCATTTCTGATCATTCTATAGCCGCTGTTGTTGACGGCCATCGTTCTTCTCCTAGATCTATCAACAGTGGTGTTCCTCAGGGCTCTGTCCTATCACCAACTCTCTTCCTTTTATTCATCAATGACCTTCTAAGCTGTACATCTAACCCTATCCACTCATACGCTGATGACTCCACCCTTCACCTTTCCATTCCATTCCCGCAATGCCTATCCCAATAGTTACTTCAACAAACAAGGGATGAGGTTATGGCACACCTAATGTCTGACTTGGCTCGTATCTCTGACTGGGGTAAAAATAATATGGTTGTTTTTAATGCATCTAAGACTCAGTTCTTACACCTATCAACCCGACAAAATCTTCCACAGGTATACCCACTAATGTTTAATAATATTCAGCTTAAATCTTCATCATCTTTGAACATGCTTGGGGTTTCATTTACTCGAGACTTATCTTTTAAAGATCATATTACATCTCTTGTAAAATCTGCTTCCAAGAGATTGGGTGTGCTACGCCGACTCTGCTCTTTCTTTACCCCTGCACAATTGTTGACTCAATACAGGGGTTTGATCTGCCCCTGTGTGGAGTACAACTCTCATGTGTGGGGAGGCTCCCCACATACAGCTCTTCTCAATAGAGTGGAGTCAAAGGCTTTTTGTCTCATTAACTCTCCTCCTCTTACTGACTCCCTTCAACCTCCGTCTCTTTGCCGCACTGTTGCATCTTTATCTCTTTTCTATCGCTACTTTAATGGTCACTGCTCCTCTGAACTGTCTGCTTGCATTCCTCCACCTCTATGACGGGCGCGTAGCACCCGTCTGGCAGCAAACTCTCATCCCTTTTCTGTCCAACTCTCTAATGCAAGAGTTAACCGTTACTCCCAGTCTTTCATATGCAACAGGTCAGCTCTGGAACTGTCTCCCTCTGTCTGTATTCCTGCTGCCTATGATCTCCAGTCTTTCAAACACAGTGTGTCCAGGCATCTCAAAATGATCGGATCTTGAATTTGGCTCTCTATTGTATTTTGTTTTTCTCTTGGAGGGAACTGTTACTGCGGGCTCATGGCCTTTGGTTCCTTCTTCCTCGCATTAAAAAAAAAAATCACTCGCCATGTACTGTATACCTGTGGATCATTTTATGCCTGAAGAGGGTATTGGGTATCACCAACCCCCTCACAGCACATATGTCCACTAACGCACTGCCATTCTCATTAATCCCAGCAGGCACACCCCACTCACAAACTATTCCATCCACCTTCACATTCCGTACTTTATCATTTATATCACTGATCAAAAACACTCTCTCATTCCTTCCAAACTTTTCCATGCACACTTCCACATTTGTCCAGAACTCTTCTCTCACTCTGCTAGCACTAGCTTGCGTTGGCGCATACACACACACAATCGCCCACATTTGTATTCCAACTTTCAACTTTACCAACACAATCCTTGACCCAACTGATCCATACTGTCTTATGCTCTTCTTCCATCTTTTGCTCACAACTATACATATTCCTTCCTTTGCCCTCTCATTCTCACCTACTCCTACATATATACCCCATCCATACTCCCATTCTCTCACACTTTCTCCTCTCCATTTTGTTTCAGTTATTCCACATACATCCACTTTCGCACCCTCAAGCACCTGGACGATCTCTCTCTCTTTCACCTCATCATTCGCTTCTCTTGCATTCCACATATCCATGACCAAGTACTTTGTCTGGTCGTCGGTCATCATCGTTAGGTCAGTCCTTGTCCGAGGCTTCTTGTTTGTTTCTTTAGTTAGTTGTTTTCCGGGGAGGGGCACTAACAAGCCGCCAACCCTTTTAGTCCTCTTTACAACAAGCAGGGATACTGAGGGAGTATTCTTGAAAACTCCCTACCCCCAGGGGTATATATATATATATATATATATATATATATATATATATATATATATGTGTATCATCATCATCATCATCAGCCGTTTGAGTATCCACTGCAGTACCGGCCTATCCCAGCTGAAGTCGGGACGATACAGCCAATGTATCTCTACCAAGTTGCTTAGGCTGTCTAGTCGAGATTGTATATAGGGTAAGAAGTGCTTGTAAGAGTAATTGTAGTGTTGGAGTGGCTTTGGATGTGTGTGTAGTCTGTGAATCAAGTGTAATCAGCCCGCACAAGCCGACTGGGCGCAAGCATACTTTACAGTAAGCAAAACTGGTTCAACCACAGCACCCCATTCGTCCGCCAATGCAGTACGCGAAATATATATATATATATATATATATATATATATATATATATATATATATATATATATATATATAGAGAGAGAGAGAGAGAGAGAGAGAGAGAGATAGATCGATAGATAGATAGATATATAAAAATATAGATATATCTATATATATATATATATATATCTATATATATATATATATATATATATATATATATATATATGTATTATATATATATATATATATATATATATATATATATATATATATATATATATATATATATATATAGATACATAAATAGATATAGATATAGATATATATATAGATATTTTTTTTTATGCGAGGAAGAAGGAACCAAAGGCCATGAGCCCGCAGTAACAGTTCCCTCCAAGAGAAAAACAAAATACAATATAGAGCCAAATTCAAAATCTGATCATTTTGAGATGCCTGGACACACTGCGTTTGAAAGACTGGAGATCATAGGCAGCAGGAAATACAGACAGAGGGAGACAGTTCCAGAGCTGACCTGTTGCATAAATGAAAGACTGGGAGTAACGGTTAACTCTTGCATTAGAGAGTTGGACAGAAAAAGGATGAGAGTTTGCTGCCAGACGGGTGCTACGCGCCCGTCGTAGAGGTGGAGGAATGCAAGCAGACAGTTCAGAGGAGAAGTGACCATTAAAGTAGCGATAGAAAAGAGATAAAGATGCAACAGTGCGGCGAAGAGACAGAGGTTGAAGGGAGTCAGTAAGAGGAGGAGAGTTAATGAGATGAATAGCCTTTGACTCCACCCTATTGAGAAGAGCTGTATGTGGGGAGCCTCCCCACACATGAGAGTTGTACTGCACACAGGGGCGGATAAAACCCCTGTATAGAGTCAACAATTGTGCAGGGGTAAAGAAAGAGCGGAGTCGGCTTAGCACACCCAATCTCTTGGAAGCAGATTTTACAAGAGTTGTAATATGATCTTTCGAAGATAAGTCCCGAGTAAATGAAACCCCAAGCATGTTCAAGGATGATGCAGGATTGAGATGAATATTGTTAAACATTAGTGGGTATACCTGTGGAAGATTTTGTCGGGTTGATAGGTGTAAGAACTGAGTCTTAGATGCATTAAAGACAACCATATTATTTTTACCCCAATCAGAGATACGAGCCAAATCAGACATTAGGTGTGCCACAGCCTCATCCCTTGCTTGTTGAAGTAACTGTTGAGATGGGCGTTGCGGGAACCGAATGGAAAGGTGAAGGGTGGAGTCGTCAGCGTATGAGTGGATAGAGTTAGATGTACAGCTTAGAAGATCATTGATGAATAAAAGGAAGAGAGTTGGTGATTGGACAGAGCCCTGAGGAACACCACTGTTGATAGATCTAGGAGAAGAACGATGGCCGTCTACAACAGCGGCTATAGAACGACCAGAAAGGAAGCTAGCGATGAAGACACAGATAGAAGGATAGAAACCGTAGGAGGGCAGTTTGGAAATTAAAGATTTATGCCAGACTCGATCGAAAGCCTTTGAGATGTCAAGTGCAATGGCAAAGCTTTCGCCAAAGTCCCGAAAGGAGGATGACCAGGAGACTGAAAGGTAGGTGAGAAGATCGCCAGTGGAGCGTCCCTGACGGAACCCATACTGACGCTCGGAAAGAAGGTTGTGATAGGAAAGATGCCTTAAAATTTTTCTATTAAGAATTGACTCGAAAACTTTTGAAATACAGGACGTTAAAGCAATTGGACGATAGTTAGAGGGTTGGGAGTGGTCACCCTTCTTTGGGACTGGCTGAATGAGAGCAAACTTCCAGCAAGAAGGAAAGGTACAAGTTGACAGACAAAGGCGAAAGAGTTTGCCTAGGCAGGGTGTAAGCACAGAAGCACAGTTCTTGAGAACAACAGGAGGGACCCCATCAGGCCCATATGCCTTGTTAGTACTGAGGCAAGTGATGGCAGAAAATACATCAACTGAAGAAATTTTAATGTCAGCCATGAGGAAGTCAGAGGGGGGAAGTGATGGAGGAACAGCACCGGAATCGTCTAAGGTAGAATTGGAGGAGAAAGTCTGTGCGAAGATATCTGCTTTATCAGTAGAAGAAATAGCTACAGAACCATCAGAGTAGAAAAGAGGAGGGAAGGATGATGAGGTAAAGTTGTTAGAAAGATTTTTGGCAAGATGCCAGAAGGAGCGGGAAGAATTCGAGTCGGAGAGTTGAGAGCATTTAGTATGGATGAAATTATTTTTAGTAGAGCGAAGAACAGACTTAGCACGATTCCGGGCAGAAACGTAAAGATGATGTGATTCAGGGGTGGGTTGGCTCCGGTACCTTTTGTAGGCCCTCTCCTTGTTGCGGACAGCATTAGAACAAGCGTGATTAAACCAAGGCTTTCTTGCATTAGTCAAAGGATATGAGAAAGGAATGTATGCTTCCATGCCCGAGAGAATAACCTCCGTAATGCGCAAGGCACACTCAGTTGGCTCACGGCCATGGAAGCAATAATCATTCCAGGGAAAATCAAAGAAGTACTGCCTGAGGGCCTCCCAGTCTGCGGCTCCAAAATGCCACAGACGACGTTTCACTGGAGGGTCCACAGGCCGTACCGGAGTGATAGGACAGGTTAAGGTAATAAGGTTGTGATCGGAGGAGCCCAACGGAGAGAAAATATTAACAGAGTAAGCAGAAGGATTAGTTGTGAGGAAGAGGTCAAGTATGTTGGAGCTCTCTCCAAGGCGGTCAGGGATACTGGTAGGGTGCTGTACAAGCTGCTCTAGGTCATTAAGGATAGAAAAGATGTAGGCTTGTTCACCAGGTGGATCCATGAAAGGAGAGGAGAGCCAAAGGTGGTGGTGAACATTGAAATCTCCAAGAATGGAGATTTCAGAGAAAGGAGAAATGGATAGAATGTGTTCCATCGTAGAAGTAAGATAGTCGAAGAATTTTTGATAGTCAGTAGAATTAGGGGATAAGTAAACAGCACAGATATATTTAGTCAGAGAATGACAGGAAAGCCAAAGCCAGAGTGTGGAGAATTCAGAAGAATCAAGTTCAGGAACACGAGAGCAAGATAAGTCGTTGCGTATATATACACAACAGCCACCTTTGGCTTTGAAATGAGTATAGAGAAAGTAGGAGGATACAGAAAAGGGTTTGCTGTCAGTTGCCTCAGACAGCTGAGTCTCCGTTAGAAAAAGAAGGTGAGGTTTAGAGGAGGAGAGGTGGTGCTCAACAGAGCGAAAGTTAGAGGAAAGGCCGCGAATGTTGCAGAAATGAAGAAGAAGAGAGTCAGACCATGGTTCCAGGCACCTTGAGTCGTCACCGGGAGAGGGGCAGATGGTGGGGGCATTTATGGTCCCCCCCCCTGGGGACTCCGAGGCTTGATAAGACGACGCCATTTTGGTAAATTTTGAATAGGAAGTGTAGTGTGTACTGTGCATGTAGTTTGGTGAAGATAGTTAGAGAAATTTGTACTGGAGAGCATGCTGGCCTACTCTCTGTGTAACTGAGACACTGAAAAAGTTCAGCAAAGGGGGATGGTCAGGAACTAGTCCTGAGGGCTGATGAAACGGGAGCTCCAGCATTCCCTGTCATCAGCTTTCCATCCACCTCGGGAGTACTGCCCTGCTCTGTGGTACAGTGGAAAAGTGTGTGTTTTCGTACACTAAAGAAGGAGGGTTTGCGCCCCGCCAGGGTAATAAATTTTGGGGACGTTCTTCATGCCATGTACTGCATTGGCGGACTCAAGGGGTGCTGTGGTGGAACCAGTGTCGCATACTGTAAAGTATGTTTGCACCCAGTCGGCTTGCGTGGACTGATTACACTTGTTTCACAGACTACACACACATCCAAAGCCACTCCAACACAACAATTACACTTACAAGCACTTCTTACTCTACATACAGTCTCTACCAGACAGTCTAATCCACTTGGTTGAGATACATTGGCTGTATCATCCCGACTTCGGTCGGGTTAGGCCGGTCCTGCAGTGGACACTCAAACAGGTGATGATATATATATATATATATATACACTATATATATATATATATATATATATATATATATATATATATATATATATATATATATATATATATATATATATATATATATATATATATATATATATATATATATATATATATATATATATATATATATATATATATATATATGTATATATATCCTATCATTCTCTGACAAAATATATCTGCACTGTTTACTGATCCCCTAATTCTACTGTACAATGAAAAATTGATCGACTATCTTACTTCTGCAATGGAACACATTCTATCCATTTCTTCTTTCTCTGGAATCTCCATTTTAGGAGATTTCAATGTTCACTACCACCTTTGGCTCTCCTCTCGTTTCACTGTGTCACCTGGTGAACAAGCCTACACATTTTCTGTATAGCAGCTTGTACAACACCCTACCCATATCCCTGACTGCCTTGGAGAAAGCTCCAACATACTTGATCTTTTCCTTACAACTAATCTTTCTGCTTACACTGATAATATTTCCTCTCCATTGGGTTCCTCCTGTCACAACCTTTTTACCTTATCCTGTCCTATTGCTCTGGTATGGCCTGTGGACCCTCCAAAGAAATGTTGATTGTGTTACTTTGGAGCTGCAGATTGGAGGCCCTCACTCAGCACTTCTTTGATATTCCTTGGAATGATTATTGCTTCCATGGCCGAGAGCCATCTGAGTGTGCCTTGCTCATTATTGAGGTTATTCTCTCTGGCATAGAAGCATACATTCCCTTCTCATATCCTTCGACTAACGCAAGAAATCCTTGGTTTAATCACACTTGTTCTAAAGCTGTCCACAACAAGGAGAGGGCCAATAAAAGGTACCAGAGCCAACTCACCCCTGAATCACATCTTGTTTATGTTTCACCCCAGAATTGTGCTAAGTCTGTTCTTCACTTTGCTAAAAATAATTTTATCCATACTAAATGCTCTCACTCTTCAACTCGAATTCTACCCGCTCCTTCTGGCACCTTGCCATAAACATACTAATAACTTTACCTCATCATCCTTCCCTCCTCTTTTCTACTCTGATGGCTCTGTATCTATTTCTTCTACTGATAAAGCAGATCTCTTTGCTCAGACTTTCTCCTCCAATTCCACCTTTGACAATTTCGGTGCTGTTCCTCCATCACTTCCCCCCGTCTGACTTCCTCATGGCTGACATTAAAATTTCTTCAGATGATGTGTTTCCTGCCATCACTGGCCTCAGTACTAACAAGGCATATGGGCCTGATGGAGACTCTCCTGTTGTCCTCAAGAACTGTGCTTTTGTGCTTACACCCCTCCTATGTAAACTCTTTCGCCTTTGTCTGTCAATTTGTACCTTTCCTTCTTGCTGGATGTTTGTCCTCATTCAGCCAGTCCCAAAGAAAGGTGACCATTGCCAACCCTCTAACTATCGTCCAATTGCTTTAACATCCTGTGCCGCAAAACTTTCAGAGTTAATTCTTAACAGAAAAATCTTAAAGCATATTTTCTATCAAAATCTTCTTTCTGATCATCAGTATGGGTTCCGACAGCTACGTTCCACTGGCGATCTTCTCACCTACCTTTCAAACTCCTGGTCATCCTCTTTTCGGAACTTTGGCGAAAGCTTTGTCATTGCACTTGACATCTAAAAGGCTTTTGATCAAGTCTAGCATAAATCTTTGATTTCCAAATTGCTCTCTTACTGTTTCTATCTTTCTGTCTGTGCCTTCATCTATAGCTTCCTTTCTGATCGTTCTGTAGCTGCTGTTATAGACGGCCATCGTTCTTCTCCTCGATCTATCAACAGTGGTATTCCTCAGGGCTTTGTCCTATCACCAGCTCTCTTTCTTCTATTCATCAGTGACCTTCTAAGCTGTTCATCTAACCCTATCCACTCGTATGCTGATGATTCCACCCTTCACCTTTCCATTCGGTTCCTGCAATGTCCAGCTCAGAAGATGCTTCAACAAAGAAGGGATGAGGCTGTGGCACACCTAAAGTCTGACTTGGCTCGTATCTCTGACTAGGGTAAAAATAATCTTGTTATATTTAATGTATCAAAGACTCAATTCTTACACCCATGAAACTGACAAAATCTTCCACAGGAGTACCCAATAATGTTTAATAATATCCAACTCAATCTTGCATCATCCTTGAACATGCTTGGGGTTTCATTCACTCAGGATTTATCTTGGAAAGATCATATTACATCTGTATAATCTGCTTCCAAGAGATTGGGTGTGCTAAGCTGACTCCGTACCTTCGTTACCCCTGCACAGTTTTTGACTTTAAACACGTTTTTTTTTTTTTCGCCCCTGTGTAGACTACAACTCTCATGTGTGGAAATGCTCTCCACATACAGCTCTTCTCAACAGGGTGGAGTCAAAGGCTTTTCGTCTCATTAACTCTCCTACTCTTACTGGCTCCCTTCAACCTCTGCCTCTTCGCTACACTGTTGCATCTTTATCTCATCTATCGGCACTTCAATGGTCATTGCTAGTCTGAACTGTCTGCTTGCATCCATCTGCCTATACGACGGGCGTGTAACACCCATCTAGCAACAAACTCTCATCCCTTCTCTGTCATATTCTCTAATGCAAGAGTTAACTGTTACTCCCAGTCCTTCATTTATGCAACAGGTCAACTCTGGAACTGTCTCCCTCTGTGTGTATTTCCTATTTCGTATGATCTCCAGTCTTTCAAACGCAATGTGTCCAGGCATCTCGAAATGAATGGATCTTGAATTTGGCTCTTTTTTTTTTTTTTTTTTTTGGGGGGGGGGAAGTACGGTTTGCGGGCTCGTAGCATTTCGGTCCTTCTTCCTTGCATATATATATATTGTTACATAGCCTATGATTTCATCATCCTTTGTGTAATTTTAACGCACAGTTGCTGCATGTTTGATCACGAGCGTGTTCTGCCTCAGTCCCCCCCTTCTACCGTTATAGTAGAGTAAGTCGTTCTCTCTGTTATACTTTGCGGGATTTTCAGCTCTCTGTCCCCATGGCTTCATTTGCGCGTCCCTCTTACAAGTTGTATCAGGCTCTGCCGGCCCCTATATAATGAGCTCAGTCTCTGCATCATTGCCACTTAGATCTGCTCCTCACTTTGTTCACATCTCTGTCCTCCCCTGTACAGATATTATTATTGTGAGTGCTCAAGAAATCTCCAACCATCTAGCAGCTGTGTGTAATTTGAGTATAACTGTTGTTGCATTTTTTTCTTGTACTGTATAGCATAAGTTTAATTTGTAGGCCTAGTGAAGTTTTTGTAATTCGTGTGGGGTTCTTTATGTCAGTCATTTTTGATAATAGTTTGTATCTGTAATTATTTATCTGGCATTCACTGAGTATTATCTGGTATCTCATTTTATCAGGGCTGACTTAGATAAATTTATTCCTGCTAATTTCGTGTTAATAGAGGCTATTGCAGTTAACCATATATTTAACCTGTTTTTGCCATTACATTATCCTTATGAGTTCTGAATGTTTTGTTGTTAATTTAAGCATTAAACTTTAACTTGTAATTTTACCTAACTCTTTTGTTTTGAACCTGGAACGTTACGGGACAGTAGTGATTTTTAGCATTCTCACTTAAAGTGTACGTTATCTTTCTCTGTTCCGTAACATAAATTTGGCGACCTCATATCAGGATATTCAGGATATTATCATAAGGATATTGTTTGATATTTTGTGACTGTGATATATTCATGATGGCTACTATTTCTACACTTGATGAACCAAAGATTTTTTGTCAAATGTGCAAACAGTGTGTGATATAGAAAACAGAACAAAGAATGAACTTAAGATTGTTGCTCAACAATTGGGATTTGTTGTTCGCTCTCATCAGTCTAAAGATCAGATTGTTGCCATGATTAATGAAAGCTTGTTCAATGTAACTCCTCCAAATGAGCAAACGCAGATTGAATTAGCTAAGTTACAGCTAGCCCTGCAGGAGGCCCGTGCTAAGGAGGTCGAGGCACAAGTTGAAATTGCTAGGATTCAGGCAGACCATGAGTATCGCATGAAACAAGGTGGAACTGGATCATCTAGCTCTGATGATTTTGATGTGGCTAAAAATGTTAAACTTGTCCCTCCTTTTAATGAATCTGATTTAACAAAGTATTTTCAGTTGTTTGAGAGGGTAGCTACAGGTTTTAATTGGCCTAAGGAGTATTGGCCAGTACTCCTTCAAACTGTTCTCACCGGTAAAGCTCAAGTAACTTATGCATCTTTGCCTCAGGATCAATCTGATAATTATGATGTAGTTAAGAGCTTGATTCTTAAGGCCTATGAGCTTGTTCCTGAAGCTTATAGAGTAAAATTTAGGACAACTTACAAGCAAGATAAGCAATCCCATGTTGAGTATGCAAAAATCAAAGAAGATTTGTTGGAGCAGTGGTTAAATTCTAAGAATGTGGATTCTGATTTTGGTAAATTTAAGCAGATGATTTTGCTGGAGGATTTCAAAAGGTGTATTAGTAAAGATGTAAGCCTATATCTTGATGAGAAAAGAATAGATAATTTGTCTGATGCTGCAGTTTTAGCTGATGAGTATGTTCTCACTCACAAGAGATATTTTAGAGAAAAAGGGAAAGCTGAGAGTAAGTACGTTGCCTCTACTCAGAGTACAGGTAACAGGAAAGAGAATAAGGATGATGTTTCTCAGGAAGTAAATACCAGCTTCACCTCTAGATTTCAGAAAAGTAAATGTACTTATTGTAGTAAGCTTGGTCATACTACGGAGAGATGTTTCAGGAGACAGCGTGATGTGAACAAAAAGGAGTCTTTAAATATTCAGTCAATTGGTCTAGTGTCCACTCTTGAGAGTTCCCAGAATTCTTTAACTGAGTTAACTGAACCTGCTTTGAGGGGTAACTTAAATTCTCATGATGGAGCTCCTCTTTTGAGCAGTAACGTGGGTGACACTCTCAAGAGTTCATGTGCTAATTTCCTGTCTGATGGTTTTGTCAGTCCTCTGGACAGTAATGACAGGAAATCAGTTAAAATATATCGTGATACAGGTGCTTGCCAATCCCTTATGCTGACCAGTGTTCTAGGCTCTAATTTTAATTCCTCTGATGAAACTGTAATTTTATAAGGTGTAGGGAATAATTACTTCTCTGTTCCTCTGTGCAGAGTGAATTTAGAGTCTGGTTTTGTTAATGGTTCTGTTATGGTTGGGTTGGTTGAGACACTCCCAATGTCAGGTGTAACTTTCTTACTTGGAAATGATATTGGTGGAAGTCAAGTGTGTCCAGCTCCTCAGTTGTCTAGTGAGCCAGTGGCTGCGTCCCAGGATTGTGATGTCCCTGATGTGTTCCCTGCATGTGCTGTCACTAGGGCTAAGTCTAAAGTTGCTGGTGATTTAGAGGATAATGATGATGATGATGTTATCCTAGCTGACACTTTTCTTGCTAATTTGGACCACTCACCAGATGAGGCAGTACCCCGTAGTGTTGATAATTTGTCTCGTCAAGAGTTGGTTGAGTTGCAGGTTGCTGACCCTGAGTTGAAAGGTCTAGCTAACTCTGCTTACAGTGAAGAAGAGTCAGCCGGTGCTTCTACTTGTTATTATGTAAAGTCAGGAGTACTTATGAGGAAGTGGAGACCCCCAACAGCATCAGCCGACTGTGAATGGGAGGTTGTACATCAAGTTGTCATCCCTCGTGTTTGTAGGCAGGATATCATTAGAGTGGCTCATGATTCCAGTTTGGCAGGACACCTTGGAGTGAGGAAGACTGTGGCACGCATTTTGAAAGACTTTTACTGGCCAGGTATCTTCAGGGATGTTTCCTGGTATTGTAAGTCTTGTCACACCTGTCAAGTTGTGGGGAAGTGTAATCAGACCGAAAAGGTTGCACCTCTAGTTCCCATTCCTCCTTTTGAGGCGCCTTTCACCCGTGTGTTGGTGGATATTGTGGGCCCTCTTCCTAAGACTTCTTCAGGATTTTCTTATGTGTTGACCATGATTGATATGGCTACTCGTTATCCTGAAGCCATTTCACTTAGAAATATCTCAGCAAAGAACGTGGTTAAGGAAATGCTAGGGTTCTTCACAAAGTTTGGTCTGCCCAAGGAGGTACAGTCCGACCGGGGAAGTAATTTCATGTCAAACGTTTTCAAGCAGTCTCTGAAAGAGTTGGGCATCACCCAGATCACGTCTTCAGCTTACCATCCCCAGACCCAAGGAGCGTTGGAGAGATATCATCAAACACTCAAATCGATGCTCAAGATATACTGTTTGGAACATCAGAAAGACTGGGATAAAGGTCTTCCATTCGTTGTGTTTGCTGCAAGAGAATCTCCAAATGAATCACTGGGCTTCTCACCTTTTGAACTACTGTTTGGCCATGAAGTAAGAGGACCCCTTAAGCTACTCAAGGAATGCTGGCTGTCGGAGGAAGATGACGTCAACCTGCTGGAGTATGTGATGAATTTCAAAGAACGGCTGTCCACTGCTTTACAGCTGGCGAGAGAGAATTTAGGAGCTGCTCAGGAGAAGATGAAGACTTGGTATGATAAGAAGTCCAGGTTACGCCACTTTCAGCCAGGAGATCAGGTTTTGATTCTGCTACCAGTTCATGGGCAACCTCTTCAAGCCAAGTTTAGTGGTCCTTATTTCGTGGAGAAGAAACTCAGTGATGTCAACTATGTCATCGCCACACCAGATCGTAGAAAGAGCAAGCAACTATGTCACATCAACATGCTAAAGTTATATCACAGGCGGGACGAAAATAATCCAGTCTGCACTGTAGCTGTTCCACCCGAGTCTGCAAGTGAAGCTCTCCCATGCAGTATGAGCCTGAGTGATAGTTTGGGAAGAATCCTGATATCATGAATGATCTCCAGACTAAGCTTTCTCATCTACCTCCCAAGGAAAGGCAGGAGTTTTCGGCATTACTGCAGGAGTACCCGCAAGTGTTCCGTGCCACTCCAGGAAGAACCACTGTGTTGATGCATGATGTCGATGTTGAAGACGCAAAGCCAATTAAATTGCCTCCTTACCGTGTGAACCCAGTGAAAGTTCCTCTCATCCAGAAGGAGCTTGGCTACCTGTTGGACCACAAGATGATTGAGCCCTGTCAGAGCGAGTGGAGTTCTCCTGTCACTCTAGTCCCTAAGCCAGGTGGGTCACAGCGGCTTTGCATCGACTACAGACGTGTTAATCAGATAACCAAAACAGACACTTACCCTCTCCCTCGTGTGGAAGATTGCATAGACAAGATCGGAAAGGCTAGGTACATAAGTAAGTTTGATTTGTTAAAGGGATACTGGCAAGTACCTATGACTGAACGTGCTAGGGAGATCTCATGTTTTGTAACACTAGGAAAGTCTTTTGCATGTTATGTAATGCCATATACAGATTGTTTTAGAGTAATAAGAAATTTCCCTTGTAAATTTCTTTTTTCTTTGTGGGGAGGTGTTACATAGCCTATGATTTCATCATCCTTTGTGTAATTTTAACGCACAGTTGCTGCATGTTTGATCACGAGCGTGTTCTGCCTCAGTCCCCCCCTTCTACCGTTATAGTAGAGTAAGTCGTTCTCTCTGTTATACTTTGCGGGATTTTCAGCTCTCTGTCCCCATGGCTTCATTTGCGCGTCCCTCTTACAAGTTGTATCAGGCTCTGCCGGCCCCTATATAATGAGCTCAGTCTCTGCATCATTGCCACTTAGATCTGCTCCTCACTTTGTTCACATCTCTGTCCTCCCCTGTACAGATATTATTATTGTGAGTGCTCAAGAAATCTCCAACCATCTAGCAGCTGTGTGTAATTTGAGTATAACTGTTGTTGCATTTTTTCTTGTACTGTATAGCATAAGTTTAATTTGTAGGCCTAGTGAAGTTTTTGTAATTCGTGTGGGGTTCTTTATGTCAGTCATTTTTGATAATAGTTTGTATCTGTAATTATTTATCTGGCATTCACTGAGTATTATCTGGTATCTCATTTTATCAGGGCTGACTTAGATAAATTTATTCTTGCTAATTTCGTGTTAATAGAGGCTATTGCAGTTAACCATATATTTAACCTGTTTTTGCCATTACATTATCCTTATGAGTTCTGAATGTTTTGTTGTTAATTTAAGCATTAAACTTTAACTTGTAATTTTACCTAACTCTTTTGTTTTGAACCTGGAACGTTACGGGACAGTAGTGATTTTTAGCATTCTCACTTAAAGTGTACGTTATCTTTCTCTGTTCCGTAACAATATATATATATATATATATATATATATATATATATATATATATATATATATATATATATATATATCCTATTGGATCCCAGAGTTGCTTGGGGGAGGCATTGCACTCGGAGGGTACTAAGTGTATCGCCCTCCGCCTATCGGTTCATATTCGATAAGCTCATAGGTCCCGGATTCCCTACTTTATTACGATATGAAAATTCCCAGTTCTGTCCAGTACTCTGGACACTGGGCTCCAGTGGGATTATTATATATATATATATATATATATATATATATATATATATATATATATATATATATATATATATATATCAAAAAAACAGATTAAAAAAATAATCGATACACCTAATTACAGGTGTCCATCATTCATTAAAAAGCTGTAACATTTGGACTTTAACAGCTGTAGGATGAAGTTTGGAAAGAAACCATCCTAGGGAAGCGAGTTTCAAAGAGATGCACTTCGAGGAATAAAAAACCCTGATATGCTGAAGTTTTGAAATATAGCAGTGTGATAGTCCAGTCAACAGCCCTACCAGATGCCCGTGTACTTCAGGGGAAGGCGTAGAGAGGTGGCACAATGGCTGCAACTTTGCCTAAACATTTGCCATAAAAGTATCTGTAAAATAATGCAAGGGACCCAACATTCCCTATTACATGTAGGGGAGGTAGTTCATTTGTTACGGTAAGGTTATTAATAATTCTAGTAGCTTTGTTCTGAAATTTGTCCCGTTGTTTTATTGCAACTTCTCCACATTCATTCCACAAGGGTGAGCAATATTCCAGCTGAGAGTGCACATGACTCTTGGAAATTACTGCTAACTGCCCATGAAGGAAGAAGTTACTGACTCTGTGCAACAATCCAAGTTTCTCTGAGGCAGTTTTAGCAAGTGATCTAACATGCGAGGTCCAGCTCAGGGCATTGTGAAACTTCGAGATTTTCAATACTTTTAGAGCTGGGAATATTAGTAGCATTGAAGGTAATACTCGAATCAGACAATATCTATCTATTAGTACATTGAAGATGTTTGGTTTTGCTAGCGTTAAATGATATAATGTTATACTGTCCCTGTTCCGTGGTCTTAGATGCCTTGATTTATGGAGATAGCTGTACTGAGTTATGAGTTAGTGATAGTATACTTTGTGAATGGGTGCTTAAGTGTGAATGAATTGTGAAGTGTCAAGTCATCTGCATATGAATGGATGGGATTATGCATGAAAGATAAGAGATTATTATGATGAATTAGGAATAGGGTTGGAGCCCGAACTGATCTCTATGCTCACACCGGCATTAATCGGGTTGAAATTGGAATATACATCATTTACTTTTACTCCTATTCTTCTGTCGCTAAGATATGAGGAAATCAGAAGAACAAAAGATGATAGGCCATAGCAATGGAGGTTTTATAGCAGGGAATGGTCCCACACTCTGTCAAAAGCTTTGGAAATATCAAGGGCTACTGCATAGGTTTCTCCATGTTGGTCAGTTGACTGATGGATGGTATGGGTCAGGAGATTTAGTATATCAACAGTGGATCTATCGTGGCAGAACCATACTGCTTATAATTAAGTTGTTGGATTCAAGATGTTTAACATCATCATTATCCGGACCTCCTTTCCCACCCTAGGTCAGGGTGAAGAGTAGCAATGTCCAGACAGCCCAAATTTGCCCAATCCAATGGGCCACACTTCCATTCACTCATCATTCAAGCCCCCGGAATAGTGGCTACATCGGATACACCAAAAACAATCACCATCATCTATAGCTTCACATAAACGTATCCAACTGAGTCAACCCGGACGCTGCCACGTTAAAAAAGGGTGCCAAATCCCTGATCATGCACTTCTTACATCCATCCAACCAGCTCGATCACTTGTCAGTTCCCTAGCCTCACCGACTTCCAAACCTCTCTTTCTCACACACTCATCCACCATATCTCTCCACCTTTTCCTTGACCTACATCACCTCCTCCCTCCTTCAAATTCGCTCAGATGTACCTTTTTCAGCACTCTATTGTTATCCATTCTCTCCACATGACCGTACCATCTCAGTACACTCTCTTCGATTCTGGTGTCCACCAACTTCCTCACCCCACATCTTTCACGAATCAAATTATTTCGCATCCTATCCACCCTCTGTACTCCACATACATTCCTCAGCAGTCCCATCTCCACTGCTCTTACTCTTAACTTTTCATTTTCATGCCACACCATAGTACCACATCCATATGTTAAAGTTGGCACTAACACTCCTTTATGTATGCCTCGTGCAGCTGCAACACTCAAGCCTCTATTTCTTATGAAGGTTTTCTTTGCACCAGCTACTTCTCTTCCTTGTGTCACTCTAATTTCCACTTCTTTTGCAGATTTTCCTCTCTCTTCTATCACTATACCCAGGTATTTGAACTCTCTCACCAATTCCAGTCTCTCTCCATTGACTGTAACATCGCACTGCAAGTCACATTCTCTCTCAATAACCACCACTTTACTCTTTTCTATATTGACTCTCAAGGCACGACGCTCACAGACATTAGCAAACTCTGCACTAGCCCATTAAGTTCTTGTCCGGTACTTGCAAGTAGTACTGCATCATCAGCATACAACAAATTTGAGATATTCCATCCATCACCATTCATTACCAACGCCATCCCCTTCCCCTTCCATTACTCGTGTTTTTACTTCTCTCTTCACCCCATGCACATATATATTGAACAATCATGAGGACATCAAGCAACCTTGTTGCACGGCCACACCGATCGTGAATCATTCACTTATATGCCCATTAATCCTTACACATGCCTCACTACCACCATAAAAACTCTTGACAGCACCTAGCAGCTTACCATCTACACCGTACATGTGAAAAACTTTCCACAATCCTTCTCTGTCCACTTTGTCATATGTTTTTTCCAGATCCATGAATGCCACAAACACCTAATGGTCCTTCTCACAAGCCTTCTCTGCTATCTCTCTCACTGTAAATATTTGGTCCACACATCCTCTGCCACTCCTAAAGCCACCCTGTTTATCACTCACTAGGACTTCTGATATCTCTCTTACTTTCTCCATAATAATTCTTCCATATACCTTTCCTACCACACTCAATAAACTTCTATCTACCTATTGCCAGACGCCTTAATCCTGTAAATGTTGGCCACAAACAAATCGCCTCCATGTCGCCCTGTCCCCCTCCATTTCACTGCTCTTCTCCCAGCTCAACCCCCCCCCCCCTCTCACATATATAGTACCTCTCCACTCCATCCCTTCATCTCATCCTTGGCCTCCCCCTCCCTCTCCTCCCCTCCACCTCACTCACATACACTCCTCGTTAGTCTCTCACTCTCTATCCTCTCCACATGGCCAACCACCTCAATGTGCGTCTCCTAACGCTTCCTATCACATCCACATCCACACCAAAATGAGCCTTCACTTCCTCATTTGTCAATCTGTCTCTCCATATGACTCCACATACTCCTCTCATTAACTCATTTCCACAGCTTTCACTCTTGACCTCTGTCCCTCCAACGAGGTCCAAGCTTCACTTCCATATGTTAGAGCTGGTATCACAATACTGTCATGTAAAAACTTTTTCACCTCCATGATCACTTCTCTGTTTCTTATCACTGTTTTGAAGGAAGCAGCAATCTTTCTTCCTTGTTGTACCCTTTCAAGCATTTCATCCTCTAAACTTCCATCCTTAGTCATCACACTACCCAAGTACTTAAACGCACTCACATTTTCCATTTCCTCCTCATCCAACCTCACTGTACATTCACTGACTTCAACTCTCTCGAAGACCATAACCTTACTCTTCCCTACATTCATCATTAGATTCCGTTTCTTACATACTCTCCCAAACTCATTCACCAAGCCTTGCAGTTGCCCTTCGTCTTCACTTAACAACACAGTATCATCATCAAACAACAGTACAGGGAGTTGCCAAACACTGCCCTCTCTCATTAGGGCTACTCCAGTATCCCCTGCCTTACCTTGTATCCCTTTTATAACCCCATCCATATACAGATTGAACAACCATGGAGACATGACATCCCTGTTTCAATCCAACCTTCAAATAGGAAAATTCACTCAGTTCACTATCCACACGCAGTGCAGCCTTAGCATCCTCATACATGCTATTCACTGCATTCAACAACTTCCCATCTACTCTATATATTCTTAATACTTTCCACAATCTTTGTCTATCCACCCTGATATATGCTTTCTCCAAACCCATGAAGGCCGCATTCAACTTCTTTACCTTTACTAAAAGATCTAAGAACGAATAACTGCTCTACACAACCTCTTCCTTTTCTATTACCTCCTTGTTCTTCTCCAAATAATTCCTCTTTTCTTTCCCTAACTGTGTCAGTAAGTATCCTACCATATGCTCTTCCTATTACAGTAAGGAGACAAATGCCCCTATGATTACTACATACTCCTTTTTCCCCTTTTCCTTTGTCTATCTATCTATAGGCCGACGCCCTAATCCCGCAAAGGGTGGCCGCAGACAAAACGCCTCCAAGGCGCTCTGTCACCCACCATTTGACTACCCTCCCCCAACTCACTCCCCCCTCCCTCATATACCACTCAACTCCTTCCCTCCATCTCATCCTCGGTCTATCCCTCCCTCTCCCTCCCTCCACCTCACCTACATACACCCTCTTAGTTAGAATTTCATTCTCCATTCTCTCCACACGTCCAAACCACCTCAGTGTATTTCTCTTTAACTTCTCAACCACATCCACATCCACCCTACAACGTTCCTTCACGTCTTCATTCGTGAAACTGTCCCTCCATGTCACTCCACATGCTCCTCCCAAGTAACTCATTTCTACTGCTCTCACTCTTGCCTTGTTCCCCTCTTACAAGGTCCACGCCTCGCTTCCATACGTCAGGGTAGGGATCACAATACTATCATGCAGTGACTTCTTAACTTCCATACTCACCTCCCTATTTCTCATCTCACCCTCATTCAGTGGAGCCACCCCCACATCCACTGCCCTACCTTGCACCTCCTTTACAATCCCATCCATGTATATATTAAACAGCCATGGAGACATCACACAATCCTGTTTCAGACTCACATTCAGACCAAAGAGCTCACTCAGCTCACCATCCACCCGCACCGTAGCCCTAGCTCCTTCGTACATGCTCTTCACAGCACTCAACAGTTACCCCTCCACTCCATATAATCTTAATACTTTCCACATACCTTGTCTATCTATTCTGTCATAAGCTTTCTCCAAGTCCATGAAGGCAGCATACACTTTCTTTCTCTTCTCTAGATACTTCTCCACTAAACATCATAGAACAAATATTTGATCTACACACCCTTTTCCCTTCCTAAATCCCCCTTGTTCTTCTCCAACTAGCTCTTCTGTCATATGCCTAACCCTATCAATGAGTATTCTGCCATATATTTTTCCAGTCACACTAAGAAGGCAAATACCCCCATGGTTACCACATACTTCTCTCTCCCCTTTTCTTTTGCATAAAGGAACAATTATACCTGATTTCCAGTCCTCTGGAACCCTTCCCTCTTCCCAAGCCAATCTACACAACTTCCATATCCACTCTACAACAATCTCACCCCAGTACCTCAGCATTTCACTACACACTCCATCAATTCCTGGGGCCTTTCCCATCTTGATCTTCTTCATTGCTTCCACTACTTCCGCCCTATTGATCTCTTCCTCCCTCCACTCATCTCTTCTTCTCCCAGCCATTCCCCAACCACTTATACTCACACTGCTGTCACTCTATACATTCAACAAATCCTCAAGGTGCTCCTTCCATCTCTTCAATTTCTCTCTCTTCTCCACCAACAATCTATTATTCCTATCTTTCACTCCCCTACTATTTCCCCTTTCGCACTGCCTTACTTTCTTTACCTCCTTCCAAAACAATTTCTTACTCTCCCTCCATTTCACACTCAGATTCCTCCCAAATTCTTCATCTACTTTCTTCTTACTCTCCTTCACCAGTCTCTTAACCTCCCTTCTCCTGCTCTCATATACCTCTCTCTTCTCTCTCGCATCTTCTCTCCTACCTCTACTCGCTAGCCATTCACTATATGCCTTCTTCTTTTGTTGCATAGCTCGTTTCACCTCATCATTCCACCATGCTGTCCCTTGCACACCCTTGCATCTCCTCCTCACTCCACAAACCACCTTACACGCTGCGCCTATCTCTTCCGTGAATATCTTACATATGTCTTCCACCCCTTCCATCTGCTCTAACTCATACCTTCTCATTCTTTCTTCTACTATGCTCCTATACTCTGCCATTTTCTCACTATCTTGCAGCTTCTCCACTCTTTTCACAGGAGCTGTTTCCTCCTGTCTTCCCCTTCGTCTCTTCAACTATTTTCTTTGCAGCTTTACCTTGGCCATCACTAAGTGATGGTCCAAGACTCCATTCCCCCACCCTCTCCACACTCTTGCATCCAACACTTGTCTCCTCATTCGCTCATCCACACACACTTAGTCTATCATTGCCTTTAATTCAACAAGTTCACCATCCATCCTCCTCCTTACTCTCCATGTATACCTGTGGATCATCTTATGCCGAAAGTAGGTGTTAGCTATTGCCAACCCCTTACAAGCACAGATGTTCACCAAAGCACTACCATTCCCATCTACTTCAACTGGCACACCCCACTTACCAACCACTCCATCCACTTGTACATTCCCAACTTTGCCATTCATGTCTCCAATCAAAAGCACTCTCTCGCTCCTCTCAAATTTGTCGAAACATGCTTCTACACTCACGCAAAACTCATCTTTCACTTTTGCCACTCGGTCCTCTGTCGGCGCATACGCACATACAATCGCCCACGCTTGTATACCTACTTTCATCCTCACTCGTACAATCCTTGCACCCACTGTTCCATACTCTCTTATATTCTCCTTCCACTTCTTGCATATCATCAGACATACTCCCTCTCTTGCCCTCTCATTCTCATTAACTCCCGCACATATAACTAAACCATATTCCCACTCTCTCACCCATTCACCTTCCCATTAAGTTTCAGGCAATCCACATATATCCATTCTTGCATCCTCAAGCACCTGAACAATCTCTCTCTCTCTCTCTCTTTCACTTCATCATTCACTCCTCTCACATTGCTTTGTACAGGGGAATAATTATACCTGACTTCCAATCATCTGGGACTTTACCTTCCTCCCAGACCAATCTGCACATCTTCCATATCCATTCTACTACTATCTCTCCCCCATGCTTCAGCATTTCACCACACATTTCATCAATTCCTGGGGCTTTCCCTATTTTAACTTTCTTCATTGCTTCCACGACTTCCATACTACTGATTTCTTCCTCTTTTCTCACATCCTTCCGTCTCCCAGCCATTCCCCAGCCACTATACTCACATTACTTTCATTCTCTATGTTCAACAATTCGTTGAAGTGTTCTCTCCATCTACTCACTTTTTCTCCCTTCTCCACTAGTAATCTACCATTTTTATCTTTCTCTCCCAAACTAACTTCTTTGGCACCCTGTCTAACTGTCTTTACCTCTTTCCAGAACATTTTCTTACATTTCCTCCACTTTACACTCAAATTCCAAATTCCTCATCCACTCTCTTCTTACTCTCTCTTACTAATGTTTTCACCTCTCTCTTCCTTTCTACATACAGCTGTCTCTTCCGTCTCTCAAGCTCTTCCACTCCCCTGATTCTCATCCACTCAGTATGTGCTTTCTTCTTTTGTGCCACAGCCTCTCTCACCTCTTCATTCCACCATGTTGTTCCCTGCATCCCCTTTCGTCTTCTATTCACCCCACACACCACCTCACATGCTGCACAGATTTTTTCTGTGAATATCTTGCACACACCTTCCACATCCCCTATCTGCTCCAGTCCATATTTCCCTAGTCACTCCTCCACTTTCCTCTTATATTCTGCCACGATAATTATTGCACTCACTTCAGGCGGTGGCTCAATTGGTAGAGAGGTGGCCTGCAGTCCTAACGGACCCAGGTTCAAATCCCGCTGTGGCAGGGAACAGTTTAAGAATTTGAATTTCATAGAAATCAGACTTTACTGATCTACCAGAAGACCCACCGACATGTCGAAAAAATACCCCCGCTAATACCAATACACCAGTCCTGTATGAAACAGCCCTTGCATGTATTCAGTATGGACGGTGGGTGTTAGCGCCGAAGTGGTGACATGTAGAGGTGTACGGTATGTAGGAGGACTACTGGGCCTTGAAAGCAGGCTGTGAAGCCTGCTTTCAAGGCCCAGAGTCGAACACATAAAAAAAAAAAAAAGGGGGTACAATCACAGCCTTTTTCTACTCTGCAGGTACAGTTTCACTCATCCATGCCTTCTTGCATATTTCCAACAAGCACTTCATTCCATTCTTTCCACTACACATAGGCATCTCTGCATACATGTACACCTTATCAACCCCAGCTGCTTTACCATTTTGCAGCCGCTGCACAGCAATTTTCAAATGCGCGAGTGTCACGCCTCCTGGATCCGCATTCCTTCTCTGCACACTCCCAAAATCAGTCATGTTTACAGCCGCCCTGCTCTCTCTATTCCCATTCATCAGGCTTTCAAAATATTCTTTCCATCTGGTCCTTACTTCATCCCCATGGGTTAATAATCTACCACCTACATCCTTCACACCATCACATTTCTTTCCATTTTCACTTCTACATTTCTGCACCTCTTTCCAGAAAAACTTCCTATTTTCAGAGTAGTTCGCATTCATTTTTCTTCCTAGATCATCATTTACCTCCTTTTTCCTCTTCACTAGTCTCTTTACGTGCTTCTTACTCTCAGTATATCCAGTTCTTATTTCAACTAAACCACTGTCCTGTAACCACTTTAGCCACTTCTTCCTCTTTTCCTCCACTGCTCTCTTAACCTCCTTATCCCACCATGCTGTACCTTTCTTCTTTGTTGTTACTCTTGGCACACCACACACCACTTTAGCATTCCTAACTAAGCAATCCTTGTAAGCATTCCACAGGCTATCCAGATCCATTTCATTCCAATTCACTGATTCTAACTCCTCCTCTACTTTGGTCCCGCATTCATCTGCCATTTCTTTGATCCTCAGCTTATCAACTTTCAGTCTTTCTTCCTGACTTCTCCTCTCTCTCCTGATCCACCTCACTTCTCTCAGGTTGATATTGCATGCCACAGTCATATGATCTGACAGACCTCCACATAGCCCTCTCACGGCCCTCGTATCAGCAACCATTCCCATCATCGACCTCTCTACGAGCACGTAATCAATCAGTCTTTTTTCAACACGATCCCTGTTCCCTCTATATCATGTATATTTATGTGCATCTTTGTGTTTGAAATACGAATTATAAATGCATAGCCTCCTCCTCTGACGCATATCCTTTAGTCGCTTCCCATTATCATTTTCTCCTCCATTCACATCCCCCATTACGATCACCTTATACCTCCTAGGCATTTCTCCCAGTAAAGGAGATGAAAACAGGGAAAACTGCAGGTATGGATGGGTGTGCTGTGGAATGCCTGAAGGGTGGTGGAGTGACTATTGTTGACTGGTTAGTAAGACTGTTGAATGTGTGCTTTGTGAAAGGTATGGTGCCAATTGACTGGGCAAGTGCTTGAGTGGTCCCGTTGTATAAAGGCAAGGGTGATAAGTATGAATGTACTAGCTTTAGAGGTATAAGTCTGTTGAGTGTTGTAGGAAAGGTTTATGGTAGAGTATTAATTATGAGAGTTAGAGAGGGTACAGAGGGGGTGATTGGTGATGAGCAGTGTGGGTTTAGGAGAGGGAGAGGATGCGTGGATCAGATGTTTGCTGTGAGACAAGTGTGTGAAAAGTATTTAGCGAAAGGCAAGGATGTGTTTTGGGCATTCATGGATTTAGAGAAAGCATATGATAGAATTGATAGGGAGGCTTTGTGGACTGTTTTAAGATTGTATGGACTTGATGGTAGGTTACTAAAAGGGGTGAAAAGTTTTTATGTAAATAGTAGAGCATGTGTAAAAGTGGGAAATGCTGTGAGTGACTGGTTTCCTGTGAGAGTGGGGCTGCGACAGGGATGTGTGATATCGCCGTGGTTGTTTAATATTTACATGGATGGTGTTGTAAGGGAGGTGAATCCAAAAGTTTTAGGTGGAGGACTGAGTCTGGTGAATGTTGATGGTGGAGAATGGAATCTGAAGCAGCTGCTGTTTGCAGATGATATTGCACTGGTGGCTGATTCAGAGGAGAGATTGAGACAGTTGGTAGAGAAGTTTGGAAGGGTGTGTGAAAGGAGGAAATTGAAAGTAAATGAGAATAAGAGTAAAGTGATAAAGTGTACGAGGTTGGTAGATGGTAGGGGGATGAATATAGTTTTGAATGGTGAGTTGCTTGAGGAGGTAGAGTGTTTTAAATATCCAGGGTCACATGTTGCTGTGGATGGAAGAATAGATGCAGAAGGGAAGTTTAGAATAAATGAAGTAGGAAATGTGCTGGGAGGAATGAAAAAATTGTTTAGATGTCGTTCACTTAGAATGAATGTAAAGAGAAGGCTGTATGAGGGTGTTGTGGTACCGACTGCGTTATTTGGGGCTGAAACATGGAATATGGGTGTAGCAGAGAGGAAAAGTTTGAATGTAATGGAGATGAGGTGTCTGAGGAGTATGTGTGGAGTGACGCATATGGATCGAGTGCGAAATGATGAGGTGCGAAGAAGAACTGGAGTTGTTCGGGAGATTGCTGGTAGAGCAGAGGGTGTTGCGATGGTTTGGACATATGGAGAGAATGGATTGGTGAAAAAGATAACTAGGTCTGATGTGAGAGGTGTAAGGCTAAGAGGAAGACCACGAACAGGATGGATGGACAATATGAAGAGAGCGCTGGATGCGAGAGGGATGTCTGTTGAGCAAGGAAGAGTGGCTGTGCGTGACAGAAATAAATGGAGAGAAATTGTGAATGAATAAGTGATGACGCAGCCCTGAGGGGATATTCTCCCGCATTGGGTCTGATCAGCTAGTCAGGTCAGGTGCAGGTAAGGGGATGGGTCTGTTATGATGTGGCAGGGGTAAACCAGCTCTGCTGTCGGGCCCTGCTGCAGATGTCACTGATTGCACTGCGTAGTTTACCCTTGTGCGGTGTGATGCGGTGAGGATCTGTCCGTTCTCCCCTTTGGGGCTAAGATGCGAATGAATGTGTTTGAATGGATGAGTAAATGGGGAGTGTGTCGTCCTGTCTCTGCTACCTCCCTTTCCTTGGGGAGCCTAGGTATATATATAGATAGATAGACTTCATCCAGCTCATCCCAAAACCTGTCTTTCTCTCTCTCACTCCTGTCCTCACACGGTGCATATGCTACAATCACTGCCACTTTCACCTTCTCAAACTTGAACTTGATGTACATACTGTACACCTTGAGCTGACACATTTGTAGTCTCTCATTCCACTCTGCCACACCTCCTGCATCAACAAAGCAACTCCTTCCTTGCATCTTCCTCGCCCATTCATTCCCGATTTTACACATTTCAGACCGTCCCATCCTCTACTTCACACCCATTCATCTTCGTTTCACACAGTGCCATCACGGCATATCTCGCACTCCTGAACTATTCACCATTTCGACCCTCTTGCTGTCCTCATTCACACCTCCCACATTCCACATGGCCATGAGAATCTGCCCATTTGGTTGGGGCACTGGGCAGGTATTGGGCCCTCCGAGGCTCTCTGAAACGACTTCCATGATTAAGTGATTATGAATAGGGGAATCTGGGGGACACTTAACCCTGCCAGAAATCTCGGTTAAATGGTTACCACCCATCGTAGTAAATGGTTTCCTGGGTACAGGAAACGATTTGGCTTGTCACTCAGTGTAGAGATCACATGGCATCTCTACACTGGATGAGTGGATGACGGGTGTCCCCACCTACCAATGTACTTATTAGTTACGATCTCAAATACTTTACCAAGAGAAGATGTGATAGCTATTGGTCTGTAATCAGAGGGGTCAGAGGAACGTCCATTCTTTGGAATTGGGTGGATATTGGCTTCTTTCCAGGAATTGGGAAATGAAGAAGTAGGTATGGATAGTCTAAATAATTTAGCTAGAAAAGCATGTTCTGGGGAACACTTTTTCAAAATAACTGGAGGAATTCCGTCTGGACCTGGAGCTTTGTCGGCTAGCAAATTACCTACAATTGGTTTTACGTATCTAGGCTGTATCTTAAGTGGAGCTATTTCTGGAGAGGCAAGTTCTAGTACAGAGACGTTCTGGCTGATTTTATCTGAGGTAAAATTACTGGCTAGGATATCCACCTTGCCACATGGATCATTTATTGTGTTTTAATCAGAGGATTTCAGTAGGGGAATGGTTATTGACTTGTTGAAGTTATTATCGAAAGAACCGAGAGCTGACCAGCATATTCTATTGTCATCAGGATTATTTAATAGTTTGGGTGCTTGGTTATGAAGAAAGTTTAATTAAGTGAGATTAATTACTGCTTTTGCATGGCTTCTAGCAATTTTTAATTGACTGAGTGATTCAGATGATTTTGATTTAAGTAAAAGATATATGCTAAGGACTTTTGGGTCATTGCTCTGGCAGAGTTGCTGTCGAACCATTTTGTGGAGTCCAATCTTTTAGTGAACTGTTGATTGGGTTGAACAATTCCATACCAGCTTGTATTCATTAATGTGGGACTGGGAAGAATTGGTGTCACTGGAGAAGAAAGATTGCCATGAAATATCAGCATGGTCAGTTCTAAATCCATCCCAGTCTACCCTATCGAAGTTCAGTCTGGTCACCCTGTCTGGTTAAGAACGGGGAGGTTTGGTCAACTATCTGATGAGGGTTTGCTGAGATTGTAGTCAGAGGACCCAAGAGGTGACAGCATTTCTATCCTGTACTGATATGGATTATTTGTCAGGAATAGGTCCAGGAGATAGGCATTATGATCAGGATTATCTGGTATTCTAGTTGGTTGTTTTACCAATCGCATAAGATGAACCCCTCTGGTGCTAATCAGGTCGATCAATCCTTCAGGATTAACAAGCTCTCTAACGTGATCGATAGAGGGGCTTCAGGGAAAAACTGGGGAAAACATGCTCTGCCCCGACTGTGACGTATATCCCTTCCAACCAATCAGAACTAAGTGCTGAATAGGCGGGAAGGAGGAACCAGGACCGTAACAACGGTGGGGGGGGGGGGCTCTCCCACGACCCTCTCGCATCCCCCCTCTACCCCACTACCATTGTTCCCTCTCCCCTTCCCTTGCCTGTGACTGCCTCCTGCTCTCTTCCTCACCCTCCCCCACCAACCTCCATCATGCCGCCGTGGTTCCTCCTATTCCCCCTCTCCCCGTCTCCCTGGGGAGGGTTATATCCCCCCTACCCACCCACCCTCTCTGCCTGTCCTCTTTGTCCGGTGACTGTCTCCCACCTTTATCTCCCCGTACCACCCCTCCAGGCCTCTCCCCACCTCACTCCCACCCCCCCACCCCCTGTAGTACGCCGTACGCTTACAACTCACCCTCCCCCCCCCTACTGTAGAGTATTATACGTCATTGTTACTACTGATGTCACGTCTTTTCATTCATTACCAGATGATTGTTTGTGTAATTGTATACACTGGCGCATGGAGCATAGAATGTATGTTTTTCATGTTTTTTCTAAATGAATTTCCATGTTTTTTGCATGTTTTTTCTAAATGAATTTCCATGTTTTTTGCATGTTTTTTCGGAGGAAAAGCATGTTACTGGCACAATTATGTACCTGCCAAAGGCATATGCCATTATCATTATTTTGCATGCTTTAGCTTTTTTCCCCCTTGAAATTCTCACAGCTACTTGATTTAACAGCTCCGAGGGGAGGGGATGGGGGGAAAAGGGTGAGGGGAGAGGGGTGAGAGGGAGTGGGTGCTGGACTGTGTAATACCAAGAAAAAGATTTTGCATGCATTTGCTTCTTTTTTTTTTTTTTTTTTTTTTTTTTTACAGCTAAACAGTTATGAGGGAAGGGGATGAGGGGAGGGAAGGTGGGGAGGGGAGAAATGTTGGGGGGGAAGGGTTGGGAGTGAATGAGAAACACCGACATAATTATTTTGAGTGGTTATAAAAAAAAAAAAAATTATGAAGGGTGGGAGCAGGGGAGGGGAGGAAGAGTGGGGGGGATGATAGGAGTGGGTGAGAAAGGTCATGGAAGGGGAGAAAAGAGGGAGAAGTGGAGTGAGAGCACACAGAAAACGGGAGTCACGCCGCCTGGAAGGGTAACTTTTTTCAACTTCGACGGGCTATAGCTCATGAACCAGTTGGTCTAAAATGCACTGGTTTGCGGCATAAGGTTTGTAAATTCAAGTTCTAAACCTTGGGCATAATATTTTTTACTTTTGCAGATGTAAAAAAATCGGCTCCAAATACAGATTTTCACGCTGGTATGGTCGATCGAAATGCTTACCCTAGGGGTTAAATGATTCTGCGAGCAACTGGCATTCTAGACCAGTGTCGTCAGTCCTGGCAGAATGTGATAATCATTCTACTTTATGGATGTTAAAATAGCCCAAAATGGTAATTTTGGTGCTAAGGGTTAGGTTAAGGTTAGTTGTGTGGATATGGAGTCAAATACGCTGGGTTCTGAAGAAGCATTGAGGGTGCAATAAACTACATAGATATATTTGGTGAAATTTAGCTGAAGTGAAGTTCAAAACAGTGCCAACTGCAAATCCATATCTAATATAACAGATGTCAACCTTCTTATGGAAGTTTGTGAGGAGATTATAACCAGGAAAACCAAATGGGAATGTGTCAGTAGAGGGAGAGATTTGACTTTCTGTGAGGAACAGGACAAGAGGGAATATGGATTGGAGGAAAAACTGAATGGAATTCAGATTGGTACTACGGCCACAGATATTAGCGGACTATAATGCCGAACCCGCACTTCTCTGCTGATGAGCATGAACAGTGTCTGCACCAGCTACTGTCAGCACAGTCACTTGATTGGGACTGGGAGGACCCTCTGCTGCCAGTCCTACCCTGCCAGTTGTGGCAATCCGAGATACCACAGGATTTGCTGATAATAATGCAGAGGCCATTACTAAGAGTGGATGGAAGTAGAAGGTGTGATATATAATGTGCATGTACAGTAGTGTGGTGTAGACAGTTGGAGGTTGATGTATTATGAGAGTATGCTGGCCTACTCTCTGTGTTAGTGAAAACACTGAAAATGTTCAGCAAAGGGAAATGGTCAGGAACTGGTCAAACAAAAAGGAAAACTAAAAAGTAACCACACAGCGCACAACTCCGCCAATGCCAATGCTATTTATGATTTACTGCTGTAGTTTCTTTTTCTCACTGGTAGAACAGTTTTACGGACTTGCATAGTCAGTCAGTTCTACGGTCTTAGTCTGCCTGTTACATAATTTCAGAAAGCTCATACTTCCAACAACCCCCTAACTATTTATGGTTTGCTGTTGCGTCTTTATACAGATCCACTTCAGAATCTAATAAACTCTTCCTTGACCCACATCCCACCTGTCCACCAGATTTCATTCAGATTAGATAAAAACTTTTTGAGAAATAAACAAACTGGCAAACAGACACACACAGACCCACATGGGTGAATACATGAAAATATCAATATCACTGAGTAATCAGAAAAAAAAAAAAAATCCTTACAATCACCCCAAGGAAACTCGTATTCATTTTGTACACCCACCCCTCTTTGGCCATGCCTCCAGAAATTCTCAGGACCCAGTTGCTGGCACAAGCACCATTTTTTCAAGTTCCGAAAATCATTTTTTTTTTTTTTTTTTTTTTTTTTTTGCCAACTTGAAAAGAATCTTCATCTGGCAATGTAATATTTAGCTTCCCAAACCCACCCTTGTTCTTTGCAATGAAATGCTGGAAATTTCGCAGAATGGCTGCTTACATGTCAGTGAAAACTATGCAGAGGAGCACCATAGCATCGAATTAAGAAATATTCGTATTTTGATTCCCCCACAAATCAGTGTTGTTGTAATGGTTTGAAATGACTCGGTATATGCATTACGTACAAAATAGTTACATAATATGGGAGGTTAAAAAGAAACATTATGAATCTGTTTTCACATTTTTAATGCTTATTATGTTTATGCAAGTATTGATTATTTTTGTAGTCTAGGTGCTGTAATTTGTGTCAGAAAAGAGGTGAGAGATAAACTCTAACCAGATAAGGGTGCTCCTTTGTGTGTATAGGCAAAATCACAGTGGCTAAAATTTGATACGACCCATGATCAGTACCTTGCACGAGAGGGAAGGTTTTGTATCCAACTATTCACTAAGGAAACTCCTCAAATGTTGCTGAAAGGTTTGTGCAAAACAAGAAATGTGTACAATGAACAAATTCCATACACATGTGTACTTTAAAATAAATTATCATAATAATAAATATTTCTCTTTTTGTGTTAATGTTTGTATCTGTATGGATTTTTTTCACTCTAGGTAGTATACTGTAATGTGTATGGAATGAGAAGAATGCTATTTTTTGTATGTTTCAAGATAATGGGTGCTGCTGTGTGTGTATTGACTGAACTGTTGCAGCCAAGATTCAAAATGGCTGGAGATTAGCACCTCGCATGAGGGAATTAGTCTGAAAGGAAGGGAAGTTTTTACATCCAATATTCACCAAGAGAACACACCGCATGTAGCTGAAATGCCTGTGCAAAACAAGAAATATGTAAAATGAACTAATTAGGTACATAATATGTGTACTAACTGTTGAGAAGGGGGATTTGTCAGTTAGATAGTACTGCAGTATTCCCGACATTTCTTGTATCTTCCAGTTACGAGTCAAAGTTGCCAGTTAGTCTGCCATTTGTGAGCGGAGGTATTCTGTAAGTTGTACATTATTTTTTGTGCTTTTTCTCTCAATAATGTTTTTATTTATGTGATTGTTAATTTATGTAAATTTTTTTTTCAATTTGTATGCTCAATAATTTTGAGTGTTATGCAGCATAAGAAAACTCTGGATATTTTGAATGTCTCTGATTTGGTAACTATTGTTGGTAGGGGTAGGTACCAGCACATCCTAGAATGTGGAGAAAGGAAGGCTATATAAGGAGGTGGAAGAGCCTAGAGGAGTAAGTGTCATTTGAGTTTTAGTATCACTGCAGGTCCGTGTCAGTTCATTGAAGATTGCATAGCTCCACTACTTGTGAAAACAGTGAAACTGGCAAGCATACCGTGTAATTACTTGGTAAATAAAGACAACGAACGTGAGAAGCTTGTTTACATCCAATGCCTGTCCTGATCTCTGTTGTTGTACAATGAAAGGCTGCCTCTAGGAAGAATAGCTTACTGGACAACATCAATCTTATACTGAACTACTGCTGTTGGAGCCTGTGGCAGTATGTGATGCGGATGTAACAATGGTGTCGTGAGTGTGAATCATTAGAAAAGTGCCGCAGTGAGTCAAACCTTAATCATGTAGGCAGAAGGTGTACAGTACAGATGAGAGGTCAAGCTTGGCAGGAGGAGGCATGTCTGGCAGCAATCATGAAGCTATTACAAGCACAGAGTGAAGCACAGAAAAAATTCAAAGCACAATTACAAGGCGAAGGTGAAGAACAGAGAGCTCAAGAACAAAATCAAAGAACAATTTCAAGCACAAAGTGAATAGCTAGAGGCCAAAACTGAAGAACAGAAAGAGTTCGAGAATAAAATCAAAGAACAATTACAGGCACAAAGTGAAGAATAGAAAGAATGATATGAATAATTTCAAAAGGTATTATAGGAGCAACAAAGGGAGTTACAACTGAGGATGCAAGGACAGCTAGATGGTTTCATGGTGGAAATGAAGGAAGAACAAGAACAGTTGAAGAAGAAAGTATACACTGAGCTAGGGCAGCAGAAGCATGAGGTAAGCAATACTGTGATAGAGTGCAGACAACATGTAGACGACATGTTGAAGAATAATGAGGGAATAATAATGTAGTGCAGACAGTGTGCAGATGACCACTTGAAGCATGTGGTCAACCATGTGAAGATAATTAATGAGAGACTTGAGGCTGTAGAGAAATATTGCACTGCTGAGCCTCAGGTTAGTGTACAAGGAGCATATGAAAAGAATGGGCAATGTCTGGTGAATCTTGACAGATCCCAAGCATCTCAAGGTAGCATTACAGGGATGAATAATAAAAATGTTTTAAGTCCTGGACTTAATTATGATGCCCCAGTTTTTAGGCCCCAAGTCAGTGAAGTGCATGGCTATCATGGGACTCCAAATAAAAAGAAACCTAATAAATTTTATGGAAGAGTATCTTGGGAATCTTACTGTGTGCAGTTTGAGTTACTTGCAGATCAGAATCGTTGGGATGATAGGAAGAGAGCAGTGCAGCTTGCTACTAGTCTTAAGGGTGCTGCAGTGGAGATTCTTGGGCAGATGTCAGTGAGGGTGAGGAAGAGTTATCAGTCCTTGGTAGAAGTACTGGAGTGCAGGTATGGGACCATGTACCAGACTGAGGTTTACAAAGCAAGATTTTGAAGCCGTGGATGGGTTCGAGGCGAATCCCTACAGCAGCTTGCTTACGACCTTTAGAGTATGGCACACAAGGAGTACCCTGGAACAGCACCTAATCTGATGGCTATTCTTCTGAGGGACTAGTTCATCGATGCTCTTGATAGTGCAGAGTTGAAAGTGCAAGTGAAGCAGGCACAACCCAGAGGCATGCAAGAAGCACTAGACAGGGCTCTAGAATTTGAGTCTTACAACAGGTCCAGTACATCCACTTTTCAGGCAGGTCATTGTGAGGGAAATTTATTTACCTTAATACGTTTAATTTTTTCTTATGAACAGCTCATTCAGTTACAGTAAATTGAGCTTCGTTCGTCCACACTAATTTTCCTTCAAAACTTTTGAACCCTGTAATTATTTCACTGAACCCTGTAATTAAATGATTCACTGAAGTTGGTTCAACAATAAGAGTCTCGGGAAGCCTTGAGCATAAAACAGAATTGCTGTCAGTGGGATTGACAAACCTGTCCACACACTCTCATCGACTTCTGCCAAAAACGCACGTCTATATTCTCATATGAGTTTACTTTTGTTAATTTTTTATATAGTTGGTTTAGTGAATTTTGTTTCGAAATCCAAATTGTTTGTTTTATTCAACATCTATTGACTTTACCCTAGGTCAGTTACTTTTGTTGTTGTTTATTAATATCAGTCCTTTGTAGTTGAGACCATACCACTGCCTGGTCAAGCGGGGGCGGGTCCTGTTACCCGAGTCATCACCTACGAGCAAGGAGCTGCCCCAGCACCTGTTGCCTAACAGCCGGGTCTTCTATTCCTGTTTGGCCTTCTCCCTAGCATCTTTTACCGATCTCCTGTTCAACACTTTATTGTGCAGTCAGCTGATCTGAATCCGATCTTCTGGGAGATCCACAGGAGGATAGTCGGTAGTTGAAAAGTTATGTAGCCATTCAGACTTTAGGGGCAGGGGCATGCCCGAGTTTATACACCAGGTTTCCTAACATTATTTATTTTAACTAATTCTGTGGTTGTTTATCAATCTTTGAGTTAAGATTATTGTATTAAAGTTGTCTATCTTTCTGTCTGTTTTCTGCAACCCCTCTCTAATGGCAGTGCTACAATCTACCATTAAATGAACTGTTTTGGACTCCTCCACAATGAAGACCTCGCTAAAGGATTGACTAGCCTGCCAGTACAGAGGGTTTGGATTCTCTTCTCTCTCTCTCTCTCTCTCTCTCTCTGGTTATTGTCCTGGGGCCGGGAAGAACCCTTTTGATGTATAATACCATAATCAGATGTTAGGTAGACAGACCTTAGCCTATTTGTTACCCTGATTATTACGATCAGATGCTGGGCAGACAGACCTTAGCCTTTTGTTGATATTGATTTGTCTTGATCGTGAGTTGTTGTTTTTTTAAATTAAGGTTGACTTATTTTATCATGGACATTAAGGCCCTTAAAAGCAAGCTGAATTGATTGGTTTACAAAGGGATGACGTGGGTATGCTATTGGACAACAGAATCTTGCAAGAGAGGAATAAGCAAAAGAAAGAGGAGAAAGACAGAGGTTAGAAGCCAGAGGTAAGAAACAGAGACTGAAAGACAGAGGTTAGAAGCAGAGAGACAGGCTAGAAGCAGAGACTGAGAGACAGAGACTTGAGTTGGAGGCACCGAAAGTAGCCAGCGATAAAGAAATAGAATTAAAGAAATTGGAGGTGATCTCCCATCTTTCCTGTCACTTCTTATGCTTTTCTTTCCTTTACTGGTGGCTTTACATTGAGTGACAAGCCAAATGGTTTCCTGTAAGCCAAGCAACCATTACAACGCTGGGTGGTAACCACGTAACCAAACCATACGTGCTCCCTACGTGTCATCAAGTTGGTTGGTGGAGGGTTAGTGCCCCTCCCTGTAAAACAAATAACTCGGAGTCAAATGGCCACCCCTTAAGGGATTATGGCGTCTGGCAATAGATAGATAGATAGGAGGTGAAGCATGAACGGGCTAGGTCTTCACAAACTAATTCTTCTGTTTCCATTAACAGCATTGGTAACGTCAGCAAACCTTCATTACCACTTTATCGCGTAGGTGGAGGCGGTGGCTCAACCGGTAGAGAGGTGGCCTGCAGTCTTACCGGACCCAGGTTCAAATCTCCGCTGGGGCAGGGAACAGTTTAAGGATTTGAATTTCGTAAAAGCAGACTTTACCGATCTACCAGAAGACCCCCGACACGTCGTAAAAATACTCCCGTTAATACCAATACATCAGTCCTGTATGAGACAGCCCAAGTATGTGTTCAATATGGACGGTGGGTGTTAACGCCGAAGTGGTGACATGTAGAGGTGCATGGTATGTAGGAGGACTACTGGGCCTTGAGTGCAGGCTGTGAAGACTATTCCCAGAGTCGAACACACACACACACACACACACACACGTTTTGAAAGGATTGCTAGCCTCTTGAATATTGACAAAGATACTTATGCTCTCTATCTTTCTATCCTCCTGACAGGTAGGTGCACAGATATTTAAACTAGTTTGTCAGATGAAATCACAAGCAATTATGATGAATTAAAGAACTCTTTTCGAGGGTTTAACAAGTCACCTGACTCTTACTGGAATTAATTTCGATCAGCCCGCATTAAACCATGAGAAACTTATGACTTGTTTGCAATTCAATTAGGTCGCTTTTTAGATCAGTGGCTGAGTTCCTGCAATACAGAACATGATTTTGATACTCTTAGGTCTTTCATGATCTTGGATCAGTTTGCTGCATCTCTAACCCCCGAACTCAGAGTATACGTTAAGGAACGTCTAGTTACTGACTCAGATAAAGCGGTTGTTCCTGCAAACAACTGGTGTGCAGCCCATTGTACATACCCAAAGACAATTCAGGATTCAGAAAGGGCCAAAAGGACTAGTTTACTCTCATCTAATATCCCTCAATACGAAGGGTGATCAGAAAGTAATGACAGTTCGTGCTATAACATGAAAACCTTGAATGATGGGAGGTAGGGGAGCAAGGAGAGTGCAGAGTTGCCTGTCCTTACGAGTTTGAACTTGTCGCCGTATGCCTGACTTTTCTTGTTTTATTGTTGTGAGTGAATGCTTCACTCTTGTTTTTGCTCTCTGGCCAGAAACATGGATTACTCGAAAGAAGGCTGCAGGTTCTACATTTTTACGAGGTGGAAACTGGGAAAGAAAGCAACAGAGATTCGAGGGGAATTATTACAAGTTTATCCAGACACTACTCCTTCCCTGGAAACTGTTTCCCGCTGGATTCGTGCTTTCACAGCAGGAAAAACTGAATTGAAAGATGAACAACGCTCTGGACGCCCCCGGACATCCGTGACCGAAGCAACAACTGTCCGTGCACGGTCCATCATTGACGAGGATCCAACTGTAACTCTTAGGTTCTTAGCCTTGGAGCTTGATATCAGTTATGGGAGTGCATATGACATCGTGCATGAACAATTACACCTGAGGAAGAAGTGTTGTCGATGGATACCCCATTTGTTGACTGATGAGCAAAAGGCTGAACGGGTGAGGATTTGTCGTGTCTGGCTTGCTGAATTTGAACCAAATGGTCCAAAACGGTTCTCAGATGTTGCTACTGGAGATGAGTGTTGGATTTCATTCTTCACAACCCGTGACAAGCAGTCAAACATGGTGTGGTTGGGCGATGAAGACCCTCGACCTCAGATTTTGAAGGAAGGATTTCGCAGCCGGAAGCGCCTTTTCACCATCTTTTTCAATTCTCAAGGACCAATATGCGTGGATGTGATGCCTGAAAAGTCCACTATCACAGCCCAATACTACACAGACCAGGTCCTTCCACAAGTCTTGGAACACAAGGCCAACACCGCACCAACCCGCCGTCGGTCTCGCCTTTTGCTGCACCACGACAATGCTGCACCCCACAAAGCTCGCCTCACTATGCAGTACCTGGAACAACAAGGTATAACTCTGCTCCCCCACCCACCCTACTCCCCTGACCTGGCTCCCTGTGCCTTTTGGTTGTTTCCAAAAATTAAATCTGCCATCGCTGGGAAGCAATTTCATCGCATCCAAGACTTGGCACGGACCGTCAATTCAGAACTCCGAAGTATACCATCTTCAGAGTACCACGCTTGCTTCATGAAGTGGAGAAAGAGAATGGAACGCTGCATAGAGGTTGGAGGGGAGTACTTTGAAGGAATGTGAGTCATAGTTTGATAGTTCTTCATGCTAATAAAAGTTTATGGACTCACTGTCATTTCTTTCTAATCACCCCTCGTATACTGTACAGAGCAGGTTAGTACATCAGGACAAGCGAATAGGAAAAGAGATGTCACCCATCGTCGGTCATGGGTGTGGTGGAAAAGGGCACGTTAAACCTCGATGTCTTGAGAACCCTTTAGCTTTTAAATCCAATATTTCCTCTGACACTCAAAAGGCAAGCTTTTGTTTAGATGACCCCATTAAATCAGACTACCTATCATCAGGGACAGTAAATGGCGCTTGGGTATCTACCATTCTTCGTGACAGTGGAGCCTCCTGCATTATGGTGTCAGAAGAAACTCTCCCTGATATTGACACAGAAAATTGACCAAAAATTAAAGTAGCCGACTACCTTGGACGTGTAGACATCTTCCCCCAAGTAAAATGTTTCATTAGCTGTCCCTGCTTTAATGGGTAGGTTCATGCAATTTGAGCCCTAATTTAGTCTTGCAGCGTCCTCATCTGTTATGTGCCAGGTGCAAGTGGGCTAGAAAACAAGAATATTGCTACTGATGCCCCAACTGAACAAATCCATGCTGTCCAGACTAGGTCTTCCCAATCCAAGAATGTCCGTCCTTCGATCATGCCTGACCTTGAACCCCTGAATGTAACCTCTGAAGAGTTTTGTAACTTGTAGGTTCAATGTCCTACATTAGTTGGGGTTTGAAAATTAGCCCAGTCAGGTGAAGAAGTTAAGGCTAGTGATGGGACTATTTTTAATACTTATATGAACTGTGTCATCAGGGAGGTGAATGCGTGAGTGTTAGGTGAAGGCTTGAGGCTGGTCAAAGCTGATGGTAGAGAATGGAATGCAGCTGATACTGCAATGCTGGCTGATTCGGAGAAGAGATGGAGAGAGACGGTAGAGGGGTTTGGAGGGGTGTGTGAAAAGAGGAAATTGGGAGTGAATGAGGATATGAGCAGAGTGATGAAGTGTACGAAGTTGGTATAGGGTAGGATGATGATTGTAGTTTTGAATGGTGAATTGCTTGAGAAGGTAGAGTGTTTTAAATATTTAGGGTCATATGTTGCTGTGGATGGAATGATACATGTAGGAGTGAAGTTTAGAATAAATGAAGTAGGAAAGTGCTGGGAGGATTGGGAAAACTGTTTAGATGTCGTTTGCTTAGATTGGATGTAAAGAGAAGGCTGTATGAGGGTGTTCTGGTACTGACTGCATTATATGGGACTGAAACATGGAATATGGTTGTAGCAGAGGGGAAGAGATTGAATGTAATGGAGATGAGGTGTCTGACAAGTATGTGTGGAGTGACAAGTATGGATCAAGTGAGAAATAATGAAGTGCGGAGAACTGGGGTTATGCAAGGGATGGCTGATCCAGTTGAACAGAGCATGTTCCGGTGGTTTTGGCATATGGAAAGAATGGATGAAGAGCGATTGGTGAAGAAGATAACTGTACCTGATGTGAGAGGTGAAAGGTTGAGAGGATGACCACGAATAAGATGGATAGACAATGTGAAGAGAGCATTGGATCCGAAAGAGATATCTGTAGAGCAAGGAAGAGTGGCTGTGCATGATAGAGACACGAATGGAGAGAAATTGTGAATGCATAAATGGTGACATGGTCCCGACAGGATGTTCTCCCATATCTGGTCTGATCAGCGGATCAGGTCAGGTGTGGGGAAGGGAATGGGTCCATTATGATGTGCCAGGGGTAAACCAGCTTTGCTGTTGTGCCCTGCTGGTGTTGTCACTGGATTGCACAGCGCAGTTTACCCTTGAGGAGCGATCCCTTTTCGCCTTAGGGGCTAAGCTATGATTAAATGTGTGTGTGTGGATAAGTAATTTGGTAAATGCGTCAGCCTGTCTCGGCTACCTTCCTTTACGGGGAAATGCTTAGGTATATACATAGTTCTCATGAGAAGATGTAGGAGTTAAAGTGGATTCTGAGTAAAACGAGACCTGAGTAGAATGCATTACTCATGGGTTATGGCTGAAAATTTTACTACAACTGCCGTGCATATGAGTTAGAAGCATAAAAATGAAACAATACGTATGATCGTTTGTGTGCATCTAATATTTAACCCACCCCATCCCAGCTGATTTCTCATCAATGGCTCCCCCCCCCCAGTACCGGGGGGGGGGCTCAAACCTCCGCTTTTTATGAGAAACATTGGAAAATACCAAAATAAGTGCTTACCTGAGCTTATAAGTGCACTATACAGGTCTCCCTCTGAACATCTGGTACCGTCTTCTCTGGGCACACGCTGCTGCTGTCATGTTTTCTATGGTGGGAATAACTATTGCAAAGCACTCAGAATAGATAGATATTTGTTAATTTCGTACGAATTTATATGTAGTACAAGAATATATTGGTTTTCACACAAAAATATAGGCGATATAAGCATTGTTTCACTCACTGAACACATAAAAATCGTCAAATTCTTGAACAGTGGACTCACTATGACTGTTGTTTCAACTTTCAATCTATTTTTCAACTTACATTATACTTTTCCATAAATATTATACCATTTTCCACCATATATAACTGTTATCACATATTTACTGGCCTTACTATTATAGTGAGTGTCGTATATCGCAAGCACACACAGTATCAATAATGTACTAAGATGTGGGATTCCTTGAAACAAGGCTGTACACACAATCCAATGTTGCATTCAGCACACTCGTACCTCGTGTCTTTTCTCTGAGTGGTTGCTCTGACTTTGGAGTGACTGCATACATGACAACGGCGCTGGGGTCTAGGACGGTTTGGTTGAGGAGGGATGGTGGTGGGGAATTGGCATCCGGAGAGGAGCAGCGGAATCTGGCCGGCAGTGGCAGGGTGGGGGGGTGGGGGGGCCTGTCTTCTGCATTCTTGGAGATAATTTCACGGGACAGCTCCCTCACAAACCCCTCGAAGGTCTGTGAGGCACCCATGGTCAAGGCATGGAGGTAGTGGGCATTGAGGACTGTGATGTCCAGCAAGTGGAAGAACAGCTTTTTGCACCACTTCATCGTAGTCTTGGCACAATCCACACTGGAAATCATAGAGTCAGACTGGTCAACTTGCCTCATGTTGACATTGTAGTCAATTACTGGTCCGGTTTCCAAACATGGGGCCTCCTCTTGCTGCGGTAAACCACGGAGTTGGACCAGTGCATCAGGGGGCGGGTTACCATCGACAGGAGGAAAACCTCCCTGTTGTGGTTCTAGACAATGGCGAGGATGTTATTTGCCTTGAAAAATACCACCTCATTTGTGTCAAGCTTTCCTCCAACCTTGACCATATGCTGATAGTTTTTCTTGACTGCCATAGACTCCTGTGTCGTAAAGGTGAAGGTACCGGTTGTCCAGGTACAAGATGTGACCACGATGAAGGTACTTCTCAATCATGGTCTTCACGACGGCCCCTGGGAGTCCTATACTAGTATCTTCTGTTATGTGTGTCTGTTAGTGTCGCTTGCTGCGTATGGACTGGCAAAAAGAAATGTTGCCTCTCCACAATTCGAGACTCTCGTCTTTGACCAGGTCTCTATAAGGATATAAGGATGAGCAGAACTTTTCCCGCAGGTCATCAAATACCATCCTTATTCTTCTAATTCTCTCATTCTTATTAGCATTAGCAGGGTCCTCAGCATTGTAAAAGTGGAGGCTGCTCAGAATTTGTTGAAATCTATTATGACCATTTACCTTGCCAAAGAAAGGTGTGTTGATCATAGGATCCGTAGCCAAATATGCCAGAATATGGTTTTTCTTTACTGTACCCATCAAGAGAACCAAGGCAAGAAAGAGGAACATCTCACCCATGGGTACTGGGTAGTCGTCATTCTGTTGGGAATGCCTGCTCGTTGTTCCTTCACGCTCACTTCTGTGTTGCTGGCTGCTGGTGAAAGTGTTTGTCTGCTCCACAATTCACCCCACAAACTCCTCACTGAAGTATAGGTGGAAGAAATCCAGCCTGGTGGAGCCTACATGGAGGTCAGGTGCCATACATCCAGACCGCCACTCTTCTGTGAAGTGGTGAATGATGGGAGTGAAATCACTCCCATCTTCCCAGTCCCATGAAACACCGCCGTCTCCATCCTCATCTCCATCATCGCCTTCATCAGGGTGGGGAGGAAGGGTGATGGGGGTGGTTGGGAAGGTGGAAAGCAGCGCCCTTCTCCACTTGCCCTCCTCTTCCCTCTCCCTTTTCCTTTCCCCTTTCCCTTTCCTTTGCTTCCTTTCCCCGCATCACGGGGCTGTGGGGAGGAAGTGTGGGAAGCTTGCTGGGGGAAAGAGGTGACATGCAAGACAACGACGTGCAGGTGGCCTCCTACCACGTGGTGCCCTACTGTAGCCCACATACCTGGATTTTCTAGGTGAGGGAATTTCGTCATCACTACTGCTTTCCTCCTCAGGCTGGATGTAGTCCTTATCATGCATGTCGTCATCCTCCAGATCACTTTCCCCAATGTAGGGAACCCTCAGGAGGTCCTGCATCTCCTCGTCAGAGAGACCGCGGCGAGACATCACTGCATTGTATGACTGACACAAGCAGAGTGAGGCAGAGCAAGCGTGAGGCGGGGGTGCGTGGGTGTATGGGCCAGGCCGCCTGAGGGCAGATAGAGAAAGGGTTGCCCTACAAGCACACCAATTTTTATATGCCTAACTTGAAAATTGCGGTCACAATTAATTTTTGAAATCAAGACCATTTTAAAACGGCACTGGCACTGAGTGCGCAATTACGTCAGTCCGTTTTAAAATGGCACTGGCATGGGGCGGGTTAAGACAAGGTAAACTACCTGATATTTGGAAGAAAACAAACATTGTTCCCTTATTAAAGAAAGGGAATAGACAAAATCCACTCAACTACTGACCAATATCACTAACCAGTGTTGTAAGCAAGGTATTAGAAAAGCTGATAAGAAAAACTTGGGTGAATCCTCTAGAAGAACATAATATGATAACAGAAAGGCAGTTTGGTTTCAGAAAAGGAAAATCCTGTGTTACTGATATGTTGAGCTACTATGATAGAGTAACAGAAACATCACAGAAAAGAGAAGGTTGGCTAACAGCATCTATTTAGATTTCAAGAAAGCATTTGACAGAGTACCTCAACAAAGACTTTTATGGAAACTGTACAATTAAGGAGGAATCCGAGACAAACTGTATTGTTGGATGCAAGATATTCTAAGAAAAAAAAAGAAAGAAAAAAATGAGAATAGTACTAAGGGGAAATTACTCATCATGGAGGGAAGTGACTAGCGGAGTTCAACAGGGCTCAGTACTGGCACCAATCATGTTTTTAGCATATATAAATGATATAGATAGCAATAATGGAAATGAAAGCTATCTAAATATGCTTGCTGATGATGCAAAAATACAAAGGACAATTACTAATGCAGACTCTTGTACAGAGCTATAGGAAGAATTAAATAAACTTCATGAATGCAGCAATACATGGCAAATGGAATTCTATGTGGACAAGTGTCATGTCATCAAGTTTGGTAAAAGTGGAAAAAGACCTGATTGGGATTATAAGTTAGGAAATAACACCCTACACACATCAGAGAGAATGACCTAGGTGTGATTATTAATAACAGACTATCTCTGGCTGACCACATCAGTGAGAAGATACAGAACATGTATACATTGCTTACAAATATGAGAACAGCATTCCCATACATAAATGAAGACATGCTAAGAAAGATAATAACATCATTCATCAGACCAAACCTGGAGTATGCATCAGTTGTCTGGAGTCCTCATCTAAAAAAACACATAGATAAGATTGAAGAAGTTCAAAGGGCCGCTACAAGACCTAAGCTACAAAGAAAGACTAGAAAAACTGAATCTGCCTACACTACAGGAGTGAAGGAAAAGAGGGGACATGATTATGCTATATAAATGCATATCAGGGACAGAGAAAATAGACATAAATGAATATAATACCTATGGGGATGCATCAGCAAGAGGACACTGCAAAAAACTGCATAAAAAGAGAGGTGATAAAGACATAAGGAAATTTAGTTTCCCAAACAGATTAATTGATCAGTGGAATGCACTACCGAATGAAATAGTGTGTTCGAAAACAATTCATAAATTTAAGGATATGTACGATAAATATGGTTTAAGACAAGGGTCAGTACGAGCTTGATTCATTCCTGTAAAGATACTATTAGGTAAGAACAGACGGAGATGTATGTTTGGTTTGCATTGTTGCTCAATTCTGGCACCGCTGAGCGAGTAGAAGCCTGGGTATTACAGCTACTAGAAATAATGCTATTATTACTACTACAACTACAACCACCACTACTACAACTACTACTAATACTACAACTACCATTATTACAACCACTACTATTACTACAGGGGAGGCGGTGGCTCAATCGGTAGAGAGTTGGCCTGCAGTCCTAACGGACCCGGGTTCAAATCCTGCTGGTGCAGGGAACAGTTTAAGAATTTGAATTTCATATAATCAGACTTTACTGTTCTACTAGAAGACCCGCCGACATGTCGTAAAAATACCCCCGGTAATACCAATACACCAGTCCTGTATGAGACAGCCCTAGCATGTATTCAGTATGGAAAGTGAGTGTTAGCGCCGAAGTGGTGACATGTAGAGGTGTGCGGTACGTAGGAGGACTACTGGGGCTTGAAAGCAGGCTGTGAAGCCTATGCCCAGAGTCGGTCACATAAAAAAAAAAAAAAAAAAAAGCTACCACAACTGCAACTATTACTACCACACCTACTACACATACTACCACTACTACTACCACTATAAGTACTACTACAAAAAATAAACTAGAAAAAAATATTGTGAACAAAGTACTGGTAGTTGTTTACGTACTGGCCATACTCGGAAATACCACTATGACTTTCTCTTTCCTATGAGTTGTATTTTTTCATCATAAGAAATATGTATAAACAAATACTTTCAATATAAAATAAAGCAGCGACTTTATCATGAGATAAACTTTCTGCTTCCATTATTCACATAAATATACACAGAGCAGTAAAATAATTTTTTCTAATTACCTAAAAAAAAAAACATACCGGTATGTACAAAACTAACACTAACTTATGGATAATACCCAGACGCCTTACAGACAGACAGACAGACACTCTCGCTCACACACACACACACACACACACACACACACACACATGGAGATGTGTGTTTGGCTTGCATTGTCAGTTGATTCTGGCACCGCTATGGGACTAGATATCTGGGTATTACAAGTGCTACAAATAATACAATTATTACTACTACTGTTACTACTACTACTACTACTACTGCTACTACTACAGCTACCACTACTACAACTGCTAATACTGCAACTACAATTACTATTACTACAACTACCACTACTAGAAGTACTACCAGTACTACAACTACTACTACAAGTAATACCACTACTACTACAACAACAACTACTACTACTACTACTACCACATTAACCCGTCACGTCCCAACCGATTTCACAAATCCGATACCCCCCAATCCCGAGCTATTTTGGATTTTTTTTTTTTTTTTGGCTAAAACCTCCACTTTTGTTGAGAAACAAAGGAAAATCACCATGAAAGGGCTTACCAGGGTCCATAAGTGGTCGGAACAGGTGAGGTCCCCCACGCCAGGTACAGTATTCTGTCACTGACGTGTGAGGCACTCACGTTTTCTATGGTAGGTAATTTTGGGAGAAACAACGAAGAACACATCTACATTTATTGATTCTGAACTAATAAACAATAACAACAACAATATAATGGTTTTCAGTGAGATATATAAGAAAAATAAGCATTGTTCCATCATGCGAGCATAGCGAGTTTGGTCATATTGGTCACATGCTAGTTGCAAAGTTTTTTGTTTCGGTAAACATATCATTTTTTGTACTTGCAAAGTACTGTTTCAATGCCATTTTACCATTTTTTACGGTATGTAAATGTTTTCAGTTGTTTTCATTCATTACGATGACATTTAGCATAAGTATTGTGCACATCTGCTTACTTAGCGCACTCGCTATGATTCTTCTATCAACATACATTATCATTTTTCCACTTTCATAGTACTGTTTTTTTTACATTGAACCTTTTAGCAACCAATGTAAATGTTTTCACTTATATATATTCCCTTCGAAGGTATTTAGCGAAATGCTAGCGCATATTCAAGTAGCAATTACACTCGCTACCACTCTTGTTTCAACTTCTGCTTTATTTCTTCACTCCCAATATACTTCACCACTTACATTACACTCATTTCCACCTTATACTACTATTTACATAATTACGGGCCTTATTTAGTCCACTGAGCGTCAGAATATCACATCAAAATACCCTCGCTAGGAATGTTTCGGCTTAGGTAATATTTATACACTTACGTAATAACTTTCCACTTACATTATACCCGTTTCCACTTCATACAACTATTTACATATTTACGGGCCTTTTTTATTCCACTGAGCGTCAGAACCTCGCACCTATATACACTTGCTTGGAATATTTTCATTTGGAAAATATTTATTCACTTACATAATAATTTTCCACTTATATTACACCAATTTCCACTTCCATACTACTATTTACATATCTACAGGCCTTATAATTACACTGTGCATCTGTATGTCGCATTTATTCCTGAGTATGAGCGTCATATTGCATGCACACCTGATCAGAAGTGCATCAAGGTGTGATACTCACTAAAACAAGGGTGAATGCAGAGACCCACGTCACACTCTATGCACTCATAGCGGGTGTCTTTTCTCTGAGTGGTGGGTCTCACCCGGGAATTACTACACATAACACCTGCGTTGGGGCCCAGGTCTATTTGGCTGGGGAGGTATAGGAGTGGGGAAATGGCAGGCAGATATTCTCAGGGGAGTTTGGGCAGCAGGGGCAGTGCGTGTGTGTTGCTGGGGCCTCTCGACCACATACCTTGCAAAAATCTCACGTGTAAGCTCCCTCACAAACCCTTCAAAGGTTTCCTGCACTCCTGTAGTCATGGCGTGGAGGTGGTGACAATTTAGGGCAATTATATCTAGCAGATGAAAGAATAGCTTTTTGTACCACTTCATTGTGGTCCTGGCACACTCGACAGTGGATATCATGGAGTCTGACTGGTCCACCAAGTGCATGTTGATGTTGTAATCAAGGACACACTCAGGTTTCCAGATGTGGCGCCTCCTCTCACTGCGGTAATCCACGGACTCTGTACGGTGCATCAAGGGGCAGTGAACCGTGGACAATAGGCTGGCTTCTCTGTTGTGGTTCCACACTGTTGCTAGGATATTGTTAGCCTGGAAGAATACCACCTCATTTTTCTCTAGTTTCCACTCCACCTTGACAATGTGACACTGGTTCACTTTGACAGTACCACAGATTCCCTTGTCATGCCTGTGTAGATAACGAGCAAGAAGAGGGGTAGTATACCAGTTATCCAAGTAAAGGACGTGACCACAATGAAGGCAGTCTTGAATCATTGTCTTTACCATTGCCCCAGACAGTCCAATACTCCGATCCTCTATTATGTCTGTCTGTGCACCGGTGTACAAGACTATGTCTTGCACATAACCAGTCCTACAGTCACACATAACAAAGATCTTGAACCCAAAATGGTGCCTTTTGGTGGGTATGTACTGCCGAAAGGAAATATTGCCTCTCCACAACAAGAGACTCTCGTCTATGACAAGGCCTCTATAGGGATAAAATGAGGGACGGAATGTTTGCTTTAGGTGGTCAAAAACCAACCTAATTAGCCTCATCTTATCTGTGTCATTTGCATTTGCAGGATCAGCAGCATCGTAAAAGTGGAGGCGACTTAGAATTTGCTGAAACTGATTACAGCTCATAATTTTGCCAAATATTGGCGTCTGCATGATAGGGTCCCTTGTCCAGTATGCCGGAATTCTGTTTTTTCATACAATACCCATCAAAAGTACCAGGGCAGAAAACAAAAACATCTCTGCAAGGGACACAGGGTAATCATAAATGATGGAATGCCTGCTCCTTGTGCCAAGTCATTCACTCTCATGCTTCTGGCTGCTAGCGAAACAGTTGGTTTGTTCCACTATTTGGTCTACAAAACCCTCACTGAAAAATAAGTGGGAAAAATCAAGCCTAGTGGAACAACGGTGAATTCCTTGAGTCGTGCAGCCAGCGTGCCCCTGCTCAGTGAAGGGGTGAATGATCGGGGAAAAATCACTGCCATCCTCCCAATTCCAATTCCCAATACCCTCGCCCCCATCGTCGCCTTCGTCAGGGTGGGGAGAAGATGCTGGTGGGGGAGGTTGGGGAGGAGCAGTGCAGAGGGCTTCCCCACTCGCACTCCTCTTCCCTTGGCCTTTACCCTTCCCCTTTCCCTTACCCTTACAGCCTTGAGGAACATCAGGGGGCTGTCGGGAGGAAGTCTGGGAATATTGGGGAGGATAAGATGTGCTGGGGAGTGGTTCCTCCTTACCTTCCCCCTCCATCACCACACCACGTGATTCATCATGCACCCTCACTGTCCCACATGATACGCCCAGCCGCCTCACACCTCCACGGGAGGACAATGACTCACTCCCCCCACTCTCACTTTCAATTGCCGCCCCCGAACTTTCGATTTCACTCCCCACTCCCTCTACGCCACTTCCACCCTCTCCAAACAAAAGACTAGGCCCATACCTGCTAGGACGATGTGCTGTTCTCTCAGGGCTGCAATAAGTGATTATTTCATGGCCGTACCACGTGGCAGCACGTTCCACGGCTCCGTCCTCTTCCTCGTCCTCATCCTCAAAAATCGGGCTCCACATCACGTAGGGGCTGCCTGGAGGTGGTTGCATGCTGCTTTGGTGCAGGCTGGCAGTGGCGTATATAGGTCCGTGGAAAGGGGGGGCCACAGGGGTGAATCCTGAATATTGTTAAGGGGGGGGGCGAGTGAAGCGAGCCTCTATAGCTGGGGGGTCTGGGGGGGCGGGGTAAGCCGCCCCAGAAAATTTTTTGGAAATCAAGCACTATTAGGGGCATTTTGAGGCCTCAGGAGGGATACATTGCACTTATTTGATATTCATTGTCAAAACAATATAAAGAAGTTTAAGTATCTTGGCTGAAACAAAAATGAGCTGTTTGAAAAATATTTAAATAGGGAATTCTACAGTACCCGGTATGTATAAAAAAAAAAAAATGGTAGATCATATGCAATTGTTGATTCCTACATTCCTGGAAGCTGCAATGTTCATTTCTATATGAAACATTCAAAAAATTAAACTAAAACCCTTAGAGAGAGAGAGAGTACTGTATATGAAACATTGAGCAAATTAAACTATAATTCGCATGAATGAAGTTGAGAGAGAGAGAGAGAGAGAGAGAGATTACTAAAGTCGTGTGAAAGTTGATCATTTGAAATCAAGCAGCCTATTTTTACAGCTGAATTCATTGATTACTTATATATGTATTTAGATCTGCAGATATGTACTGTAGGCCTACTGGGACAAAAGGTGGGGGCCATGGCCGAGTGGCCCCCCCCTATATACACCACTGCGGCCCTCTCTAGCAGCACGGTATGTTACATAGCGCCGCTTCCTGGGGGACGGGACCTCCTCATCACTGCTGCTTGTTTCCTCCTCCTCTGGCTGGACATAATCTTTGTCCACCATCTCGTCATCGAGTGGCGAATCACTGTCGCCTGTGAAGGCGTCCAGGGCAGCTTGGATTTGCTCCTCCAAGAGACCTTTGTGGGCCATGTCTGACCTGGGTCACTGCTAACAGGTGAGTGACCGAACCAAGGGAAAGTGCGGGTCATGCGGGGTCGCCAAGTGTCCCTGCCTGATGGCAGGTAGGGGAAGGCCGCACGATCCTACGTACCATAAATCAAGCGCGAGATTTGAAAATTGTGAAAATTATGAACCTTGCAATTGCATGACGTACCAGTACGTCGACAGGACTGGCAAATACATAATGTTGCAACACAGTGATATGTTGATGGGACGCCTCGTGTTAAACCTAAAAAGATTATTGTGAACAAAACAGTTAAATGGTACACATAGTCCATAATCGAAAATACTGTATTTTCCACTATGACAATTTTTTCCTGTGATTTAGAGTTTTTCATTGTAATAAATATACACACACAAAAATTTTCAAAAAAAAAATACAGCACTGTTTTCATCATGAAAAACTTTCTGTTTCCATTATTCACGTAAATAGAGCGATGTTGTGAGGCACCATGGTTCCTCCTCCCTCGTTCCTCCTTTTCTGCACTATATTTTCCACTATAAGTTTTTTGTTCCTGTGATTTGTACTTTTTCATCATAACAAACATACACACATGGAAACTTTCAATAAAAAATAAGGTTCTGATACTGATTTCATCATGAAACAAACTTTCTGCTTCCATTATTCACATAAATAAAGAGGGGTGGCACGAGGATTGACGCAGCTCGTTTCCTCCTCCCTTCTCCCTCTCTCCTCCACCTCTTCCCTTTCTCCATTCCCTACCTCCTCTTCCATCTCCTTATCCTTGCCAATATCCCCCTCTCGAGGATCGTCAATACCCTCTAAACCATTCCCATCATCAGAAATAGAATATGAACATACAGGAAATGATGGGCACAGTGGGGTCATGTCCTCCGCCCTCCTCACATGAAGCATAAATATTGACACTCGTTATGGCGGTTGCTTTCCCAGGAAGTCACTTTCTCCACTCACAATTGGCAATAATGGGACCTCGAGTTCTCTCCCTATAGCACTATCTATCAATTATCTATTGCCTGACGCCATAATCCAGTAAGAGGTGGCCATTCACTTTGAGTTGTTTGTTTTATGGAGAGGGGCACTAACTCTCCACCAACCCACATGTTGACATGTAGGGAGCATGTATGGTTTGGTTATAATTATGGTTACCACCCAGCATTGTAAATGGTTTCTTGGCTTACAGGAAACCATTTGGCTTGTCACTCAATGTAAAGCCACCTGTAAGGGAAAGAAAAGCAATAAGAAGTGACAGGAAAGATGGGGGAAATAGGAAGAGAGGAGGGCAGGCACATAAAAAAAAAAATGATAAAGGCTAAGGAAGAAGTAGGCACCACTACATCAAGTGAGTGGATGATGGTCACCATCACCTACCACTAATCACACTATCGCTAAGGCCTTTTCTTTTCTGGTCTTTGGACTTCACTGGTGTTGAAGTCCATGGCTGTGGGTGCTCAGCCAAGGATCCAAACACAGGGAAAACTTTTTGCATATGTCTATCCAGTACGGAGGTACGCAGGTGACTGAAGCATGCCTCAGATGCATGCAGGAGGGTTGCCAGTGGCTGCATGTGGTGGAAATAACCCACAAAATATTCAAACAATGCCACAAAACACTAGATCATGTATACGTGCACCCCGGATGGCTGCAGGACATGTAAACATGTCACCTGGATGGGATGTGTTAATCATTATGAAATTACTCTTCCTAGGATAGCCAATCATTATGATACTTGTATAGAATATATCTGATAATTTATTCTTTATTTTAACACTATTTCTTGTTTTTATTTCCTTTTACCTGTTGTTACAATACACAACATTCACTGAGATTTCCTTGATTTAATCTTAAAACCAGGCATGTGCACATGAACTGTCAACACATTTCCTTAGTAGTGGTACATGTTATTGTCAGCTGCAAAGTTAAGTGAAAAATGACCAATCAAATTGCAGACTGTTTGTTTAAGTCCCTCCTCCTTGATCTACCTGCAGAGAGAAAAGTGACAAGGTGTCAGACTGGGGCTGCGGGAGGGCCATTCATGCTCAATATGCCTGCCAATCCATCAACCTGGAAAATGATCATGCACCTATGCACAGACATCACTTGCCAATGAGAAGCTGCCAGATCTTGCATGATGTGAAACTGTGGAGTTTGTGTGACTGAGAAATTACTGACTGCATACATCCTTGCAACATTTCCAGGTATCTTGCAGAAGTCAATGTACCTTGCAGAACAATAGGTCCAACAACTTCAGATAATGTGATACTTCAGCACGCTATAGTAGGACTCACCTAAGTTTGCGGCTGTGGTGTGGCCCGCACCTGTGTACAGTGTTGCCACGTTTTCTATACAGTTCTCTCTCTCTCTCTCTCTCTCTCCTGGCGGGAGATGTGAGCCACCCTGAGTACTTTTGATTCTTTTATAAGTTATTGATAATTGTGCTTTCATTTGTTAATTTGGTTTTGTTATATTTAGTGATATTTATCATTTTTTGTATACGGCAACAGATGACCCGTTATTGCAGTACCATGATTGATTTTCATTCATTCATTCTCTTTCCCCTTCCTCCATCTCTCTCTCAGCCTGACAATGCCTCCACCACCACCACCCCCCGTCATGCCAACAATGCATTCAACCTTGCCCCTCTCCTGCCTGCCTCTCTCTCTCTCTCTCTCTCTCTCTCTCTCTCTCTCTCTCTCTCTCTCTCTCTCTCTTTTATTGCAAGAGACATTTTGGATATTTTCTTTTACATAATATTGTATATATTGTAAATCTGACATTATTTCCACATCACCCCTGAGATCAAGGCCACCGACTGGGTGTGGAAGTGTTGCTGCTCGCGAGTGAATAATGTTTTTTTTTTTACTTCAGTATTGGCATATGCCTACTATTTTGTCCTACATATTAGCTTATGATTATAAATGTGATTATTCCTCGCCCTTAAAATTACGGTAAAAGCCAGAAAATGTGAGCATTTTTCCCTAGCAACACCTGTACAAGCTATGCTTGGGTCTACGGAGGGGTACGTACTTTACCTTAGGCCAGACTGGGTGTGTCAGTGTTGCCACTCACAAGAATTATATGAATTATTTCTTTTACTTTTGATATTGGTATATTTCTTCTTTTTCAGGCTCATTCTCTTATATCCATAACTGTAATATTATTACCCACCCTAAAACTACGCAAAAAAACATTAAAAGTGACTACAATTTCTTTTAGCAACACTGTACAATATGTATGCCATGTTTCTGTGTTACTGTATAAATATTTTATGCATAATAAGATTACTGTTGATTCATCCATCAAAATACACAAGTGTAAGTTTTATTCATCTGAATTTATCGTATTTGTGTTGCCTTGTACATAAATAGCTTCCGTTTCACATCGCAAGTTGGGGAAATGTGGCACCATTGTACACAGGTGCGGGCCACACCACAGCCGCAAACTTAGGCGAGTCCTACTATAATAAATTCTCACGACCTTGTGCCTTTTCAAGGCATGTGTAGACTTTCAGCTGCCCAATAATGGCAACTGGCACCAAAGGCACCAACACGAAATACTGCAACTTTGGTGCAGACTGTTTGATGCAGCAGCTGTACCACTTTTCATGACCAAACGACTATGCTCATCACATACGAAAGTTCATGCAGTAAAATTATTAAATAATACATGTACGTGAAAAGCCTGCTAGTGTTATGTTGTACTTCCTGCCTACACTTTACACTCCATCCAGAGTGGCTTTTTGAGTCCACACTGTCGTTTTTTCTTACTGGAACCAAACAATTATACTATAAGTATGCAAGGAAGAAGGAAGCAAAGGCTAGAAATCCGAAAATTGTTCTCGCTAAGAAAAAAATAAAAACAAGAAAATAAAGAGCCAAATTCAGGATACGTTCATTTCGAGATACCCAGACACACTGCAAAGAGTGGTAGAAGTAGGAAATGCAAACACAGGAAGACAATTATAGAAATGACCTGTTGCATACGTGAAGGACTGGGAGTGATGGTAACTCTTGCATTAAAGAGTTGGACAGAAAAAAGATGAGTGTTTGCTGCTAGATATGTGCTATGCACCCGCCATAGTGGTGGAGGGATGCAAGCAGAAAATTAAGAATAGCAGTGACCATTGAAGTAGTGATAGGAAAGAGATAAAGGTGCAACAGTGCGTCAAACAGACTGAAGTTGAAGGAAACCAGTAAGAGGAGGAGAGTTAATGAGATGAGACCTTGTTGAGAAAAGCTGTAAGTAGGGAGCTTCCTTATACATGATAGTTGTACTCCACACAGGGGTGAATAAAACCCATGTATAAAGCCAGCAACTGTGCAGGGGTAAAGAAGGCACGGAGCCAGCTTAGCACACCTAATCTCTTGGAAGCAGATTATAAAACAGAGGTGAAATGATCTTTCGAAGAAATATCACGAGAGAATGAAACTCCAAGTATTTTCAAAGATAATGCAGGATTGGGTTTTGTATTGTTAAAAATTAGAGGATATTCCTTTGGTATATTTTGACAGGTTCATAGATGTAAGAGCATAGTTTTCCATACATTAAAAACAACAAGATTACTTTTACCCCAATGAGAGATATAAGCCAAGTCAGATATTATGTGTGCTATAGCCTCATCCCTTGTTTGTTGAACTAACTGCGAGATGGGCACTGCAGGAAGCAGAAGGAAAAGTGAAGGGTGGTCATCAGTGTATGAGTGAACAGGATAAGATGTACAGCTTAGCTTTTTCATGAATAGAAGGAAGAGAGCTAGTGAGAGGACAGGGGCCTGAAGGACACCACTATTGATAGCCTTAACGGAAGAATGGTGGCCGTCTACAACAGCAACTACAGAATGACCAGAAAGGAAGCTAGAGATGAAGACACAGACAGGAGGACAGAACTTCAAGAAGACAGTTTGGAAACTAAAGATTTATGTCAGACTCGATTCCAAACCTTTAAAATATCAAGTGCAATAACAAAGCTTTCACCAGAGTCCCGAAAGGAGGATTACCAAAAGTCTAAAACGAAGATGAAAACATCACAAGTGATGTGATCCTGCCGGAACCCATACTGATGATAAGAAGGATTATGACAGGAAAGATACTTTATGTTTCTTTTTTTTTTTTTTTTGAAGAAAAAGTTGAAACATTTTGGAAATACAGGATGTTAAAGCTAATGGGCCATTGTTAGACGATGGGTAATGGTCACCCATCTTTGGGACAGGCTGAATGACAGCAAACTTCCAGCAAGAATGGAAGGTACAAGTTAATAAAGGCAAAAGAGTTTACCTTGGCAGGGTTTAAGCACAGAAGCACAGTTCCTGAGGACAACAGGAGGGGCCCCAGTAGGTCCATATGCCTTGTCAGTATTGAGGCCAGTGATGACAAAAAAAAAATCAGTTGAAGAAATTTTAATGTTAGCCATGAGAAAGTCAGAAGAGGGAAGTGATGGAGGAACAGCACAGAAATTGTTCAAGTTGGAACTGGAGGAAAAAGTCTGGGCAAAGAAATTTGCTTTACCCACAGAAAAAAAAAAAAAAAACTACAGAATTATCAGAGCAGAAAAGAGGACGGAGGGAAGATGAAGTAAAGTTGTTAGAAAGATTTTTGACAAGTTCCCGAAGGAGCGAGAATTGTTTGAGATGGAGCGTTCAGAGCATTTAGTATGAATGAAATTATTTTAAGATTTAGCGTGTTTCATGGCTGAAACATAAAAGAGATGAGATTCAGGGGTGGGTTGACTCTGGTACCTTTAGAAGGCCCTCTCCTTATTGGGGACAGCATTAGAACCAGCATAATTATTTTTTTTTCCATTAGTCACGGGATAGGAGAAAGAAATGTATGCTTCCGTGCCTGAGAGAATAACCTCCGTAATGCACAGGGGACACTCAGATGTCTCTCGGCCATGAAAGCAATAAACATTTCAGGGAAAATCAAAGAAATTCTGCCAGAGGGCTTCCCAATCAGGAGCTTCAAAGTAACAAAGCTGCTGCTTCTTGGAAATGTCCACAGTCCTTACTGGAGCGATAGGACAGGTCAAGGTGATAAGGCTGTGGTCAGAGGAGCCCAATGGAGAAAAAAGATTAACAGCATAAGCAGAAGGATTAGTAGTAAAGAAAAGATCAGATATGGTGGAACTCTCTGTACAAGCTGCTCTAGGTCGTTAAGGATAGAAAAGATGTAGGCTTGTTCTCCAGGTGCATCAGTGAAAGGAGAGAAGAGCCAAAGGTGGTGGTGAACATTGAAATTACCCGCAATGGAGATTTCTGAGAAAAGAGAAATTGATAGGATGTCTTCCATCTTAGAGGTAAGATAGTCAAAGAATTTTTCATACTCAGTAGAATCAGGGGATAAGTAAATAATACGGATACTGTATATTCAGTCAGAAAATGACAGAATAGCCGAACCCAGAAAGTAGCGAATCCAGAAGATTCAATTTCAGGAACTTAAAAGCAAGATATGTTATTGTGTACTGTACATATACACAACAGCCACATCTGGCTTTGAAGTGAGTACAGAGAATGTAGGAGGACACAGAGAAGGGTGTGCTGTCAGTTGCCTCAGACAACTGAGTGTCAGTAAGGAAAAGGTGAGGTTTAAAGGAAAAGAAGGGAAGTGGTTTTCAACAGAGAGAAAATCAGAGGAAAGGCCGCAAATGTTACAGAAATGAAGATGAAATGGGTAGGACAGTGATTCCAAGCATCTCTCTTGGCCGTCACCAACCTGTTGTGCTTCCCAGCACAAACTTCCAGTGGAATGTTTTAAAAGGAAATGACGTCATTCGTCTGTCCTTTGCAGAAACAAAAGCAAAATCTAACTAGAAGCCATCTCATGATGGAGTCTCACCACCTGCATAGCCATATCTGATTTGATGGAAATTCAGGGTATGAAACACACACAAACTGAGCCAGCCAGCTAGCCTCACCAGTGAAAACATTACTACTCCGCTTACTTCATGACACGGGTGATAAGTGAGTGAAGTGATAATATATATTTCATTGCAGTTGTGAGGTTGGCTGGCTGGCTTGCTTTGTGTGTGGGTAAACAATATATCTCATGAACGGCTTGAGCTACCAACATGAAACTTCCAGGGTATCAAGATATGTTCAAAATCTTGGACTAGTTCGGAAATGCGCACTCAGGATCAAGGTCAAGGTCACCAAAGATCAACTAGTTGACCTTTGGCAGCCATTTTGGTAGTCTTGTCCTTGACCCCGAGTGCCCATTTTCGAACTCATCCAAGATTTTGGCCACATCTTGATTCCCTGAAAGTTTCACGTTGATAGCTCAAACCGTTCATGAGATGTCTTGTTTACTCATACACAAACAAAGCCAGCCAGCCAACCTCACAACTGAAAACATTACCACTCAGCCTGCTTCGCAATGGGGGTGGTAACAAACTTTATCTTATTATACTCGTAGTTGTGGGACTGACGGTTCGGTAGTTAACTTATTTTATGGTGCTCTCAAATCAACTGTGCCATTGTCGGCATGGGAATTGCAAGGAAGAAAATGAGCAGGGTTATAATTACAAAAAAAGGGGGCGGGGACACATGGCAAGTACATGTAAGGAATGATGCAAAACTCAGAAAAGAGGAAAATAAAACTTGTGGAGTGAACGGAAAAACACAGAGATAAAAGAGAGATGGGCAGAAAGATGAGAGAATCAAGAAGGGAAACGAGGTAGATGTCAAAACGCCAGAAGAAAAGGAAACTAATAGGCATAAGAAATGGCTTAGATAAAGAGGGAGAGAAAATATTTTTAAAAGAGGTTAGGAGAAAATGGAGAGGATGAGAACCCTGGGCCATGAAGAGGGGAAGAGCCTCAACATTTTGGGGGAGAGAAAGTGCCACTATATCACGAAAAGAAATGCTCGTGGCAAAGTAAACAAAGCTATCAGTAACCGAGAGATGTGTGGAATAATACTAGCCGAGATCCCCTGGTGAGACACGGACAGAAGGCATGAGCGGTACTGGAATCTGTGATGAAATATAAAAGAGGCTATAATGGTGCAAACGCTGTATGTGCTGCTGGCATAGAAGGAAGGATGAGTTAAATGGACTATGAGAGGTGAATGTCGGTGACTACAACAGAACCATGACTGAGCAAGACGAATAGATTTTCGTGGGTAAACTGTGAATTGGGGATGGCTGACTAAAAACCAAAGCCATTAATCAGTGCATAGTAAACATACACAGTATACCTTTTTCATGCTTTTTCATGCACGATTTATGCACAACTAAAGAGAAATATGTATAACACTTGTTACAGAATAATAATACGTTAGGTGTCTCAGAACTTTATAACAGTGGGAGGAAAACTAAGATGGAGGAAATAACCATTTCCTTTTGCTGTAACAAAGATGGCATTATAGCTTATGTTACGAGTTCAGGATAAAGATTAATAGATAGCATGCTCTCTCTCTCTCTCTCTCTCTCTCTCTCCTGGGTGACAACCCATGCTGGACTGCAGGAGTGCAGGGAAACGAATGTGCAGCCAAGGTAGCAAGGGTGTCGATTGACGTAGCCGAGGGGTTTCATTAGATGGAGAGATATTGTAGGAGTATTGCAGAGTAATGGCTGCCCCTCTATCACCAGTGTAACGTGGCTTGCTGCCAGTAAAATGGTGAGGTGTCGAGTAGAGTTAATAGGTAGGTCTCTCTCTATCTCATTTCCCTCTCTGTGTATTCTTTTATCGTAAGTGAGGTGAGTTACAGCCGCTTCTTGGGTAACGGAGTTTTACTGTACACAGTTATATCAAGATGTGGTTAAAGATAGTAACGTAATGTGACTGCAAGCTCCTAACTGTGTTCTCTCCAAACCTTTCTCTCCTCACCCTCCTCTCGTATTTCCCAGTCTATATATACAACTCGTGGTGTATGTGTGGGATCTTTTCGTTAGGTGAGAGTGGGTAGTTTTCCGTGACGTCATATAACTGGCTCCAGTTTTTATGGTGTGTGTTCATGACATTTTTGTAAAGATATACATTATGTGTCATTACATTCTTGAACTAGATTACGTGTTCGACTTTCCTTGTGCACCAGACCTGACTTACTGTGCATGTGTTACTTATATCAGTACCTATATATTAATGCCTATCATTATTACATGTTGTGTCATAACATATTAATGTTTCTATATTGCTCGGTCACGCCAAACTGTCGTATCTGCGACAGTACATATTGGGTCATAACATATAAATGCCTACTGTCTTCATGTTACAATCATATTATCAGCTAATTAAGATATATACTGTACATACATGTTTAAGTACATGGTATTTGTTATACTATTGTAAATTGAATATTATAGAAACATCGTAGTAACATAATTGTAATATAACTGTAGTGAAATTGTAGTAACATGATTGTTACATAACTGTAGTGAAATTGTAGGAACATAGTTACATAATTATAAAACTGTAACATAACTGTAGGTACACTGTAGTAATATTGTTGTAACATAACTGTGGTTACACTGTAGTGATATAATTGTTACCTAATTGTAGTTGTAACAATATTGTAGTAATAATTTAACATATCTGAGGTTACATTATAGTCATGTACTGTAACTGTTACATAATTGCAGTTGTCACAAAACTGTAGCAATATAGTAACATAATTGTAGTTACATGTGGCAAACTGTAACATAAGTGCAGCAGTTGTAACATAACTGCAGTAGTCGTAATTGTAGTCATTGTACTGTAGTTATATAATTGTAATGTTACTGTAGTAATATTATAATTAATTGTAACATAACTGCATTTACTTAATTGTAACAACTGTAACATAATTGCAGTAATCGTCACTGTAGTCAGTGTAGTTATATTATTGTAATGTAACTGTAGTAATATTGTACTGTAGTTAATTGTAGAATATCTGTGCTTCCATAACTGTAGCAATTGTAACATATTGCAGTAATCGTAATTTTCATGAATGATTTTGGTGCTAATTTTATTTTATGATTAATCCTCGCTTGGTGAGTAAGCAAGTTATAACTGCGTTGTGGGTGAATGGGTGAGAGAGGAGAGATAGTGAGTGAAGGCTGGGCTAGGTGTCCGTTTTCTATGGGAGATTGTAAGTCAGACTCTGCCTTTTTTGTTTTGTGTTTAATTGCTCATGTGACTTTAGCTTTTCTATAATTGTTGGGTATAGTGTCTGGAGATGAAAATTCCTTTATGAACTCGCTATCACAGCTACTCCCAATGAAATGAGGCATCATTATTATATTGTGTACTCTCATTGCAAATAAGCTAATCAGAATAATTCCCCTAATTGATAATTTTTCTGCTGCATAGAAGGTAATAGTAAATGATTTTGTGAATTTGATGTCTAACTCAATCATACCAATAACTAGTATTTCTTTCCCATCCACAGTGTATAACTCTAATTTAGACTCCTTAAACGTCACTTTTCTTCGTTCCGGAAAATTCTTTCTAACTCATCTTCGTTTTGTTTTTGAAGGCTCCAACATTCTTGCATGCATCGGCCTTGGTCACCTAAAGGCAGCTCTCCATGCTGCTCGATCTCTGGCAGCTTCCCTGTTCAGTCCTTTATCTCTGAAGTCACACTCAATGGCCTCGTCCAGGTCTTTTTCGGTCCACATCTCGCAACTCTACCCCTATCATTAAAACTTCACTCTTTCTGCACCCAATTATCATCCTCCATCCTATCCACATGCCCAAACCATCTCAGTCTACCTTTCCTTATCACAGCACCATTACATTCTAGTCCCATCCAACCCCTCAACTCTTCCATCATAAACCTAGCTCCCCCAGGCCTCACACTCAAGGATGCATGGCGCATCCACCTAATGAATGACATTTCTGTACTTTTGAGCCTGCAAATATCTTCTTCCTTTACTGCCCAGGTCTCACTACCATACAAAATTACACTCCTAACACTGCTGTTAGCACAGAGGAAGAGCCCTTTCAATGTCAGGAAAGGGCAACAGCTCCCTGAACCTCGTCCAACCACTCCTCACTCTAGCCACAGAGCACGTGCCAACCCCACCTCCAGCACATAACATTTCTCCTAAATAAACTCTTCCACATATTCATGAGACTCACCAGCAAGTTCATTCCTTTCATGCCTGACATTCTCCACCTGCTCTCCCCAACACACCACACACATGAAGTCAACATTATCTCGCAGTCTGCCTCTAATACCACTACATCACCTATGCATTCACTATCACAGACAATGTACAAAATGGAATTGTTTCCCATTCCCTTGTAACAAATCGCACATGGCCACTCTTCCTCTTCTTTGACAGTAACGCCACCAGCCCTAGATGCCATCACTTTTGTTTTATCTGCGTTTACTCTTAATCCCTTGTGGCCCAAACCATCTCTCCACTTCCTAAATCTTTCCTCCGCCTCCCTTTCATTCTCTACAGTCAACACCAAATAATCAGCAAACAACATCTCCCACGGAAGTCCATTTCTGAAGTCACGTGAGAGGGTTTCAAGTACTATGATAAACAACAAGAGGCTCAAAACTGACTCCTGGTGCACACGAACATTTACAGAAAACTCATCACTCAAACCTCCATTCACCCTTACCTGGATGCGAGCACCAGCATACATGGCCATAACCATCCTAACCAGCCACTCTTCGATCCCAGGCTTTCTCATTGCCGTCTTCACCACCTTTCTAGGGTCTCTGTCAAAGGCCTTCTCCAAATCAACAAAAATAAAGTACAGTTCCCTTTCCTTTCCTATATATTTTCCCCTGAAGCTGTCTAACAATGAAGAAGGCATCAGTGGTCAGATTGCCTGGCATAAACCCAAACTGCATCTCATCAATATTCACTCTTTCTCTAATCACACCTTCTAGAACTCTCTCCATTACCTTCTCATCTGGTCTAAAAGCTGTATGCCTCCATAATTTCCTCTTTCCAGGGCATCACCCTTCCCCTTGCTCACATTTACAATTACACTCTTCAGCTAATCATCTGGAACAACACACTTATATATAATCGTATTTATCAGATCAGTGACTAACCTTACTCCTATATCTCCCGAGGCTTTCAGTGTTTCAGCAGTCAGCCCAGACACACCTGCTGCCTTCCCAGCCTATTGCCCCGCTCACAGTAGCAGCATCAATCAAAGGCTAAATGCCAAACACTGGATATACAGGCTCCAAACCTTCCCTGTCCCAGTCAAACTCTTCATTCAACAACCGGCTGTAATGCCCTCTCAATGCGTCTTTGATATCCCCACAGTTCACCATTACTCTTCATTCATCATTCTTCACACACTGCTCATCAGTGATACCCCTATTCTCCCTCTTCATCTGATTTGCCACCTTAAATATCATATTCTTCTTTTCCACACAATTTAGGTTAGTGAGTCAGATTTCGCCCTGTAAACCTCTTTTCTAGCACTACGTTTGGCAGCAAAGTATTCCACTCTGTTTATCACTCATCCTTCAGTCCCCGAAAAGCCATATTTTCTCCTTAACTGAAGCTTCTACACCCTCACCCCAACACCAAGTTACCTTATGTCTTGGTGACCCTCTTGTCCAACCACATACTACATTAGTAACTCTCAAGAGGGTGCTCTTGAGGGCTCTGTACTATTCAAGAACACTTCTGTCAATGTCTCTCTGGTCACCCACCATTCTCCTCATCTCCCTATAGAACGGATCCAATATTACTTGGTTTTTCAGCTTCCATATTTTCCTCCTAGGAACTTAGGTCCTCTTTATTATCACCCGCTCCTTAAGCAACATGTCACATATCAATAACTTGTGTTGCTGCACACACTCCTCACTCTCTTTAACTTTAACATACCTCACTTACTTTGTGTCAGCCCTCCTGCCCAGGAAATAGTCTATCTGGCTGGTTTTCCCCCCTGACTCGTATGTAATCAACCAACTCTCTCTTTTCCTAAAATGTATGTTGCACACGATCATGTTCATTGGCTCCCCAAACTCAAGTATCCTTTCCCCTTCCTTATTGCTTGTGCCATATGCACATCCCCGATGAACTCCTTCATAATATTGAGCTGCTTCACCTGCATGTCCATTTAAGTCCCCTCCCATTCCTGTAATCTCTACATCCCCTCTACCAGTTATTACACGTATTAAGTCAACCCCAAATCTAACCTTCTCTACCTCAACGAAGCCTGCCTGTGGAGCATACTGCGATATAAATGCAACCATTTTCCTATGTTATGGGGGTATATATTATGGTGCACTCTTACCCCTTAATTAATCACCAAAAGGGATAAAATAAAGCTCACAAGAAAACTAACTTTACTGTACATTATAATATACACACACCAAAGAAACCAGGATTCATTTTACAAAAGGGGAATTCACATAGGCCTTAGAATATGTACAGTATATAAAAGAAGTTATTTCTTACCTAACCAGAACACAATCCGTGGAGGCTAAGTACTCACAGAGCTCGAGGAAACTAGAACTCGATGATATAATCCAGATATAATTTACACACGTTTAAATGGGTGAGTGAACAAAAAATGGGAAATGGTGGCAAACAGTGTGTTTTGTAGTCAGTCACTTTTTTTTTTTTTTTTTTTTTTTTTTTTGACCGACTCTGGGCATAGGCTTCACAGCCTGCTTTCAAGGCCCAGTAGTCCTCCTACGTACCGTACACCTCAACATGTCACCACTTCGGCGCTAACACCCACCGTCCATACTGAATAGATGCTAGGGCTGTCTCATACTGGACTGTTGCATTGGTATTAGTGGGGGTACTTTTACGACATGTCGGCGGGTCTCATGGTAGATACGTACTGAGTAATGTGTGAAAATATGAGGAAAAATGCAACAAAAATTGATACTAGTGTAATGTGACAGTCAATGACAAAAAGTGTGAAAATGTAAAAAAAATGTGTCTCTCTCACATTGTCCTCGAGCTTATGAAGCAGACTTACTCTGGCTCTCTCAGCTAACTAACCACTAGGCTGTCTTAAGATTTATCTACAGCCACTTACAAACAATAGAGGCACCTGCTACCAATGGGAGCCTTACATAACTCACACATAACAAATAGCGAGCCATGAAGTAAGCCAAGAGAGAGATATGTAGGCTTCGATTGGCAAATACTCTCATTTTGCTCCTCCCACACTATAAGACACACACACTATGGTCTAGGACAAAAGGATTTTCTGCGCATTTTATGGGAAAAGCAATTAGTGTGTTATCTGCCCAGAAGGCAAAGTTGACCACTTGGTAAAAACAGCTGAGGTCTAGGGTTACCCTTACAGCCAGCAAAACTGATAAGAAAATTATTTAATGTTCTTAATGGCTTGCCTCTGTCTCCTTGCATTATCATCTTATCTTCTATTTCATCCCTTTGCTACTGGGGTAACTATGCCAGTGACACCTCCCTTCCTGAGAGAGCAAAATTCCCAAGGGAAAATTTCTGAATACTGTGCAAGTTTATGTTATGGATAGGTAATCCGCTAAAATATTAGTAACACCTTTTACATGTCTGATCTCTAAGGCATATTCCTGCAAAAATAGGGCCCAGCAGGTCAGTCTAAGATTTTTGTCCTTAAATTGGGACAAAAATTTCAGAGGGTGGTGACCAACATACACTACAACATCACCTGACCCTGGACCAACATACACAGAGAAGTGTTGAAGGGCAAATATGAGTGCAAGGAGTTCTTTCTCAATAGCTGAATAATTTCTCTGGGCCTTATTGAACTTTTTGCTAAAATAGCACACAGGCATCTCAAAGCCTTGATCATTATCCTGAAGCAAAACTGCACCAGCCCCTAGGCCACTGGCATGAACAGCTAATTTAAAGGGTTTGTCAAAATTTGGAGCTTGAAGCACTGGGTAAATTGACAGGATGGCTTCCTCACATTCTGGCTTCCACTCATACTTGACTCCTTTACTTAACAAATCAGTGAGGGGAGCTACAAGATCAAGGAAGTTCAGGACAAAACGTCTGTAGTACCCTACCATATCCAAGAATTGTTGAAACTCTCTCTTATTTTTGGGTTGGGGGGAATTGACTATGGCCTGAACTTTAACATCAGGTGGACTCACTTGGCCTAAACCGACCACATAACCTAGGTACTGCACTTACAAATTCGCATTTAGTCAAAGTAAGCACTAGATTTGCAAAGAACAGTCTCTGCAGCAAGGCATCTAGTTAGCTCCAGTGTTTTCTCAAGGTGTCACTGAAAATAACATCATCATCAATGTATGTAACACAACAATCAACATCCTTGGAGAGATCATTCATTAGCCTTTTGAAGGTAGCAGGAGCAATCTTCATACCATGGGGCATGACCTTACATTTATAAGTATTGCCACCAAACTCAAAACAGGAAATTTCTTGAACCCTTTCTGTGAGTGGGACTTGCCAATATCCCTTCATCAAATCTAATTTTGTGATAAACTTAGCACTGCCTATCGCATCCACACAATCATCTACTCTAGGAAGTGATTAGGTATCAGTCTTGGTAAGGGAGCTGACTTTACGATAATAAATGTGATGTGACCCATTGGGTTTTGGGACCACTATGACTGAGGAGCACCATTCACTTTGACAGGACTCGATTAACCCCCGCTGCAACATGTTGTTCAGTTCCTCTTGAATGATGGTCTGCTTCTGAGGACTAACCAGGTAGGGGGACTGCTTTACAGGGCTGGCATCTCCAACATCCACGTCGTGCTGTGCCACTTCCATCCATCCTGGGGTGTCCAGGAGACATCAGGGAACTTCCTGAGAAGGGCAACAAGCTCGGCACACTGCTCTGCAGTCAAATAGAAGAGTTTATCAGTCAATATACTCCAAGCATTCAGGTTTTCTCTCCAACTGGTCATCTGGTACAAAGTCAAAGGGCAGCCCTCTTCCTCCGCCAAGTTGAAAGCCGACATCACGCATGCAGCACTAGGTGGGTCCACGTCTCGCCTGTGGTACACCTTCAACATATTTACATGGCACAATCTTCCTTCTTCCTCCGGTCTGGGGTTAAAATGACATAATTGACTTCACCTATCCTCTTCTGCACTACATAAGGGCCTGCAAAACTTGCCTGCAGAGGCTGACCATGAATGGGAAGCAAGAAAAGAACTTGGTCACCTGGGTGAAGCACTCTTTTCCTAACTTTCTTAGAGTGGTCATACCACCTCTTCATCTTCTCCTGAGATGACTCCAAGTGTGCCCTGGCTAACTCCATACTATAGGCCAGTCTTTTTTTAAATTTTGACACATAGTTTAGCAAGTTTATTTGGTCATCATCCTTGACCCATTGTTCTTTGAGGACTTTAAGAGGACCTCTTACTTCATGGCCAAAGATTAACTAAAATGGGGAGTAGCCCAAGGACTTGCTCGGTGCCTCTCTGGTGGAAAAAAGTAGGAAAGGCAAACACTTGTCTCATTCCTTTTCATCACTGCTCAACTTTTTAAGTATACTCTTCAAAGTCTGGTGATACCTCTCTAATGCACCCTGACTCTGAGGATGATATGCTGAGGAAGTGATCTGGAAGATTTCTAACTCCTTAAGGGTTTGTCTGAACAGTCTGGAATTAAAATTACTGCCTTGATCTGATTGAACTTCCTTAGGGAAACCAAAACGGGTAAAGAAGGTCAGCATCTCTTTTACAACCAATTTAGCTGAAATATTTCTCAAGGGAATGGCTTCGGGATATTTAGTGGCCATGTCTAACATTGTGAGGATGTACTGGTGGCCTGAGGAGGTTTTAGGCAAAGGGCCAACAATGTCCACAAGGACTCGAGTGAATGGTGCCTCAAACACAGGTTGAGGAATCAAAGGAGCAGCAGGGATGGGCTTATTGCCGTTATCGACTAGCTGACAGGTGTGACATGACCTACAGAACCAGGAGACATCTCGACGGATTCCAGGCCAGTAAAAATGCTGCCAGATGCGGAAGAGAGTCTTCCTCACCCCTAAGTGACCTGCTAATGAAGAGTCATGAGCAATGGACATAATTTTTTGCCTATAGGGTCTTGGAACCACCACCTGATGTACAGTTTCCCACTCGTTATCATGAGCAACACTAGGAGGTCTCCATCTTCACATTAACACACTGTTTGGCCTTAAATAATAACACTGTCAGTTCAGACTCACATTCATCTTCCATAACTGCTGACTCAGTTAAGGTGGCAATCTCTGCATCAGATTTTTGCATATCAGCTAACTTTGCACTTGCATCAGTATAGGGAGAATCGTCAACCTCTGAGTCATGTAACTGGGCGAAAACTTATCGCCAAGCCCAGTGTCATCATCGGCATTGCCAGTGCCATTATTGTCAACAGTATTATGGCTGGCCTTTGCCGTCATAGCTCTAGTTACAGCACATGCGGGAAACAATTTAGGATCCAACTCTTTAATCCTATCCTCAATCAGGGTAGTTATTGACACGCAGGGAACAGCACTCACCTGTCCTCCCCCCAAGTCATTACCCAAAAGGAAATTGACCCCTTGTACCGGAAACTGGTCAACAACACCCACACACATTGAACCAGTAACTACTTCTGACTGGAGCTTCACCTCAACTAGGGGAACAGATACAAATTCAGCTATACCCTGCAACAAGACACATTCATTAGGGTCAGCTACATCAACAATCCCCTTCAACATTAGTGACTGAGAAGCTCCAGTGTCTCTTGGTATGGTGACTTCCTTACCACCTCTTCCATAAAGTGAAACTAACCCCTTAGATATAACGTTAGCAAATAAATGATCTGGGACGGAGTCACTTTGTGTACTGCTTGGGGGAGGACACTCTGATGGAGTCTTATTACCACTCTCACCTGAACCTCACGGCTGCACTGCTCCACTCTTAGTAGTGTCAAACAATGGCTCTACAGGAATCTGTCTATCCACCACTGACAGTTCCACTCTGGCCTTATCAACAATGGGCACCTGCTGGGGTTGTGTCTGACTACCGCTAACAATATCTGTGGGTGGCTGCTCTCTGTTGGTGCCAAAAGATTCCCAAGACTTTACCAAAGTAATAGATTTCACACTGGAACTTTTCCCTCGTTTTTTCCAGCACCAATCCTCCAAGTGCCCAGTTTTCTGGCAATACTGGCAAAACATGACACTTTCCCTTCAGCCTCTGGCAACACTGTCCTCACTTGCGTGAAACTAACATGTTCTGGGGTTGCATTGTTCCCACTAGTGTCACTTGACATTAACTTGCCTTTACCAGAAGAAGGGTTAACAAAAACTGGTTGGTTCATTCTCCTACCCTTAATAAACGACTGAGGCTTACGCTCATGCTTATGAATTATACTATAATTATTTTTTACGTGTCCGACTCTGGGCAAAGGCTTCAGGGCCTGTTTCTCGGGGGCAGTGACATATCCCAAGGCCCAATAGTCCTCCTACACCTCCACATGTCACCACTTCGGCGCTAACACCCACCATCCATATTGAATACATGCTAGGGCTGTCTCATACAGGATTGGTGTAATGGTATTAGTGGGGGTATTTTTACGACATGTCGGCGGGTCATCTGGTAGAGCAGGAAAGTCTGCTTTTAGGAAATTCAAATCCTTAAACTGTTCCCTGCCCCAGTCAAGATTCGATCCTGGGTGCATAGGACCTCAGGCCGCCGCTCTACCGATTCAGCCACCGCTACAACAGCAGCCTCAGCTAGGATATCTAAATCTTTCTCCATTAGGTATGTAGCCACATCCCTATTTATGTTACCAGTGAAGTTCTCCAAGATCATTAGTTCTCTCAATTTAGAGAAATCAACTTTCTTAGAATGCAACCATTGATCAAATAAGTCTGTGAGTACTGTAACATATTCCACATGAGTCTGATCTAGCTGTTTAAAGGTAGATCTCAGTTTAAGCCTATATGCCTCTGGTACGAGTTCATATGCTTTTAGAATGGCCTCTTTTAAACAATCATAGTTAGTACTTTGATCAACAGATAAAGAAATGTAAGCTTCTTGAGCCTTTCCTTTCAAAACATTGTGCAGCAGTACTGTCCAAGAGTCTTTTGGCCACGAGAGACGACCTGCCACCTTTTCAAACATATGGAAGTACTTAGTGACATCTTGCTCATTAATGAGAGGTACTAGCTTAATGTTCCTAGCAACATCAGAAGATTCCCTGGCAGATGAACTACCAGCTCTAGGTAAACTATCAGGGTGCTTCAGTCTGAAGTCGTGATCCATTTCCTTTTGTCTCATTTGAGCCTGTAATTCTATTTCCCTCATTTTGGTTTGCACTTCAAGTTGTCTCAGCTTAATTCTGGCTAGCTCAAGTTGCACATTGTCACCAGTATCATGAGAAAAATCACCAGGGTCAGTATCTCCAATGTCAAAGGCTCAGGGTCAACACCTGGTGCAGTATCAGATGGCTCAGAACTAACTATGGAGGACTCACTTTGCTCAAACATGTTGTCTAATATTCGATCAAGTAACTTAGTCTTAGTGACTGAGGCAGAAACTCTCAAATGTAAGGTCTGGGCAAGCAATTTGAGCTCGTGTTTTGTGAGTGTTTTCACTCTGGTTGGTGAAGGCTTAGAATCCAAAAATGTTTTCACATCACTATCACTCATTAGGGCCATGATTACTGATCATAGTTGCGCAGGTAAGAGTAAGCACTGTGTATGTGGCCAGGGTTGCCAATATTATGACACAGAGCAATCCTGGCAGGAGGTCGCCAAATTGTTATGGGGTGTATATTACGGTGCACTCTTAGCCCTTAATTAATCACCAAAAGGGATAAGGTAAAGCTCACAAGAAAACTAACTTTACTGTACAGTATACCATACACACACCAAAGAAGAAACAAAGATTCGTTTTACAAAAGATGAATTCATATAGGCCTCAGAATACAAATATAAAACAAGTTATTTCTTACCTTACCAGATTACAATCAGTGGAGGTTAAGTACTCACAAAGCTCGAGGAAACTTGAAGACTTCGATGTCCAGATATAAATCACACACTAGTGTAAATGGAGAAGTGAACCAAATATGTGAAATGGTGCACAAACAGTGTGTTTTGTAATCAAAGTCATGTATTGAGTAATGTGTGAAATTATGAGGAAAAGTGCTACAAAATATAACAAAAGTGTAACATGACAGTAAGCGTGAAAATGTGACAAAAAGTGTACAAAAGTAAACAAAATGTGAACAAATGTGTCACTTCCACATTGTCCTCGAGCTTATAAAGCAGACTTACTCCACCTCTCTCGGCTAACTAGCCACTAGGCTGTCATAAGTGCAATCTCCAGCCACTTACAAACAATAGAGGCACCTGCTACCAATGGTGGCCTTACACATATTACACAAAACCATTGGCATGCCGTCAAGAAATCTAAGAAAGCATTATTTAGGCTTCTATTGGCAAATACTCTCATTTTGCTCCTTCCACACTATAAGTTACACCCACTATGTCCAAGGACATAAGGGTTTTCTCTGCAATTTGTGGTAAAAACAACTAGTTTGTTATCAGTCCAGAAGGCAAAATTGACCACTGAGTAAATTCAGCTGGGGTCTAGGGTTACCTTTACAGCCAGCAAAACTGATAGAAAAAGATTTATCGATCTTGGCGGCTTGCATGTCTCCTTTCATTATCACCTTATCTTTTATTTCACCATTCGTTACTGGGGTAACTACGCCAGTGACAATGTATGTGATCAGGTGGAAAACTTTTTTTGATTTGACAGTCACTGTACCAGTCTCCACCCAACAAGTTCTTCCAGGCTATTATATATATATATATATATATATATATATATATATATATATATATATATATATATATATATATCAAACTCTGGGCATTGGCTTCGCAGCCTGCTTCCAAGGCCCGGTATTCCTCCTTCATACTACACACCTCTACATGTCACCACTTCGGCGCTAACACCCACCGTCCGTACTGACTACATGCTAGGGCTGTCTCATTCAGGACTAGTGTACTGGTATTAGCGGGGGGGTTTTTACGACATGACGGCGGGTCTTTTGGTAGGTCAGTAAAGTCTGCTTGTTTTATGAAATTCAAATCCTTAACTGTTCTCTGCCCCATCGGGGATTTGAACCTGGGTCCGGTAGTACTCGCAGGCCACCTCTCTACCGATTAAGCCACAGCCTCCCCGATATATATATATATATATATATATATATATATATAGAGAGAGAGAGAGAGAGAGAGAGAGAGAGCCACCGCCTCCCCGATATATATATATATATATATATATATATATATATATATATATATATATATATATATATATATTTGGTTTTTAATCCTGACAGGGAGAACTTTGTAATGTTGAAAAATGAACGAATATCTTGTGGTGAACTGTACTTGGCCAGCCCCTCTGGTATCGCCCCATCGCCTTCTGATTCAGAGTGTCTGGAATACACTGACAGGCAGATTTGTGACCAATAATTCTAAGAAGCATCTGGGAAAATCATGTTGTCTTACCAGAAGCACTGACATAATCTTAGTTTAGCAGTTATTTTGTAATTGTGGAAATCAGATTCCCAAGTATAAATACCAGTGCCAAAGGTTAAGGACTGTGAAAGCAGATTTTATCTCTTTAACTTTGAAAGGAACAGTTCAATAAATTCATGTAACATTCGCTGTAAATAAAGACATAGGTACAATCAACATAGTGCAAGGAAAGAAAGTTATCCACTTCAAAAAGAAGGGGTGAAGGTGACTGCAGGATTGCAATATCTTTCTTTATGTAAGGAAGAAGGAACCAAAAGCTAGAATCCAGCAAGTGTGTTCCCTCCAAGAAATATATATAAAAAGAAATAACAGAGCAACACTCAAAATCCATTCATTTCGAGATGCCTAGACACATTGCATTTGAAATACTGGAGGGATATTTTCGGCGCAGTTATAAACCGCAGAACTGATTTAGTTTCTGCTTGCCATGGCGATAAAAGCAATCAGCAGCACGGTCCGTAAGCTATATACATTTCATTTTTGTCAAGGGTTTGCAAATGATTGCCAATCTTCTATCATTAAGTACCCCCATGACTAAACTCAATATTTGGAAGGACAATGCATATTTTATTAAAGTTTGCATAATCTTAGTGCTGGATAATAAATTATTATTCAGTATACTGAAGGAAAAAGATGTTTAAAATAACATAAAAATGCTTGAAAATTACTTACAACTCAATGTGAAATATGGGGTTGATTTTCACTGGTGATTTTTCTCATTCTGGGCGGCAGAGAGGCACTGCAGTGATCAGGCTTTGTTCCAGGTTTACATTTAGTTTGTTTCTCTGTACTGACTCGACAACGCTCACTGCGGAGAAAGATGCTTCACAAGGTAGGTAGACCCAAAGGGCAGAAGGTTTTCCAAAGTACCGGTACTCTTTCCTAGGTCAGGATGCTCCTTCTTTACACAGCTCCAAAACCGTGTGGGGGCTGAGCTTTCAAGTACCAGTTTAGGGCCACGGTCTCTACTTCTAACAATGCTTCCTGAAGGCAAATGGGAAGCTTTTTCATATTATTTTCAGATAGGAGTGGATTTCTAACCCAATCCAGCTATACAGAGATCCCGTATTTCAGGAAAGTAAGATTTAAAAGCACAGAAAAGGTTCGTCAAATGTTACACAGTAACTGTTTTCACAGTCTCTCTCTCTCTCTCTCTCTCTCTCTCTCTCTCTCTCTCTCTCTCTCTCTCATCAGTGATACTGGAATATCAGCACCTGACAGAGGAAAACACGTAAAATCTTCCCCCTGACCATATCTCCTTCCGCAACTCTATTGTCTTTTGGAAACCACCAACGTTTATCACATTCGCTGAGAAAGTATGTATCATTGTCCTAAAGAGACAAATTTATCTCACTCAGTTTACTAAATATGTCTACAAGATATGCCAGTTGTACAAGCCAAGTAATATTTTTAAAACTATATGGCAAAATGAGATCCACGTTCTGATAAGAAGGAGCCTATCTCATCTCACAACTCGAACAATCTGGGGTAGGACCCTCCCTCTTGCCAGCCAGCGCACCTCTGTGTGCAGTAATATCTGTGTGCTCAGACCCTATGCTTTCGCAGTCTCTGAAACAGGCGGTCATTAAGTGGCATTGACTTTATAAAGGTGATTACCTTGACGCCATCATTCAATATCCCATGCAACTCTGAACTCATTTTTTTTTTTTTTATGATGCTAAGGATTCTCTGTGAATAATGCCATGAGTCCAATCGATCACAATTTTCCCTCTTAATCCATGCAACGAGTTCCTTCACTTAACCCGGTCATGGATGCAGCAGCCTCTGTACACACGCTAATGCAAGATTTCCAGCAAACCATTGTTCAGAGAAGAACTGATTAATGATACTGAAAATCGCTTCTCCAGTTGTGTGTTCTTTTAATTCTTTGCAAAACAAGTATATGTTCAGTTATATCATCTCCAACATTGTATCTCACAAATGAGACAAGTTGAGCTTGTCCACTGACGTCAGTTGGTTCGTCAAGCTGAAATGAAAAAGACAGGTTCATTATCAGTTTATTCACAACTTGATCAATAATATCTGTACTGATTTCATTTGCCCTTCGAGAAAGAGTTTGGTGTGACCCAGGAACAGCCTTTAGTTGGTCAACTGCCTTTTTTTGTTGCATTTTTTTCAGCCATCACAACTGCAGCAGGCAATTTCAGTTCTTCAGTTATATGGCTTTTTAGCTTTAGCAACTAATCAAGATGCTGCTAATGATGCTTTCAGAGCTTTCCTTGATGTTGTGCAGGCTTTCGTAATTGTTGTCTGGGAACACCTAAAATCAGAAAGTTTCTTTTAATAATCTCCACAGGTTTGCCAACATGACACTGATGTTTTGTGTTAATGTGATGTAGGTGAGCTGGCTCCATAATACCGTTGGCCAACCTTTCCTCGCAAAAGAGCCCAAAGCTTCCGGAGGATCGGAATACCTAGCAGTAAATCCAAAAAGCACATACTCTTCCTTATATTGCCGATATTTAGGTAGGTCTTTTTTTTTTTCTTCACAGCTGCTTGATTTCCTTCACTTGCAATGCTGCAGCGACTACTACAGCTATCGCTTTTTAACTATCTATCCATACTTCTTGCTGTTAAAGAAATAACTGTGTCTGTAAACTAACACGTGAATTTGAAAAAGAGATGTTCACACGTTTACTCCTGAGACGAAACACAGCAAGAGTGACTCGAGTGAGGAGTTCAGCACAGTTCCCGTATGTGTCCTGTCTCATTTCCTCTCCCTCCCCCTTACTCCCATCTCCCTCCAGTTTCTCTCTCGTTCATTTTATTTCTTACTTTGTGTTCTTGTCATCCACTTAAGTTGGAAGCTGCGTTAGTGTTGTAGTTATTCAATTATTCTATTTTCTTAATCACCCATGGACACACACACATGTTCAGTAGTTACTGATCCAAGATGCCATTTGACCTATATGTGATATAGTTTGAAAAAACTCTCTCTCTCTCTCTCTCTCTCTCTCTCTCTCTCTCTCTCTCTCTCTCTCTCTCTCTCTCTCTCTCTCTCTCTCTCTTCATTATCTTTTCATGTACCCCTTTGAAGCGTGCTGAGTACCCTAAGGGGTACACGTATCCAGGTTTGGGGAACACTGGGTTATATAAACATTACGGTCTTGAAATACGAAGATGTTGAAATAAGCTGATGATCACAAAAACAATAGTAGTATTTAATATTGAGCTTTTAGCCCTACTTTTGTTAGATTACCTGGAAATTAAGTTAAATTAAGATAGTTGGCATTGTCAACTACTGGATTTATTATGCCTACCAAAGCCACAGTAATCCTCATAGAGGAACACTAGTCAAGCCAACTGTCCAGTGGTTTTCTGCAATACTCGTAATAAAATTTTACATCTTTTGCCCTAGATAATGTTGAGGCTTGTGTCAAGACTTTAGTAAAGTTGATAACTGTCACCCACACCTGTGCCTCATTACCGATCATGACGGTACTTTTCGAACTACAGAATATTATGTGCCTGAAGGAAAACCATTGTCAGCTAAAACACCTGAGATGTTATTACAAGCCTAGATATAGCAGAGGTACCTGGTGTTACCTGGCTAAAATCTATGACCGGATATACCGACACTGTCTGGGATCCTTGGCGGCCACCTCCTTGTAAGAGACGACCCCTGGAGTCCCAGTTTCCACCAGGCCCATGTTTCTCCAAGAACTCATTGTCCCAGGGATAAATTCTTGTAGTAACGTAATACTGTAATGCTCAATTATTGACTGACTTTATAAACATGAGTTTTTCAAACAAAGAATAACTTACATTACACCTGTCAGGTCGAAAGACCTTTCCTGCCATACTAAACGATCGTTCCACAGGGGCAGAGGAAGCTGATATTGACAGGTACTGGCAAGCCAATTTAGCCAACTGTGGGAACCTCATGGTCTGTTGGTTCCAGTATTGTAAAGGGTCAACAGATTCAGCTAGACAGGGCAAAGCCAGGTAGATGTCTACCTGGGATTTTGCAAAAGGAGCTTCTTGTGTTGACTGGGTGATACTGACTTGTGGAGTTGTTTCCATAAACATGAATACCTGGGACCGTCGGGCAGGTGGGAGTGGGTCTGAAGAAGTGGCAGATGAAGAGACTGTGGCTGAGTTGTGTGAGAGAAAGATGGCAACTGCATCAACCAAACTCTGACGAAGGTTGACTACCTATTCAGGGGTAGTCCATATGAGTTTCTAACCTGAGTCAAGAGCAGCAGAAATGGTGAAAAGATTCATGGTTTCATACTGTGACAGATGGCTTGCCACAGGAGCTGCAAAGGTTTTGACAAATTTGTAGGTGAATTTTTACTGAAGTTCAGATAATTCAGCTTGAAGTCTCCTTATACATGGTAGAGCCATTTTAGAAGTTACTTGATTCTGGGCTTGAGCGAAGATAATGGTAATTTGAGCAAAGATAGTGGCAGTTTCAAATGGTGGAGTGTCTCAATGACTTCAAGGAAAATGTTTTCATGCTATGCGAGCTTTCTAACATAGTTAAGTTTCTCCATTGTCTTTGGACTAACGAAATGGAATTTCCGGATCATTTTAAGCTGACTGTTCTACCGCACTGCAGTATATTGTTCGAGCTTCTGTTCTCCCTCAGAGAGCTCTGTGGCAAGGCTACTATGCCTCACATCGCTAACCACACTGTTCACATTTCTAATTACCTTGGTTAATTGTCGTCCGGACTCCACAAGCCCATCCTTTACAACCAACTGTAATATGTAGGCAAAGCATGGATAGTATATAGATATACAACCAGCTGTAATATGTAGGCAAAGCATAGGTAGTGTGTAGTTAGATATACAGCGATCTGTAATATGTAGGTAAAGCATGGGCAGTGTGTAGTTGGATATACAGCCAGCTGTAATAATTATGTAGGCAAAGCATGGGTAATGTGTAGTTAGATATACTACCGGCTCATGGTTGTTGTCATTTAGATCATCAAGCTTCAAATCCAATGGGTCATAATCTGTATCAGCAGTATCAAGAGAATCGTCCTGTGCATGCATTCCTGGCAGGGTGACAAATGCCTTCAACATTACAAGCATTATCAGTTACAACTAATTACATTTTGCCCTCCAAGCCGAAGAGAGAAATGACCTCTTGGTAGCTACCTTTTGATGGATGTGCTCAGCTGAGTGTGTGCCACGGAAGTGGGTACAGGCATGCATGGCTGACTTAATCTTGAAGCTGCTAATGTACTGGCAAGTAATTCCTATGTAGGAGCACATGTTACGACTTGACTTAATGTCAACTGTAAGGCTGACATTCCTGGCAAGGCTGAGTTTTCCCTTGCGTAGATTGTGGAGATCAGTTGACACCGAACGATGGAGGGTAGTACTGCAATACTTCCGGCTAGGAATAACAAAGTTTGAGCTGAGGTACTGAGCAAAGTCACGAAAGTGTTGACACTACCAATGACACTGGTTGAAGGTTCCCAAGCAATGAAGGCAACAAGCTTGCTAGATGCCTCTTTCAATCGAGGATCACTGTGTACCAGCTGCAGTCTACCCCATCCCCTAATTAATTAACTGGGGAGTTCGCAGACTCCCAGAAGTTGCCAGTCTTCACCCAATAACTTCATATAATAATTAAAAATGAGGTCAACTAGAGTATTGTTTTGTAAGTGTTCCCTTTATCATTTCGTTCGAAAGTATAGTGTTATTAATACATCTGTTCAATAAAATGAGAAACAAGAAGCTTCGATATGATAAAGCTGAAGGGAATCACTAAACTAACTAAACTAACCGTCTAAACGTCGGGGCAAACATTCTTCGTACCTTAAAACCGATTGCTTACATTTCCAGTCATGTCTTTCTGAGTAGGTTTAATCTAATAACACTTTTAGACACATATGTCTATATATTATATATCAAGGAATCGGATGAAGACTGTATGCATACGCCCGCAGCAAGAGTTGATGGTGCCTTTCTGGAAACATCGGTACTTGAGATTTCGGTCGTAGGCTACGTCTTCGCATGATTTCGGCTTCAGAAATTGCGTTTTTTTTTTTTTTTCTTTTTTAATAACATATAGACGGTACATTCTCTTCAGCATCTGCCAGATGAAATATTAATCTCTTTGATAAATAAATGATAGGAATTTGAAATTATACATGCTGATGTATGATAAATGCTAACGGATCACTTGTTGCTTTATGCATTCTAGTGACTGTTCTGCAGTATTATACTTAGTAAATCATTATACAGAAAGGTAGTATAAAAACCGATAATTACAAGTATTGAAGAATTTATGTACCTTTCATCATTAAATACTGTGGAAGGGATTGTAGAAAATACATGGTTGTGCCAGCCGGGAGTAGTTGACCTAATTCCTAATTGAATTACCGGGGATCACTGGCAACTCATGAGTTTGTGAAGTTGTGAACGTGCTCAACACTGCCCATTGCCCGGCACGCCGGCCGCTGTGCTACCTGCGAGGTGAGTGTGTGTTTGTGTTTGTCCACAGTATAATGCACGTGTGTGTGTGTGTGTGTGTGTGTGTGTGTGTGTGTTCTTACCTAATCGTATCTTAACAGGAATGAGTTAAGCTCATACTGTCCTGTGTATTAAATCATTTTTATCATATATATCCTTAAATTTATGAATAGTTTTGACACACTGTTTCACTCGGTAGTACATTCCACAGATCAATTGCCCTATTTGGGAAACTGAATGTCCTTATGTCTTTATCGCCTCTCTTTTTATGTAGTTTTTTGCAGCTTCCTCTTGCTGATGCTTCCTCATAGGTTATATATTGATTTATGTCTATTCTTTCCATAAGATGTATTTACAGTATGTTGCATAATCATATCTTACTCTTTTCCTTCTCTCCGGTAATGTTGGTAGATTAAATTTGTCTGGTCTGTCTTCGTAGCTTAAATCCCATAAGCTTGGCACCCATCTTGTAGCTGCCCTTTGTACTTTTTAAAATTTATCTATGTGTTTTTTGAGATAAGGACTCCAGACTACTGACTCCAGGGTTGGTCTGGTGATTGTTATTATCTTTCTTAGCATGTCTTCACTTTTATATGTGAATGCTGTTCTCATACTAGCAAGCAATGTGTACATGTAACATACCTTCTCGCCAGCGATTCCAGCGTTTGAAAAAAAAAAATAATAATAATAATTCAAGATCTTGAAATTTTAGCCCCTACTTGAAAGCTTGAAAGAAAAAAATATATATATATAAAATCTTGAAAATAATGTATTTATGTCGACAAATTAAAAATAATCGAGAGAGAGAGAGAGAGAGAAAGTCTGCCAGTGTTGGAAGTTTGACCAGAACCGAACGTGAACTGAACATATGCTGGGTGTCGATGGAGTCACGAACAAAACGTGTCATTCCAAAGCGTATATAAGCCAGACAACCAGACGCCAGGCCCAGAGGCCAGCTGAGAATCTGGGAGTCTGGGATGAGTACATAATTAACAGCAACTGGTTTTATTATTTTTAAATTATTTAGACTGCCCTCTTTTTACGAAAGAACTCGTTTTCTTTCAGTTAGGGTATAACCTGAAAAATGTTTAATTTAAAATTTCAGATGGTTTACCAAAGGTAGATATAAAATTAGTTATTACTATTGATTTCAGTTAAGAATAAAGGAATTAAAGTATTACTTTGTGTACAGTAGAATTTACTCATGATGTATGTATTGTAAGAAAAATTTATTAGTTTACCCTGTTAAAAAACAAAAATCGTATACTTTTATGTAAATTAGAACCAGGAACATTGTGTGATGTGTAACGTATCTGTAATTATAAACAATAATTAAATTATATATTTTCATTATTTCTCCACCTTGAAAAGTTTTGGTTGATCTTGAAAATATTTGTTTTGACCGCTGGAATCACTGCTTCTCACTGATGTGGTCAGCTAGAGATAGTCTGTTGTTGATAATCACTCCTAGGTCCTTCTTCCTTTCTGTATGTGTAGGGTTGATCTTCGTAACCTATAATCCCAATCTGGGCTCTTCTCACTTTTACCAACCTTAATTACATAATACTTGACCACATTAAATTCCATTTGCCATTTATTGCTCCATTCATGAAGGTCATTTAATTCCTTTTGGAGCTCTTTGCAAAAATCTGTGTTAGTAATTTTCCTTTGTATTTTTACATCATCAACAAACATATTTATATAGCTTCCATTTCCAGTGTTACTATGTCATTTATATATTCTAAAACATAATTGGTGCCTGCACTGAGCCCTGTGGAACTCCACTATTCACTTCCCTCCATGATGAGTAATTTCCCATTATTACTGTTCTCTGAGAAAATCCTGCATCGAACAATACAGATTGCCCTGGATACCTCCTTGATGGTACAGTTTCCATAAAAGTCTTTGGTGCGGTATTCTTGTCAAACGCTTTCTTGATATCTAAATAGATATTGTCCACCTATCTTTCTCGCTTATGTAGTGTTTCTGTAACTCTATCATAGTAGCTTAATAGATTAGTAACACATGATTTTCCCTTTCCAAAACCGAACTGCCTTTTATACTGTGTTCTTCTAGATGGTTTATCTAAGCATTTCTTATCTTTTCTAGTATCTTCTTACAACACTGGACAGTGATACTGGTCGGTAGTAGAGTTGATTTTATCTATTCCCTTTCTTGAACAGGGAAACAGTGTTTGCTTTCTTCCAAACATCAGGTAGTTTACCATCACCTAAGGATTCCGTGAATATTAAATCCAATGGTCTGCTTAACTCTTCTGCACATTGATGTAGCACCCAACCTGAATTGTCGTCAGGACCATTTATTTTTCCTTTGTCTAATTTACTTAACTCTTCCTGTGCTTCTTTTGCTGATATTTGTATGTGGTACTATGTGTGGGCATGCATGTTCCATATCTCTTTCAAAATTATTTCCTTTTGTAAAAACTGATTGGATGATTTTATTTAGTGCTTCACAACTATCTTTCTCCTGTGTATAGACGATCCTCTCATCCGTAATGAACCGTATTTTATTTTAGCTTTGGTTTTGCTTCGGACATAGCTGTAAAATGGCTTGGGTTGATCACTACTGTTATTTATAATGTCCTCAAACTGTCTCTGAGCTTTCCTCCTCATCTTTGTATAATCATTTCTTGATTGTTTATAGTTGTTATATGCCCTCTCACTATTGTGTCTATTCCACAGCAAGTCTTTTTTTTTTTTTTTTAAATTCTGTATTAAACCATTCATTTTCATTTCTGTTTTTTTTGTGCTGAGGGTTGTAATTTTGGACTCCTATTACATAAAAATCACAGAATTTTCTATATATCATACTTAAAATACATTCTGTCCAATTAAGTCTAAATTAGTCCAATTATAAGCCCGATCTGGTCCGTCCAATCCAGTCAGGCTTAGTTCAGGACAGTTAAAGGCCATTCAGGTTCATTTAGGGGCTCCTCATCCAGTTGGGCTCAAAACAATACAATTAAAATCCAGGTACCGTCAAAAACGAAAGTCCGTCGCCTCCCCTGCCTCTTCCTTATTACTGGATTCATAGATGTTACAATGACGCGAAGTAGACAATGGTACATACACTATTATCACCCACAGATGAATGATGATAGGCACTTTAGTCCACTACGTCACAACAACCCTTTGAGATTCCGATGACTATTTCAATCGTCATTTCAAATCCAACCTCAGAGATTCCGATGGCGCTTTTAATTATTATTTAAAAAAAGTAAAATATTCGTCATTAATTACGTTTACGCATCATAAGAAAGAGGCTCGAGCATGATGTCTTTTTTTTTTTTTTTTTTGGCCTATCGACCATTGGGGCAAAGCCCCTGGTCATTAAGGCCAGATATGCATACGTACTTCTTTATTCCCAAATTCATGGAAAGAAGCCAATATCCACCCAGTTCCGAAGAAAGGAAGTTCGTCTGACCCCTCCAATTACAGACCAATAGCTGTCACATCTTCTCTTGGTAAGGTATTTGAAACTTTAATTAATAAGCATATTGTTAAACATCTTGAATCCAACAACTTAATTAGTGATAGACAATACGGTTTTCGCCACGAAAGATCCACCATTGACATACTCAATCTCTTAACTCATACCATCCATCAATCAATTGATCTTTTTGGAGAAACTCATGCAGTAGCTCTTGATATCTCTAAAGCTTTCGACAGAGTATGGCACCGTTCCCTGCTTTCCAAACTCCCTTGCTATGGACTAACGTCTTTTGTTCCTTTGATTTCTTATCTTAGTGACAGGAAAATAAGAGTAAAAGTAGATGATGTATATTCGAATTTCCACTCAATTAACGCCGGCGTGCCGTAGGGATCAGTTCTGGCGCCAACCCTATTTCTGGTTCATATTAATGATCTCTTATCTGTCACTCACAATCCCATTCACTCATATGCAGATGACTCAACACTACATACAGTAGTTCATTCACACTCAGACATCCATTTACAAAGTCTAATATCTCTACCTCTCAACTCAGTACAGCCATCTCCATCAATCAAGATCTATCTACAATCAGTGAATGGTGACAAAACAACCTTGTCTCTTTTAATGCGAGTAAAACTAAATATATACAGTTTACTAATAGACAGATATTGCCAGATTCGTAGATTACCTTCAGTGCTACTAATATTCCCATCTCCAAAAGTACTGAAATTCTTGGTGTCTCACTTAACAGTGCCCTCAGCTGGACCTCTCATGTCAGATCACTTGCTAAAACCGCCTCAAAGAAACTTGGATTATTGTACAGAGTCCGTAACTTCTTCGCCGATGAGCAGTTAGCTATAATTTATAAGAGTCATGTGCGCTGTCAGCTTGAATATTGCTTACCCTTGTGGAATGGTTGTGGAGAGGTTGCATTAAGACAACTAGACAAAATTCAGAATAAAGCTGTTAGAATCATTAACAACCCTGCCATTACTTATAAACTACCTCCCCTGCAAGTAAGAAGGAATGTTGCATCCCTTACATTATTTTACAGATATTTTTTTGGGCAACTGCTCAGACGAAGTTGCGTCCATGCTGCCACCTCTCCATGCCTTCCCTCGTGCTTCACGGGCACCTGGTAGCGCTCATGACTGGAATGTCACTCAACCATATTGCAGAACTTCTGCCTATCAGAATTCTTTCATTCCTCGAACTGCATCTCTCTGGAACTCGCTTCCCCAGAGTTTTTTTCCTCCAAATTTCAACCCACAATTGTTCAAGTCTAACTGTTACAGATATTTTATGAACAGAGGACACCAGTAATCTGGTGTATGGATTTTTTTTTTTACCCATTTGTTTTTCCTTCCTCCGTTCTGTTATTTATAAAAAAAAAATATTTATATATATATACATTATATATATATATATATATATATATATATGTATATATATATATATATTTATATATATATATATATATATATATATATATACATTATATATATATATATATATATATATATATATACATATATATATATATATATATATATATATATATACATTATATATGTATATATATATATATATATATATATATATATATATATATATATATATATATATATATATACATTATATATGTATATATATACATCTATATATACATACATATATGTACATAGATATTCTTATACATATACATATATAATATATATATACGGTATATAGTATATATATACATACAGTATATATTCATATATATATATATATATATATATATATATATATATATATATATATATATATACATATATATATACACATATATATACATATATCTATCTATCTATCTATATATATCTATATATATATATATATATATATATATATATATATATATATATATATGTACAGTATATAATGTACTATACTACTAGCCGTGTGTACGTGTGTGAGTGTGTGTCAGTGTGTATTTCGGGCAGCCGAAACCACATTCAAATCGAACCAAAATTGGCACAAAAATCGCAAAAAATTAACTGATGTGAAAAAAATTAGTCCCATCATGATTGATAAATTTTTACTCTATTTAATGAGTGATAACATTTTGACCCAAAAACGCAGCTCTCGGTGCCCGACATAGGAGCTTCGTAGAATTTTTTCCCCCAGAGCTACAGCTAAAGTATACTCTAAACAGTAGCTGTGTCTGTGTGTGTATTTCGGGCTTGCGTTCAGACAACTTGGGTTCCACTGCCGAAGTTGCAAATAACACGATCAATTGGTTAGCTGCAAAAAATCCAAGTGCCATGTTAGACTAGAACAGGACATGAATGTGACTCGGATTACCTGAAATGATTGCAACGCGCGCGAAGAGGGAAGAAACGAGTGAAAAGCACGAGAGAGCGAGTGCACAGCGCGAGAGCCCTCTGCAAAATCAGACGCCTTAATCCCTTATGCAGGGTGGCCACAAACAAATCGCCTCCACGTCACCCTGTCCGCCGCCTTTTCACTGCCCCGCACCCAGTTCACACACCCCTCTCTCATATACCTCTCCACTCCATCGCTCCATCTCATCCTTGACTTTCTCCTCCCTCTCTCACCATCCACCTCGCTCACATACACTCTCCTCATCAGTCTCTCACTCTCCATCCTCTCCACATGGCCAAACCACCTCAGTATGTTTCTCCTGATGCTTCCAATCACATCCACACTGACACCACAATGTTCCTTCACATTATCATTTGTCAGTCTGTCTGTCCGTGTTACTCTACAGGCTCCTCTCAAATAACTATTTCCACTGCTCTCACTCTTGATTTGTGTCTCTCCAACAACGTCCAAGCTTCACTTCCATACGTCAGAGTCGGTATCACAATACTGTCATGTATTAACTTTTTCACTTCCATGGTCACTTCCCCGTTTCCGTCACTTCCCTGTTTCTCATCACTGCCTTCAAGGAACCAGCAACCTTTCTTCCTTGTTGGACTCTTTCAAGCACTTCACCCTCCAAACTTCCATCCCATCACACTACCCAAGTTCTTAAACGTTCTCACATTTTCCATTTCCTCATCATCCAACCTCACTGTACATTCACTGACTTCACCTTTCTCAGAGATCATAACTTTACTCTTCCCTACATTCACCTTTAGATTCCGTTTCTTACACACTCTCCCAAACTCATCCACCAAGCCTTGCAGTTCCCCTTCGTCTTCACTTAACAACACAGTATCATCAGCAAACAACAGTACAGGGAGTTTCCAAAGACTGCCCTGTCTCATTACTGCCACTCCAACATCCACTGCCCGACCTTGTATCTCTTGTTTAACCCCATCCATATACAGATTGAACAATCATGGAGACATGACATATCCCTGTTTCAACACAACATTCAAATAAAAAAACTCACTCAGTTCACTATCCACACGCACTGCAGCCTTAGCACCCTCATACATACTCTTCACAGCATTCAACAACTTCCCATGTACATATGTTTTTAATACTTCCCACAATCCTTGTCTATCCACCCTGTTATATGCTTTCTCCAAATCCATGAAGGCCGGACACAACTTCTTTCCCTTCTCTAGACACTTTTCCACTAAAGACCTAAGAATGAATATCTGATCTACACAACCTTTTCCCTTCCTAAAGCCTCCCTGTTCTTCTCCAACTAATTCTCTGTTATTTCCCTAACTCTGTCAATAAGTATCCTACCATATACTTTGCCTATTACACTAAGAAGACAAATGCCCCTATGATTACCACACACTTCTTTTTCCCCTTTTCCTTTGTACAAGGGAGAAATTATACCTGACTTCCAATCATCCGGGACTTTACCTTCCTCTCAGGCCAATCTGCACATCTTGCATGTCCATTCTACTACTACAGGGTATCTCTCCCCCATGCTTCAGCATTTCACCACACACTCCATCAACTCCTGGGGCTTTCCCCATTTTTACTTTCTTCAGTGCTTCCACAACTTCCATCTTACTGATTCTTTCCTGTCTTCTCACCTCCCTCCTTCTCCCAGCCCTTCCCCAGCCACTTCCATTTGTATTACTATCATTCTATAATATTCCTGTACCTTCCAATAATCATTAGTAAACTAAAAAAAAAAAAAAGAAAGAAAAGTTTTACAGACAGCAGAATAAAATGTCGTCGGATTCACGCGGTTATACATTTTTATGATCGAGCTGTTAAGTACAGTCTCATTAAAAGTGGTCTGGAATAGATATTCATGAAGAAAGGCTAAAAATGGGGTTATAGTTTGAGAAAAATCGTACCCAGTATTTATATCTGAATAGTGAAACGGCTGATTTTTTTGTTTTTTTAGTTTGTTTTTCGAATTCTTTCTTCATACTTTTTGGAAGCACTGTATTGCTCGCATTTACACAATATCTGCTATCTTTTACAGCATACTTTTATACTATCCTATTATCTGTATTATCATTTGCGAAATGTATACTTTCGGTTACAAATATTGTCTTACTTATTCTCCCCATACACTCTCTCACCCATTCTCCACACACATTCTCTAACTCATTCTTCACATACACTCTTACTCATTCTCCACACACATTCTCTCTAACTCATTCTTCACATACACTCTCTCTTACTCATTCTCCACACTCATTCTCTCTAACTCGTTCTCCACACACACATTGTCTCTTACCCATTACTTGTATTTCTACCATTTGCACAAAATCTTCTCTCATTTACAAACACACTGCCTTAATCACTCACACTATTTATATGACTATCACTCGAGTAATATCTGCTTTCTTTAACAAACACACCGCACTTAATATCTGTCACACTACCAACATTCCTATGATTTGACCAATATCTACGGTCCTTTTTTTTTTTTTTTTGAGACCTTCTCTCCTCTACCTTCTCAAATTATTTCGCTCAAATTCAATCTCTTACATTCACTCATTCTCGCAATCTTCCATCCACTCTGAGACTCGTTCTTAATCACTCTCATTCGCTGCCATAATTATATTCTCAAATCACACTCACCTACTGTCATTCACCATGTTGCATCTCAAGTGACCAGTGAATCTCCAGTGCGTGTAGTGAGGTGCTGCTGTAGTTTTTTTTTTTTTTTTTTTTTTTTTCTGGAATCTAGATATATCATTTGTTACAAGCCTTTACACTCTGAGGAACGTTGTCGCTGAAGGTCAAGCAGGAATGTGCAAAAGGAAATCAAGGAAGTATATCTTGTACCCAACATACAAATATATTACTTCATATTGGACAGGCATACCTATCGGTGGTTATCTCAGCATTCCTGGTGTTTATTTTTTGCTGTCTGAATGCTTTCATAAAATACTGTTGAAATTCAGAATGAGCACTGTGTGAAATATAGATTTTTCTCAACGTGTTCCATCGTTTCCTAGTATAAGTTTATGACATTATTTGACGGTATTTTTTAATTTTTCTCATTTTACTTGTGAACACTGATATTCTTACAGCTTGCTGCTTCTGGTATGAACAAAAACACGAAATTATTGTTAACACAGAGAATACTATGTAGTTAAAGTTGCGAATATAACAGAAATATATATATATATATATATATATATATATATATATATATATATATATATATATATATATATATATATATATACTGTATATTGCGCGTGCTAGAAATATAGCTAAGTCTGTTCGGTGTTTGAGGAAAGACATTTTTATAAATAATTATAGAGTTTAAGGAAGGTAACATCGGAATCTAATGAGTGATGGACAGGCTGCATTTAACTGTGTGTGGTGATTGACAGGGAGGGTTTTAATGGTGTGGGGTGACCTCGTGGTTTTAATGGTATGGTGTAATTGATTGCGTGGTTTTTAATGGTGTGTGGGAAGTGAAGATTAAACATTTTCAATCATACGCAGGCAACAGTGGAGAAACCATACGAGAAGGGTTGCAGGGTACAAGAACTTATTACTAACACCAACAACAAAGGAAAGACTCTTATATTTCACCAGAGAATGTAGATATATAATCGGATTAAATGCCTCATCACGCGTCACTGTCCGTTATTACACCACGTTCTGTCTGTCTCTGTCTCTGTCTGTCTGTCTCTCTCTCTCTCTCTCTCTCTCTCTCTCTCAGCGTATCCACATCGGTATCAGAGTACCACTATTACCTCTGTTATGGACGTTCTTGGATATTTTCTTGAGGCTACATCTATACCATCTTATTAACCCAGCGGAATTTCTAGCAGTCCAGAGGTTAACAGAGGCATTTTTCTCCCCTTTACTTACTTGAATTCCTCTTAGCTGAACATAATCGGCCTGTAGTAAGCAAGGGATATAAACTGATGTGTTTACTGAAGGCTAAAGTGTTGATTGAGTTGAAAAAAAAAAAAAATCATAAGCTGAAGTATTTGATTTTATGAGCATTAAAAAAAAAAAAAAAAAAAGAAAACGGTGCCAAAGCACAGCAAAGCCGTCCCCGACAGTCATTTTAGTGCTGACACATAAACACAACAGGATATCAAGTCAAAGATGTCACATATCAAACTCGGAGTAAATCAGGTGATAATTGACGATTTTATGCACATTTAAATATTTAGGCCCGACCCACCTGACATTAACCCCCCTAGCGCTATCTGGGGGGGTGACCCCTCTGATGTAATGAGGCATGTTATAGGATGCAGGTTTGAAATATGTACCTTCAGATTTTGGTTTCATGCCGGTATGACGAATTTGAAAATTTTTGTTTACATTTACTTTTTTTTTTTTTTTAACATTGTTGGTCCCTACAGCCTAGGCCTTGGCCGAGTTTGGCCTAACATTTAATCGGGTGATCAGAACGTCATATCCCATCATCTCTGCAATTTTAGACAAAATGGCACCAGTAGTCTTCGCGCAAACTTGTTGGCAATGCCCTTCCCCAAGCCCATCCGGGGAGGGGACAGGCAAAAACAAAACTTCGTCATGTTAATAGATTTCATAATTTAAAAAGAAATTCGTGAAAGTATGGTGTTGCAGTAGGAGAAACTGTAATGATGAGGTACATGGAAAGTTAGGGAACTGATGCAAGTGAAAATAATGTGTTATGATGAGATTCTGTTGAGAGTGTCGGGGAGGAGGGGAGGGTAGAAAAAGATGAGGATATCGTAATCTGTGGTAAATGTTGGAGGAGAGACAATGTTAGTTCATGTCTGATCACGACACCAGCAGACTACAGACACTTCCAAGAATTGTGCACTATCATTTAGTTAGCAATTCAATGCTGCCGCTTTGCAAAAGAGAGATTCATCTAGGTTCTAGTGTCAGGACTCCATATTATAAATACAAATCATAATAGATAGCATGATGGATAGATAGATAGATAGATAGACAGATAGAAGCAGCAAGTCAGGGGATGAGATAGATAGTGTGTCAGCGAGAATCGAGCAATGCTTACACACTCTAACTCAAGGAATGCTTGATAGGCACACGACAGCGCCTCGTGACCATACACACACATACACACATACTCACACACAGGCTTCTAGAACATGTCAACAACAGTGTAACACACGTGACACGACCCCTGCTATACCAGAATTTAGGAAGCAGAGCTCAGAAGGAGACAGGCCATAGAACCGACAGGTAGTAGGGAGAAGGGGCCTATCAACATGGGCGAGAGGGTGGAACAGAGAGAGAGAGCAAGACAAGGAGGTAGCTCGCAGGACTCTACTTATACTTCACTCGTGTGTGAGAGACTTTGTTAATATTTCCAAGAAAAATAAAAATAGTCCCATACTAATCTTTACCTCCCCTGTCATTGCATGACAAAAAGGCAACGACGATTATCTACTTACAAAACTACTCAAGTATAACAACCGCTCGTCCACGAGTCTAATATATGTATAACGGATCTACAAAACTTCATTACAAGTATCTACAAAGTTATTGTAAGATATGGTGGCAGCGAACGTACGAACCTCGTCTACGAATCTAAAGTGAATTCCTACAAAATACAAGCTACAAACCTACGAGTCTGCGAGTCCACAAGCCTACGAGTCTGCGAGTCTACAAGCCTATGAGTCTACAAGCCTACAAGCCCACGAGTGTACAGTTGATTCTGCATTATCAAGACTGAAAACAAAAAATACCTCTTACAACCAACAACTCACAACCAGCTCTTGACTGTATTCTCTCCAACCAGCCCCCTCCGTCTCCCTGATCATCAAGCTGATTTAGAGGTGAAGAGGTCACAGGACGTCTTGCCAGTAGTTTAACAAAGTACTGACACAAACAATCTTGCAATTTCTACGACAAACCAACGAACTACAACCATCTACAATCAACTACAAGTAACAACTCTACGAGTCGTCTGTATAATCTTCTACATGCACCTACAAGTAGCGGCAGTCTTCATCCCACAACGAGTAAATCACAAGAAAAAAGGACCGAGAATGCATCGAGAAAGGAAAACAAAACAAATACACGAAGACTGAGATACGATTCTCAACCCACAACCATCTGAACTCACCCTCCTTTCTCTCCTACCATTCCCCAACCTCCACCACGACGCAGGAGTGCGAGGTCAAGACGACGAAGCAAATACCAAGCTCATATTCACAACTCATCTTACTCATTCATCTTCACTGAAGTTACTCATCGCTACTCATTTACTCACCACAGCTACCAGTGTGGGAAGTCCACGTTACCATACGTGTTTGCTGACACGACGCCACGCCTATCAACATGTGTCTGACACCCCACAACACGTCAATCAACCCGTGAAGAACAACACTATCACCACGTGCAACACCACTCACACCATTCCCTCCACGGTAAAAATGAGTGAGTTACATAGTTTCTTCATTTATACAATACACAGTACAAGACACAGTGATAGACAAAAAACTACTGCACAAAGATATAAAACGTGCTACATAATTACAACTTAAATACATATACCTAATTCGATTATCTTCATAATTCAATCATTAAATATTTGCACCAACAATAAATATTCTACACTGTATATATTCACTCATTTATTATAGCATTTATTTACTACCAGCGAGTGTTACCATTTATATATCTACAAAAAATAAGTGTTTCATACATACAACTATACATTATTATATCTACAAAGTAATAAAGAAAATATACCATCACAGTTACTCAGTGAGCGATTAAAAGAACTGTATTAAACATTTATTAATTAAAGCTACCTTGTGGAAACAGATAAATTAAGTTACAAGGAAAACCAGGAAAAAAAAATGGCCAACATAAATGACGTTAGCAAGAATGAACATCTTCAACACAATCGTGAAGACAAAGATTTCCACACAGTGCTGACACATATAGTGCCCATGATAGGTGCACGTGAACAACAAGTCAGTGTATATAGTTAATACTGTATATAGTGTACATATATTTTTTATATAAAATAACAAACTATGGGGCTATATAATATCATTTTCAGTAATATCTGTGCAATATAAACTAAACCTTAAAAAAAGGTCCCAAGGGAATTAACCAGCAATTATGCAACCTCGGACATCACCAAGAAAACGTAGACGAACGAAAAAACAAACTATAGAAAATCAATACATAGAACAAGAAAAAAAAAAAAAACAGTAAGATCACATAACAAATAAATGAAAGTAGGCGTAAGCGTTACTACAAATGCCAAAATACCACATAAACTCCTTCTATAAGTGAAACAAAAAGCAAATTAGTGTCCTCCACAAGCAAGTGGCATGACACATCATCACATAAACTCCTCATATAAGTGAAACAAAAAGCAAATTGTTGTCTCCACGAGCCAGTGGCATGGCACATCATCACTATCATCGACCGCAGTATGACCGGATTCGATGTCAGGACTGCAGTTATTACAATTATGTAACTACAAACAATATGTAACAATTATGTAACGACAAACGATTGCATTATATTACACTTTCTACAATTATGGAACTACAAACAATATGTAACAATTATGTAACGACAAACGATTGCATTATGTTACACTTGCTACAATTATGTAACTACAAACACTATGTAACAATTATGTAACAGTTGCATTAACAAGATGTAACTTTTATGTAATTTTAACTACAATTATAAGGCCAACACAATTATGTAACAGTTGCATTAACAAAATGTAACTACAATTATAAGGCCAACACAATTATGCATTACCACAATATTATGTAACAATTCATACAATGTTACAGTTATGTATTACTACAGTGTTTCTACAATATTATGTAACAATTCATACAGTGCTACAATTATATATTACTACAATGTTTCTACAATGTCACAATTACAATACAGTGTCAGGACTCCATATTACTACAATATTATGTAAATTTATACAATGTTACCACAATTCTGTATTACCAGAATCATCACACAAGTTAGGTGAAATATTAGACATTACTAACCCCTTAACCGCGGGGCGTCACTTTCGTGACGCTCGGCTACAATGGATCATACCGCGGGGCGTCACTTTTGTGATTCTGTGTTATTTTGAATTATCCCGGGCTCTCAAGTGGTGGCTTGTATCATATATCAGTACTGCCAATGTTCAACACTAGTCAGCACTCCAAATCTCATCTGTACTCCCATCCATTGTTGACATTTTAGCTATTTTAACCCCTTCCTGACTCCCCTCCCTACCTGCCCTCCATTACCCTCTCCTCTCACCTCCCACGCCGCGCTGCGCTACGGAAATTTCCCCCTTCTCTTTCCACAGATTTCATCCATTGAAATAAGGCCTATGCCCTATATTTTTACCCAATAATATATACCAAAAAAAAAACAGGTAAGTGATAGTGTTATACTCCAGAAATTGCCTAATTATCACCTGACAACACCTCACGTGCATTCATTCGCTACATTACCACGGTAATTTCCCCTTTGATTTATGCCTTGTAATCGATGTCTGTAATAAAAATATATATCAGAAAGGAAGGGAGAATCCTAATTGACATTTACAGTCACCTGGAACTACCTATTTCTATATTTATTGCCGAGATTTTCTACCTATAAAAAATTAGCATGTAAGTTAGCAGCAGTAAGCCTAAAGTGTCATTGTCAACCCTTCCCTTCTCAGATAATTTACCCCCTTCTTGACTCCCTCCCTACTTGCCCTCCATTACCCTCTCCTCTCACCTCCCACGCCGCGCTGCGCTACGGAAATTTCCCTCTTCTTTTTCCACAGATTTCATCCATTGAAATAAGCCCTATGCCCAATATTTTTACCCAATAATATATACCAAAAAAAAAACAGGTAAGTGATAGTGTTATACTCCTGAAATTGCCCAATTATCACCTGACAAAACCTCACGTGCATTCATTCGCTACATTACCACGGTAATTTCCCCTTTGATTTATGCCTTGTAATCGATGTCTGTAATAAAAATATATATCAGAAAGGAAGGGAGAATCCTAATTGACATTTACATTCACCTGGAAGTACCTATTTCTTTATTTATTGCCGAGATTTTCTACCTATAAAAAATTAGCCTGTAAGTTAGCAGCAGTCAGCCTAAAGTGTCATTGTCAACCCTTCCTTCTCAGATAAAGCCGCGGCATTTAGTTCCTTGTCCTCCACTGCAGAGACAACATGTCGCACTCGCGCCCCGCCATTCCTGCCGCTTCTGCGCCCATTGCAAAGGGCCCCGTGACCTCTACCCCCAAGAAAAGTGTTGAGGCAAGCAGGAAAGGCCTCAGTGACTCTGCAGTGGCACGAGAACTTGCTGAATTGTCGATGATAATAATGGACAGCGATTTTGACGATTCCGGTGAATCGTGTGATGAGCTGGGTGAACTTATCGCGCCAGAAACAGCGACAACAAGTGCTCCTACCAGTGAATCTGTGTGTAGCTCCAAGGGAAAGGAGCCTTTAGTGCAGGAAGGAAAAGAATTTGGGAAGGGAGTGAAAAGACGACGTGTTAGCCCCAGAACAATGCCCCCACGTGACCCAGCCCGCCATGAGTCACGAGATCATTCACCTCCCCGTTCCCCAAGCCCCGCTTTACTCATCTCGTCATCATCGTCGGCTGAGTTATCTCCGGAGTCTTCGTCGTCGGAGTCACCACCAGCATCAACAGTGAAGGCCGGCCGTAGAGGTAGAGGTAGATCTAAGAGAGTGAGAAGTAGTGTAGCTAGTAGGGTAAGGGCTGCTAGTGCTGTACGGCAACCTAGGGTCAGTGCGAGTGACCTTGACCGTGATAAGCCTCCCTCTCAGCCAACCTCCACCACCACCACCACCACCATCCCTCCACCGCCACGCCAGGGAATCCTGGACGCCTTCGCGTGGACGGAAGGGTCAGATTTTGTCCCCGAAAACCTGGTTTTCGATGAGAGCTCGTCAGGAGTTCAGCCTGCCTTCACTATGGACGAAAATGCTGAGTGTGTCGACTACCTTTTGGCCTTCCTAGATGACGAAGTCATGCAGCACATATGTGATGAGACTAACAGGTTCGAATCACAACGTGCTGCTAGTGGTACAGCAGCCAAGATGCAACAGTGGACCATGCTGGGAGTGCAGGAGCTGTATGTGTTCTTTGCCCTCATGCTTCTTATGCCACACTCCAAGAAGCATGAGTTGGAAGAATACTGGTCCATGGACCCCTTACTACCCTCACCGACCTTCAACAAGTACATGGCCAGAGATCGCTTCCGAACATCATGGGAAACCTGCACTTTGCCGACAACGATGTACCTTCCCAAACCGACCCACTCTGGAAGATCCGGGAGATTCTGAACAGAATGAAGGATAAGTTCATGTCATTCTTCCACCCATTTCAGAAGGTTGTCATTGATGAGTCCTTGGTTCTGTTCAGAGGACGTCTTCGGTTTGTTCAGTACATTCCAAGCAAACGCCATCGCTTTGGAATTAAGTTCTTTGTACTGTGCGACTGTAAGACAGGGTACATCCTTGACTTCGTCATATATTCAGCCAGCACTGTCGATCTCGATAAAACACACCCCTTGGCTTCTCAGGCTGTGTAGTGAAAGTGCTCCTAGAAAAGTATTTTGGTGGGAATCATGTGCTGTATACAGACAACTACTATACAGCACCGAAACTTGCCAAATACCTTTCTGAGCACGGCATTGGCTCCTGCGGCACTGTCAAAAGTAATCGTGCCAACTTCCCCAAATTCCCAGAGGCAGGAAACTCGCAGCGAGGAGACGTGCACCTACGCAAGTCTGAGAAGATGCTGGCAATACGGTGGCATGACAAGAGAGTCGTGCACATGCTCACCACCGTACATAAGGGGGAGATGAGAGACAGTGGGAAGGTCGACCGTAGGACAGGCGAACCTGTGATGAAACCTGATGCTGTGTTGGACTATAATATAAACATGCGGCTGGTGGACAAGTCCGACATGATGATTGGTGAGATCGACTGCCTCAGGAAGAATACTAGGTGGTACAGGAAAGTTTTTCTGCATCTCATAGATATGACGATGCTGAACGCCTTCATCCTGTACAAGATGAAGGTAAAGCCACCCAAGTCCTTCTCCCTGAGGTTGTTCGCCAGGACTTGTGTCCAGCAGCTGCTGGAAAAATATGGTAAGGTGCAAGCAGCAACTCCAAGGCGCCATCCAGTTACACTTCCCGACCGACTTGAGCAGAGGGCGTATATGGAGCGGCACAGACTTGAGCTAATGCCTGCCACAGGGAAAAGGAAGGCTGCGATTCGCAGGTGTCAGGTAAGACCCCATACCACACGCCGCACACCTGAGCATAAACGCACCTCTTGGCAGTGCGCTGAATGCCAGGTTCCCCTCTGTGTAACCTGCTTCTTCGATTATCACAGCCAGAAGCAGTTCTAACAGTGCAAGTGTGGAAGCAGAATTATTTGGAAATAATGTGTAAATAATGTGTAAATAATGTGTAAATAGCAGGTGAAAGCAATGGATGTTCAGTTCATATGATTGAACAGTGTACTATAGTTTCATCTTACTGAAAGTGACAGTGAATAACATATTGTAAGTAAAATAGAAGGGTAAATATTGAAAATAGAATAGAAAATGTAAATAGTAATGTAAGTAATTAGTAATATAAGAATATGAGTACAAATAATTTATGTTATAACAGTGAGAGTGAATCCGTAGCTCTCTACGTATTTTACTGACTGAAAAATAGAATGACTTCAGTGACAATAAAATAATACGACTGAATGAAACTTATGGAGAAAGACTCCAGATATATATAAGTGTGATATAGTAATAGAAATATAAAGTGTGAGGGGTTTTATGAATAATAAATGACAGAGTGCCTAGAGCGAACTAGCGCAAGTGCGGCGATCAGACGCGCTCGTAATTTCCATTGCTTTCACACTGTTTTTTTTTAGTATGGATCCCAAACTACTTGAAAATGGTAGAATAGTGTTTATAGTGTTTGTATCTGGCTGTGGTAATCATATAACGGGTTGTCGGGAAGTGTAAAGTGGAGACTTAGTTACCCTACTTCAGAGGTCTCCACAAGTCCTACGGAAACTGACGAAGGCTCAACAATCATTCCAGGAGAAAGCTGAAGGTATGTGCTATAAGCATATATAATTTTATTATTCTAGGACTAATAACTGATTTTTAGCAAATATTTTTTGAGAGTCTCTCGGAGCCCAAATAACCCCGCGGGACACGCAAGTAATTGGTAAACAAGCCCGCGGTGTAGGGGCTAAAGGGATAACTCAAAATGTAATGTAATAACCTAGCAGTATTACCATTGCACAATTATATGTGTATGTCTATTATACATACTCATCTTACAAAATGCCATACAACAACAATTGCATTTGTTCAATTATGTATACAACTTGTTTAAAAGTGTAATATTACTGGATCAGTACAATACTAACAAGAATATTATGTCTATACAATATTATAATCAATATTATGTACTAATAGATTAGCATATGTCAATAATGATTGCTGTCGGAGGACCTCCAGCACGTGACCGAGCGGTGTCAGGACTCCATATTATAAATACAAATCATAATAGATAGCACGATGGATAGATAGATAGATAGATAGACAGATAGAAGCAGCAAGTCAGGGGATGAGATAGATAGTGTGTCAGCGAGAATCGAGCAATGCTTACACACTCTAACTCAAGGAATGCTTGATAGGCACACGACAGCGCCTCGTGACCATACACACACATACACACATACTCACACACAGGCTTCTAGAACATTTCAACAACAGTGTAACACACGTGACACGACCCCTGCTACACCAGAATTTAGGAAGCAGAGCTCAGAAGGAGACAGACCATAGAACCGACAGGTAGTAGGGAGAAGGGGCCTATCAACATGGGCGAGAGGGCGGAACAGAGAGAGAGAGAGCGAGACAAGGAGGTAGCTCGTGGGACTCTACGTATACTTCACTCATGTGTGAGAGACTTTGTTAATATATCCAAGACAAATAAAAATAGTCCCATACTAATCTTTACCTCTCCTGTCATTGTATGACAAAAAGGCAACGAAGATTATCTACTTACAAAACTACTCAAGTATAACAACCGCTCGTCCACGAGTCTAATATATGTATAATGGATCTACAAAACTTCACTACAAGTAGCTACAAAGTTATTGTAAGACTAGAAGAATCATCACACACACACACACACACACACACACATACACACACACACACACACACACACACACACACAGATTCTCTCTCTCTCTCTCTCTCTCTCTCTCTCTCTCTCTCTCTCTCTCTCTCTCTCTCTCTCTCTCATGAAGAGCCCTACCCCTTTTCAGCTCAATTGACGGTCAGGTGTAATCAGACTGTGGGGTTGATCTGACTCTTCATACTGTAAGTAAAGTGCCCAGAATTTAATATACCCATGATTCAGGATGTGGAAGTGTAACGGCTCCGTTCGGTAAAAACAAACCATCTATACTTCGTCCACCTTAACTTGGCGGAGACTTTCGTGACTTTTGCAACTTATTTACCTCAGCTTAATGGCAGGATAAAGACAATACCATGACTCTACACACTTTCCATAGGACTTTTTCATACCATATTTTAGTGTTGATCTTTTTTTACACCCCAACATTTTGGGTGGAGAGATGGCACTTTAAGGACAATATGAAGTGGACAGATTATAGCGGGCATGAGGTGCAAGGTTGGAATATTTGCCAGCACATAGAACCTGTAAAGTATTCGAAATCACGTGATGTCAGTCCTTACTGCAGCCAGGGTAGGTTCCCAAAAAGTGAATTGTGGACTGCAGAAGAGTAAAATCAGCCAGCAGTCCACCGCTTTCATGTCCAGGAGAACCTACGACCACAACATCGACACCCAAAAACATAGTTTTCTAAGTGATGTCAGACACAATAAATCTTGCCTGACAGCATTTATTTGGCATTTAGTGTCAGTACACAAAGTCTAAGCTAATGGCGCAAATGTTTTAAGGTTATGCCCTATTAAAACCCATGATGTTGCCTTTGACCTTTCAAGGTCACTTAATGTCAAAGGTCATGGTGCCAAATGAAAGCCCATATGAGACTTCCTATATCATGACAATAGTAATTATCTCTGTCCTCAATGATTTTCGATTTCTAGTCCCCTAAATATCCGTGACCTTGAGTTTAACCTTTCAAGGTCACTTATGGTCAAAGGTCACCGTACCAATTAAAAAACCATATGGGACTTCTTATATTGTATGTTGATAATAGTATAAAATTTCTCTTCATCCAGTTTCGAATAACAGCCCCCGAATATTTGTGACCTTGAGTTTCCCCTTTGAAGTTCAGTCAACGTCAAAGATGTTGGTGCCAAATGAAAGCCCATATCATGAGTTCCTGTATATTAATGTCAGTAAATATCTCTATCTTTAACTGCTTTCATGTTACAGTCCTCTGAAAATCCGTGACCTTGATTTTGACCTTTCAATTAATTAGATTACCTCCAAAATTTAATTACTTTCTTTTGGGACCAGTGACCACATATTCTGAGAGTTTCATGTAATTTCATTCAGCCGTTTTCCGCAATGTTGCTAACAAACAAAGAAACAAACTCGACCAAAAACAATACCTCACCGGACTCCGTCATGGCGAAATAAATATCTCCTCCACTATTTGGGGACACTTCCTGTGCTGAGTGAAATCATCTAGTAGCAGAAAAAGCAGTAAATAAACTAATGTCAATAAATAAAGTGAAATACAAGTAAATAAAAATGACGTTCTCGGAGTGAAGGGTTTGTTTTGTGTGGATCGTTTGGGACTGATGTGACGTATGTCACAATTCCATTGTTTTTAGACAGCAGTGTTAGCTCAAGCATGTCATTCCTTTCTCCCCCCCTCCAGCCAACAGTTGCTTTTACTCATTCGGAGGAGGACCTGCGGGTTACAGGAAGTTAATGAAGCCTTTATCTAGCTTGGAGTCCATACCTGATGTAAAGAACTTAAAGTTGCTGGTAATGTTTTTCTCTACATTGGCTTGTGATTTATACCTGTTCTTTTTCTTTAGCGTGACTCCTTATATTTCAGGGAACATATACCGACTGCCCAACGCTGATCTGTCGTTAATAGTTTTAACTCCCCATCTGCCATGCTGGTAGTGCTACGTTAGTGTAGACGTGAGGGAAGACGTCATGAGGCACTTAGCTGTGGTGCTCATATCTGTAACATAGGCCTTTGAGAATGTGGCAGGTTTTTCATACACTATTCTGGAATACAAGGTCACTATATCATTAAAGTCACCACATTTCCGCTGAGTAATAATTTTTCCAACCAACCCACAAAGCCTGGATACACCTAAGGTGACTGGCATCTACTGCCCGCACCAGGATATGAACGATGACGCTATGGGCAGGTAGTTTTGAAGAAAGCAATGGTAATCACTCGGTTACCATGGCGGTAGCAGCGTGCCTCTACAACCAGGATTGATAAGTGTCTCATTCATTCAAAAGTGGTTGTAACCTGCACTTCCCTTTTATTGTGCACTATGGGACAACTCTGAGTTATACATTTAATACCATGTTCAGTATATCCATCCTTCATCCGATTTTTTTTTTTTTTTCTTGCTATATCAGGGGCTTAGGTGCCCAGGGCTAGACCTCTCAGACCCGAAATTTAAGGCCAAGATGACCACTCACCCAAGTGTCATTACATGAGCAGTGAAACCCAACCACTTCTCAGATGTAAAATCTTACACGCTTAGCTGGTTGAGTGGTTTAACCCAGTAAACACCACCTGTCATCATTTGATTATATTTTTACCACCCAACGTAGTAAATGGTTTCCTGCTTTACAAGAAACCTTTTACCTTGTCACACAGTGTAGTCACCTGAAGGCAGCACTGGGTGCTCCACCTACTACATATGCTAAGCACAGCCCATTTAAAATTGACATATATTTCGTCTTGTGGAAATTTAAGAGTAGATTACTTTTTCATACAGACTCCCACCCCTACTCTTAACATAAGATATATTTGCAGTCACTTATAAGAATCGTTTGGAGCATTTTTTTTTCTTTAGTTCACATTGCTATGATCATGTACAGTCTTGGTCATAAATAATCACCTATACCCCTGTACCCTGTGCCTCAGGCTTGCTCCTTTATGCGCGGCAAGTCACACTGGAGTAACAGGGGCTTAGAGAGAGGGGCCACAGAGAGAAGGAAAGGTGGGTGGGAGGACGAATGATGGTGCTGGGGTGGAGTGATGGAGGGGAGGGTAGGAATGGGAAAAAGAATAAAATGCGAAGTAGTGGCTACATAATTTGCCTATTTTCCTTCATTCAGTGCATGATATAATCATAAAGGACTTAATATTCGGTAGATAAAGCTGCATTACACGTTGTGTAGTGGCGTCAGATAACAAGCGTTAGATAGGTGGTGATATCAAGGGCTGGCTCGTGTGAGTAATATATGACATAACAGATCAAATATTAGTGCAGAGGCTACGAGACTGTGTAAGCCCAGACTGTCACTGCGTGGAAGCCAGACAACCAGACGACACGGTCCCGCCTGCTCCAGCAAACCAAGGAAGAGTGGGAGCTGTTCAGACGAAACCAGCAAACCATCAACAACATTGTTTCCTCGATCCCCCGACAACTGCAAGAGGTTATTGATGCAGAAGGCCACTGGACTACTTACTAAGGCTTTCCTGGTTGCTTTAGCTTGACCAGACATAAATATGTTTTTGGCATAGATATATTTTTGGAGTTTGGGTAAGATTTTGTTTCACTTTCCTTCGAACAGATTATGAGAGATACCGTTATCATATCCACCCAGGCGCACAGACATCAAATTTATGTACAGTCGTCAGCATAAATTCGCTGCAAGTCTACTCGTGAGGTGTGGTTCCTTTTGTCTGGCAACGATGTAAGGGGTCTTGTAGCCACATAGACTTTATATATATATATATATATATATATATATATATATGTATATATATATATATATATATATATATATATATATATATATATATATATATATATATATATATATATATATATATATATATATATATATATATATATATATATATATATATATATATATATATATATATATATATATATATATATATATGAAGAAGGAACCAAATGCAACAAGCCCGCAAAACTGTTCCTTCCAAGAGAAAAACATAATGCAAGAGAGAGCCAAAATCAAGATCCGATCATTTAGAGATGCCTGGACACTGTGTTTGAAAGACTGGAGATCATAGGAAGCAGGAGATACAGACAGAGGAAGACAGTTCCAGAGATGACCTGTTGCATAAATGAAGAACTGGGAGTAACGGTTAACTCTTGCAATAGAGGGTTGGACAGGAAAGGGATGAGAGTTTGCTGCCAGACGGGTGCTACACGCCCGTCGTAGAGGTGGAGGAATGCATGCAGACAGTTCAGAGGAGCAGTGACCATTGAAGTAGCGAAAGAAAAGAGTTAAAGATGCAACAGTGCGGCGGAGAGACAGAGGTTGAAGGGAGTCAGTAAGAGGAGGAGAGTTAATGAGGCAAAAAGCCTTTGACTCTACCCTATTGAGAAGAGCTGTATGTGGGGAGCCTCCCCACACATGAGAGTTGTCCTCCACGCAGGGGTGGATAAAACCCCTGTATAAAGTCAACAGTTGTGCAGGAGTAAAGAAGGAACGGAGTCGGCTTAGCACACCCAATCTCTTGGAAGCAGATTTTACAAGAGATGTAATATGATCTTTCCAAGATAAGTCCCGAGTAAATGAAACCCCAAGCATGTTCAGGGATGATGCAGGATTAAGCTGAATATTATTAAACATTAGTGGGTATACCTGTGGAAGATTTTGTCAGGTTGATAGGTGCAAAAACTGAGTCTTTGATCCATTAAAAACAACCAGATTATTTTCACACTAGTCAGAGATACGAGCCAAGTCAGACATCAGGTGTGCCATAGCCTCATCCCTTGTTTGTTGAAGTAACTGCTGAGATGGACATTGCGGGAATCGAATGGAAAGGTGAAGGGTGGAGTCATCAGCGTATGAGTGGATAGGATTAGATGTACAGCTTAGAAGGTCATTGATGAGAGCTTGTGATAGGACAGAGCCGTGAGGAACACAACTGTTAATAGATCTAGGAGAAGAACGATGGCCTTCTACAACAGCAGCTATAGAACGACCAGAAAGGAAGCTAGAGATGAAGGCACAGATAGAAGGATAGAAACCGTAAGAGGGCATTTTGGAAATTAAAGATTTATGCCAGACTCGATCGAAAGCCTTTGAGATGTCAAGTGCAATGGCAAAGCTTTCGCCAAAGTCCCGAAAGGAGGATGACCAGGAGTCTGAAAGGTAGGTGAGAAGATCGCCTGTGGAGCGTCCCTGACGGAACCCATACTGAAGATCAGAAAGAAGGTTGTGATAGGAAAGATGCTTTAAATTTTTTCTATTAAGAACAGACTCGAAAACTTTTGAGATATAGAATGTTAAAGCAATTGGACCATAGTTAGAGGGTTGGGAATGGTCACCCTTCTTTGGGACTGGCTGAAAGACTGCAAACTTCCAGCAAGAAGGAAAGGTACAAGTTAATAGAAAAGGCGAAAGAGTTTCCCTAGGCAGGGTGTAAGCACTGAAGCACAGTTTCTAAGAACAACAGGAGGGACTCCATCAGGCCCATATGCCTTGTTAGTATTGAGGCCTGTGATGGCAGAAAATACATAAGTTGAAGAAATTTTAATGTCAGCCATGAGGAAGTCAGAGGGGGGAAGTGATGGAGGAACAGCACCAGAATCGTCTAAGGTGGAATTGGAGGAGAAAGTCTGAGTGAACAGATCTGCTTTATCAGTAGAAGAAATAACTACAGAGCCATCAGAGTAGAAAAGAAGAGAGAAGGATGATGAGGTAAAGTTGTTAGAAAGGTTTTTGGCAAGGTGCCAGAAGGAGCGGGAAGAATTCGAGTTGGAGAGTTGAGAGCATTTATTACGGGTGAAATTATTTTTAGCACAGCGAAGAACAGACTTAGCACAATTCCGGGCAGAAACGTATAAAAGATGTGATTCAGGGGTGGGTTGGCCCCGGTACCTTTATAGGCCTTCTCCTTGTTGCGGACAACATTAGAACAAGCGTGATTAAACCAAGGCTTTCGTGCATTAGACAAAGGATATGAGAAAGGAATGTATGCTTCCATGCCCGAAAGAATAACCTCCGTAATGCTCAAGGCACACCCAGATGGCTTCCGGCCATGGAAGCAATAATCATCCCAGGGAAAATCAAAGAAGTACTGCCTGAGGGCCTCCCAATCCGCAGCTCCAAAGTGCCATAGACGACGTTTCTTTGGAGGGTCCGCAGGCCGTACCGGAGCGATAGGACAGGTTAAGGTGATAAGGTTGTGATCGGAGGAGCCCAACGGAGAGAAAAGATTAACAGTGTAAGAAGAAGGATTAGTTGTAAGGAAGAGGTCAAGTATGTTGGAGCTCTCTCCAATGCGGTCAGGATGTGAGTCCTTTTGTCTGGCATCGATGTAAGGCGTCTTGTTGCCACATAGACTTTTATATACGTTAAAGATGCATTTTTAAGAAATAGTACTAGAGACTACCTGTTCTGTATACCGTATTTGATTAGAATAAAAAAGTGCAAGAGGTGACAGAAGAATGTTATTTAATGACGTATGAACGTAATACTCTGGTATTTCTCATTATAACCGTGTCTAAGTTCCCTTTCCCTCTCTCCCCCTTACTCCTCCTGATGTCCCCCCACCTTTTGCTCTCCCTCGTACCCCCCACTCAATTTCATGCCTCTCCACTATCTCCTTTCCCCACCCTCTCTACATTCATTTATTTATCTACGGCACTAACTCCATCGGTGCATCGTAATTCTCTCGTGACTGTTTCCTAAACCCAGTCTGCCCTATTCCCAGTTGCTCGCAGTACTACCAACAATATCCAAGGCCAATTATCAATATTCCTTCCTGTTCGCGTCCCATTCTCACCCTCCCTGTCTCCTTGCCACTTCTTTTATTCCAGTCATCTTTCTTTTCTCCACCCTTTTTCGCTACCAACAGCCAGGAGATATAGGAACATTGAGGTCTCGTTCTTGTGATGTATTCCTTACTGGTGTTTGTTTGAGTGAGAGTGGCAGTCGGTGGCTATTATTTCAATAGGCGTAATTAAACATTTGTGCCCATTCCTCCTACTTCTCGCCCTGTCTCTTCCCTAGGAAAATGTTTCCATTCTCCCCATACTGTTCGCTGATTCATGAAGCAGTATCAGAACCAATAATGTTTCAAACTACTGCATCATGTTTGGAGTATGGAGTAAGAGAAAAAGACTGGCATGGCAATAATCTAACGAATGTAGAGAAACAAAAAGGTTGCAGGATAGACAAGAAATAGATATGAGTGCGGATAATTACGTAGGTTAGCGCTGTGAGTAAAAATGATCAAGGTAGGCAGGGTAAGGAGAGAGGGGAGAGGAAAAGGAGAGCAGGGGAGGACGTGTGGTGGGAGGTAGGCTGAGGAGAGTCATCGGGAGGGGTACGGGGGAGAGAGCGTAAATTTCATCATTCCACAACATTTTCCTGTCGTGTTTCGCACATTTCTATGCTACTCAGATATAAAGAATATTCCATTCTCCAATTCTTACAAATACTTCTTTAAAGCGTAAAAAAAGCCTGTGTGGCTACTAGTTCCCTAACATCTTTGCCAGACAAAACTACCACATCACACGAGCAGGCTTGCAGCGAACTTGTGCTGACGACTGTACCTTCTCTGCACAATTATTTTAATTAGGCTTTTCATATAGAGATGCCGTAAAATAGCTGACATGATGGTGACTGTTTAGAGGGAGTGTATACCGAGAGGATGATAATAGTAACTGTGGATACAGCCATATCAAAGGTTGCATGTTATTTAGTTCCAAACATCAATTACATATAAGGGTACAGGACGTTTCTTACACAATCGTTACGGATGTCAAAGTCATCCAGATTCCATTCTGCGTCCAAAGTCAAAATACACGGATAAACACAAATATCTGGCTCCGCACTACTGTCTTATCTGTCACGTCAGTATATTTCTGTCACGAGCCAACCCTTGACGTCAGCACTTTCAAGCTTGTTATCTGGCGCAGTTATACAATATGTAATGCAGCGTTATCTACCGCATATTAATTCTTTTATATCATGCCCTGAATAGACAAATTATGTGACCACCACTTCGCATTTCATTCTCCCTCCCCTACCTTCCCTCCCTCCCATCCCTCACCCCACCCCTACCTTCCCTCCCTCCCATCCCTCACCCCACCCCTATCTTCCCTCCCTCCCATCCCTCACCCCACCCCAGCATCATCACTCATCCCCCCGACCACCTTTCCTGCTCTCTCTCGCCCCTCCCTCTCAGCCCCTCTTACTCCACTGTGTCTTGCCGCGCATAAATGAGCCAACCTGAGGCACGGGGCGCAGGAGGATAGGTGATTATTTATGACCACGACTGTAATTTACTTTTACTATTTCTCTCACGTTTAGAAACTGATGTTGTCGAAACGTCTGCAATGAAAGATGCTGTCCATTCTTGCTGTTGCCAGACGGTTTTATTCAGCTGATGAGATATCCCCACGAGTGGAGGGGTTCACGAAGGCTATGGGCCGTTTTCTAGGTGGTATGGGAGGCTTCGTAGCACCTGTTCCTCAACGATATATTTAGCATACTCCGCCTTTAAATTCTCCTGTACGTTATTTCCAGCGCTTTAATCCCTTGGTAGTTTGCATCAACAACAAATATGAGGAGATTAAGGCGAACTTCCGAGAATAAACCATCAGGGAAAACGTGTTACGAATCTCCGAAGCTACTAACTACCCTCTTATCCCATTGTGGAATGTTCCCACCGAGCTGAATAAAATCGTCTGGAGATAGCAAGATGAAGTGGTATTCTGGGTGGTATAGGCGTTTTTTGCCAATGATGATGTAGTGTGCAGATAAATCGCTAAGGGAGAGGTGTTATGAAATCTACAAAGACACTTAGAATACGCTCTTTGTCCGGCGAATATCCTGCAGGCATGTTGACCCCTTCAGTACTTTGACGGATTTTTTCCTTGCTAAATCCAGACGGTTTTCCTTTCCTCTGACATCCCCCAGTGAAGATGTGATTGGCGTCTGTTTCTGAGGCCCTTTCACCACGAGATCTTTCCCACACCAAACGATAATAATAATAATAATAATAATTAATAATAATAATAATAATAATTAATAATAATAATAATAATAAGAGTAATGAAAGTCGCAGAGATGGGGTTGCTTGCTGTACCCGATGACGTGGTTCGTTACTGTTTTCCCAGACGATTACAGCTCTGGAGAGGCTTTTCGGACTGGAGAGGCGGTGTACAGCCTTCATTGGCCTATTGAGTATAAGACGAAAGCAAAATAATATCGTCTGGTTGTATGACCTTCATTAACCCATTAAGTATAAGACAGAAGTTAAATGTTATCGTCTGGTTATATAGCATTTATTAACCATAATGTATAAGACGGAAGGTAAATAATATCGTCTGGTTTTATTGACATATTAACCCATTCAGTAAAAGACGTTAGCTAGATAATATCGTCTGTTTATATAGACTTCATTAACCCATTCGGTTTAAGACGGAAGATTAATAATATCATCTGTGTATATACCAAGACTAAGTAAAACATCGACCAATTCTTAAATTGAAATTATCTATATGCCATGAAGCTCAAGTTAACATATTGTATTATATTCAAGGTGGATCGTCTATCTATCTATCTATCTATTGCCAGACGCCTCAATCCCGCACGGGGTGGCCACAAACAAATCACATCCACGTCGCCCTGTCCCCCGCCATTTCACTGCCCTGCTCCCAACTCAAACCCCCCTCTCTCATATACCTCTCCACTCCATCCCTTCATCTCATCCTCGGCCTCCCCCTCCCTCTCCCCCCTTCCACCTCACTCACACACACTCTCCTCGCCAGTCTCCACCCTCCATCCCCTACACATGGCCAAACCACCTCAGTATGCTCCTCCTAACGCTCCCTAACGCTCCCGCCCCTCCATGTGACTCTTAAACAAATAATTTCCATTGCTTTCACTCTTGACTTGTGGCCTTCCAACAACGTCCAAACTTCACTTCCATACGTTAGAGTTGGTATCACAATACTGTCATGTAATATCTTACTCACTTCCATACAAACTTCCCTGTTTCTTATCACAGCTTTCAAGGAACCAGCAACCTTTCTTCTTTGGTGTACCCATTCAAGCACTTCACCCTCCAAACTTCCATCCTTACTCATCACACTCCCCAAGAACTTAAACGTACTCACATTTTCCATTTCCTCACCATCCAACCTCACTGTACATTCACTGACTTCACCTCTCTCGACGACCATAACTTTATTCTTCCCTACATTCACCTTTAGATTCCGTTTCTTACACACTCTCCCAAACTCATCCACCAAGCCTTGCAGCTCCCCTTCGTCTTCACTTAACAACACAGTATCATCTGCAAACAATAGTACAGGGAGTTTCCAAACACTACCCTCTCTCACTAGGGCCACACCAACATCCACTGCCCTACCTTGCATCTCTTTTATTACCCCATCCATATACAGACTGAAAAACCTTGAAGACATGACACATCCCTGTTTCAACCCAACCTTCAAAGAGAAAAATTCACTCAGTTCACCATCCACACGCACTGCAGCCTTAGCACCCTCATACATACTCTTCACAGCATTCAACAGCTTCCCATCTACTCCATAATTATATTCTTAATACTTTCCACAATCCTTGCCTATCCACCCTGTCATATGCTTTCTCCAAATCCATGAAGGCCGCATACAACTTCTTTCTCTTCCCTAGAAACTTTTCCACTAAAGATGTAAGAATGAATATCTGATATACACAACCTCTTCCCATCCTAAAGCCTCCCTGCTCTTCTTCAACTAATTCCACTGTTATTTCCGTAACTCTGTCAATAAGTATCCTACCATACACTTTGCCTATTACACTAAGAAGACAAATATGATTACCACACACTTCTTTTTCCCCAGTCCTTTGTACAAGGGAATAATTATACCTGACTTCCAATCCTCCGGGACTCTATCTTCCTCCCAGGCTAATCTGCACATCTTCCACATCCATTCTACTACTATCTCTCCACCATGCTTCAGCATTTCACCACACACTCCATCAATTCCTGGGGCTTTCCCAATATTGACTTTCTTCATTGCTTCCACAATTTCTATCCTACTGATTTCTTTCTGTGTTGTCACCTCCCTACTTCTCCCAGACATTCCCCAGCCAGTTATACTCGCATTACTTCCATTCTCTATGTTCAACATTTCCTTAAAGTGTTCTTTTCATCTGCTCACTTTTTCTCCCTTCTGTAATCTACCATTTTTAACTTTCACTCCCCTACTAACTTCATTGCCATCCTGTCTTACTCTTTTCACCTCTTTCCAGAACATTTTCTTACAGTCCTTCCACTTTACACTCAAATTCCTTCCAAATTCCTCATCCACTCTCTTCTTCCTGTCTCTTACTAATCTTTTCACCTCTCTCTTCCTTTCTACATATAACTCTTTCTTCCGCATCTCAACTTCTTCTGCGCCCCTATTTCTTATCTATTCATTGTATAATTTCTTCTTTTTTGCCACAGCCTGTCTCACCTCTTCATTCCACCATGCTGTTCCTTGCATCCCTTTCCTTCTTCTCTTCACCCCACACACCACATCACATGCTGCACATATTTCCTCTGTGAATATCTTGGACACAGCTTCCACGTCCTCTATCTGCTCCATTTCATATTTATCCAATCGTTCTTCCACTTCTCTGTTATATTCTGCCTTTTTCTCATCCTCTTGTAACTTTTCCACTCTCCTTGCAACTACTCCTTCCTCCCGTCCTTCCCTTCTATTTCTCCATGTTACTTAGATCTTGATTCTGACCACCACTTGGTGGTGGTCAGAAAGTCCACTCCCCCAGCCTCTACAGTATAAGCTCTTGCATTCATTACACATCTTCTCATCCTTTCAATCACACACACATAATCAATCATTACCTTCCTTTTATACAGTTCACCATTCACCCTTCTCATCACTCGCCATGTATACCTGTGGATCAATTTGTGCCTGAAGAGGGTATTGGCTATCCCCAACCCCCTCCGGGCACAAATGTCCACTAACGCAATGCCATTCTCATCTATCTCAGCAAGCACACCCCACTCACCAACTACGCCATCCACCTACACATTCCCTACTTTACCATACACATCATCAATCAAAAACACTCTCTCATTCCTTCCAAACTTTTCCATGCACATTTCCATATTTGTCCAGAACTCTTCTCTCACTGTGCTTGCACGATCTTGCGTTGGCACATACACGTACACAATCGCCCACATTTGTATTCCAACTTTCAATCTTACCCACACAATCCTTGAACCAACTGATCCATAGTCTCTTATGTTCTTCTTCCATCTTTTACTCACAACAGTACACACTCCTTCTTTTGCCCTCTCATTCTCACCTACTCCTGCACATCCATACTCGAGTTGACAATAAATTAACAGGAAAGGGACCTCACCCTTTCCCCCACCAAGAAGAAAAAGAAAAGAAAAAAAGAAAAGTGATAAGTTTTTACATAAGAAGCAACGAAACATAAGCAGCATATGCTTAAGAAAGAGGCCCAACATTCATATAACATCTGTGTTTCTAGTACTTAATATCTGTCGACAATTATACCTACTTGGTGGACAGTTTTCATTTTTTTTTTGTATGTACCACCTTACAAAAAATTACAATACCAGCTTTATTATCATATTCAAAATGTACGTGTTATCCCCAATTTATTTTTTTCCACCGTCACAACAGTATCTAGGACACCTTGGTATGTTTAGGTATCTTCCTACAACTCTAGTGATTATCATAGTAATTCACTGTAATTGAGTAATAGCTTGTATAATTTTTGGCCATTTCATAGAGAAAATCAAGTTAAATATTCTTCTTACCCATATGTTTCTTTGAACTGGACGTAAGGATCACATGAGATATTGGTAAACTCATTATGCCATGTTTTTATTAAATGGTTGTTCCTTTACAACCTGTTCAACTTTTTTATTATTATTATTACTATTATTATTATTATTATTATTATTATTATTATTATTATTATTATTACCCATATAGTCTTGACTAAGGCAGACACCAGACAAACCACAACCCTTTAATATGTTTTTAACAGACGTTACCCACTGTGATTTACGCCACTACTCTCGTTATGTACCTCTAGGAGACCGTCTTACTATACATCGGTCTGGAGAGCTTGGCTTCTTTGCCCATTATGAAAGGGTTCCAAGTTCTATCATTCTTTCCCTGACAATTATGCCAAGGTCATCATATATCATAGTGTTACAAATGTTACTATTTAAGTATATATTAAAAAATTGCAATATAATGATTCTAGAATAGTGAAGCTTTCTTTTCCCCAAACTTCATATCCATTTACCATTTCTGGTAACACAGTCCTGACAAACAGTTCTATTTAAAGATCTGTTAAGAGAGTCGTCTGGATTTGTTGATTAAAGAATACATTGCTGGACTATCCTTAGCCTTTAATTCCCCTTCAGCGTTTTTAAAATCACATTTGTAATTTATTGGTATCTCAAGGTACAGTACTTAAAACTATTAAGTTTCCAAACAATACCGGGTTCAGTTTATTTACAATCTCTTCTGTACCCAGCCTCTCAAAGTTATTCATTATGTAACTGACCTTATCGCAGTTCAAAAGACTACACACAACACTATCTTCCCACTTGATGCTTCCAAATTTGTTGTCGTATACCAAAATATAATCAGACAAGTATATACTTACTGAGTTACTTATCCATCCATTAAGTACCCAAGAAATTGCTTTACTTTTATATGGTCTGCTCCAATCCAAGCATTAAAAATACACAACATCAATCCTTTACATAATTCCAATAAAGCGTCTCCACACACACCTCTATCATTGGCTAAGTTGACCGATTCTCTGCTAATCGGTATACTGCCCTTATCGATAATAACTCTCGCTTTATTGTGTAAGTCAGTCTCATGGCATAATATTCCATCGAAACAATATTAGATCTGTTTCAAGCTGGAATATTCGTGTCTCCACATGTAACCCCTCCTGATTATAGCGGGTTTTAAGACAGCATCGTATCAAAGCTATGGCAAATGTATTTAAAGACAGTCTTGAAAACAGTGAAGACAAACGTACATACAAACAATCTTAAACACAATCAAGCCAAACGTTCATACAGACAATCTTAAACACAGCCAAGACAAATGCATATAAAAGCAATCTTAAACACAATCAACATCATACACACTCAGATGCTAAAACCCGTTCACCTCTCCTGGCTATTATTTCATCAATAGACTAGATTATCCCTGAATGTGGCATAGCGGACTGGGGTGCACATTATCACCTATTAGTGGATGATAATATGCTCCTTTGTCCACTACGTCACATTTAAGCACCTATGACTTCAGCGATAAGAAAGAGGCAAGGGAGGCGAATGGACTTTTTGTCTGCACTAAACAGCCCTATAGGCTACACTAATATAACAGTGTAAAAAAAATAGGAGACAAGAAACGAAATAGAAAGACAAACGTGTGTACAACAACCCATAGTCACAACCAACACAAAAAGCAAATCCAGTCTTAACAACAACATCGCCTTAGGCAAGTTTATAAACACACTCCTCTTTATAGATAAGCCAGTTCAAGCCCTGCTCAGTCAGAACAACTCATGCCGCAGGTACAGGAAGTGTTCTGTGTGGAAAGTGGAACGCTCTCATTTTACACGACCTAAGTAAATTGTTAACCCTTCAGTCCGATGATGTATATTTGTATTTTTGTTGTTCTTACTACCAGACGGTTTTATTTGAATAAAAGGGTTGCTTTTCATATCACCCCCTTCCTTTAGCACAGTGACGTTTTTTTTTATTTCCTTCAAGCTATCACCAGCGACTTCAGTACCGTACACTTAGAGGGGATCTCTTGTAGTGAAATTGTAAACCGTCTCACTGGTCGGAACAGTCCTAGTGTTCTATTATAGCTAATGCCATTTTCAAAAATATCTTTAGATCTTTCTATTTTCCCTTTTTATTCTGGTGCAATAGCTTGAACATGTGTGTCCGTCTTCACCTGGTGGCAACGATTCCTGCAGTCGACCATTTCCGATGAGAACGGCGTGGCATCAGAAAGCACATGAGAGAGAGAGAGAGAGAGAGAAGCCTCCACCCATTCTCACACAATCGTTTTCCTCCAAATTTTATACACGCCTCCGGATGTGCAAAAATAAATAAATAAATAATTAAAAAAAAAGTCGCATGCAAAAATTCGTTAAACACTATTCACTGTGAGGGGGGTTTATAGAGGGTTATGATGTTTCACTATTTCTTCAACACATGTCCGCTGCCCGGTGTTGGAAGGCGTGATGTCACCATGGTGGCCAACAGCCGTGCCGCTGAATTCAATATTCCTCTGGCTAATGGCGTCCGCCACACCGTAAAGCTACCGGCCCGCCGCCGGCTCAGGACATCTAGCTTCCAAGCTTCATACCTACAGTACTCTAACATTTTTTTTTTTTTTTTTTCAATTTAAGACAACTTACTTGTTGCATCGGCTGAAGGTTGAAACGATGGAAATCTGACTTTGCCAATGTAAAGTAATTGCAATAGATCGGTGATTCAGTGGCCAGAGCCGTGAGTAAAATTATCATAAAATGCATAGAGGAAACACTTTAGGTGTTTCAAGAACTGTCCCTGCATCAGAGAGCGCACGCGCCCACGAAAGAGAGGGGAGCCTGCGGCCACATTAGCCACCATTTGTAACAGCCAATAGAGCTGTCTGTCTGTGTGTAATGTTATTCTTTATCCCCTCCACCCCAAAACACACACACACACACACACACACACACACACTGGCGCAGTGGTAACGTTCTCGCTTGCCAACTGGTGGACGGGAGTTCGCGCCTCGCTCAGGTTGCGAAAAGTTTCACTGATGAAGTGAGTGGTTACTGTCCCCCTTGAGCAAGGGGATGGGTGTGTGTGTGTGAAGGTCACAGCCTTGCCCTTAGATCGGACTATATGAGCTCTCAGCTCCCTTCCGGGAGGGTAAAAGCTGACGATCACGGCCATCAAGTGATCCTGACCGACCCGGTGAATTACACACACACACACACACACACACACACACACACACACACACACACACACACACACACACACACACACACACACACACACCATTGTGCCAAGATTATATAAGTAAGCAATTTCATTCTAAGGGTATTAAAAATTTACTTTGCATGCAACAGCCACCTACAAGAATCTAAATTAATCTCACTATCATTTCGGTGTTGCTGTTTGCTGATGATACAGTATTGTTGAGTGAAGATGAATGGGAGTTGCAAGGTTTGGTGAATGAATTTGGGATAGTGTGTAGGAGGAGGAAGCTGAAAGTTAATGTAAACAAAAGTAAAGTTATGGTGTTTGAGAGGAATTAAGTCACAGAGTGTGCAGTGAGGTTGGATGGTGAGGATATGGAGAATGTGAGTGCATTCAAGTACTTGGGTAGTGTGATGAGTAAGGATGGAACTTTGGGGGATGAAGTACGTGAAAGGGTACAGCAGGGAAGGAAGGTTGTTGGTACACTGAAAGCAGTGATGAGAAATAGGGAGGTGAGTATGGAAGTTAAGAAGTCACTGCATGATGGTATTGTGATCCCTACCCTGACGTATGGAAGCGAGGCGTGGACCTTGCAAGAGGGGAACAAGTCAAGAGTGAGAGCAGTGGAAATGAGTTACTGAGAGGAGCATGTGGAGTGACGTGGAGGGACAGGTTGACGAATGAAGAAGTGAAGGAACGTTGTGGGGTAGATGTGGATGTGGTTGAGAAGATTAGGAGAAATACACTGAGGTGGTTTGGACATGTGGAGAGAATGGAGAATGAATGACTGACTAAGAGGGTGTATGTAGGTGAGGTGGAGGGAGGGAGAGGGAGGGGTAGACCGAGGATGAGGTGGAGGGATGGAGTTGAGAGGTATATGAGGGAGGGGGGGAAGAGTTGGGGGGAGGGTAGTCAAATGGTGGGTGACAGAGTGACTTGGAGGCGTTTTGTCTGCGGCCACCCTTTGCGGGAATAGGGCGTCGGGCTATAGATAGATAGATAGATAGATCATTTGTAAGTAAGCAAAACAGCATTGATATATCTCTCTATGAAAAAGGAGTTGTTTCTGTTGCAACTCAGACAGCTCACTACCAGGTAAATTCTCTCACGTTCCTCGTCCTGACTGAGAGTTTGAGCACGTACTGAGTGGGAGAGGGTAAGGTTAGTGGAATATGGGGAGTAGGTGAAGATTTGGGGTTAAACAAAATTACTTCACATCACATGTTCATCATCATAAATCCTGTAAAACTAGAGGGGCACTCAGTGGAGCGCATCCCTCCGACAGTGGCAACGTAATTCCGGATCCAAAATCTGTATTACGATCCAGATCGGTCCCAAAAGTTAATCATTTTTCTCTTGGACATGGGCTATCTGCCCATCAAATTTTGTCCGAATCTCTCTTTTAGTTTTTAAGTGATCCTGCTAACAGACAAACTAACAAACAAACAAACAGAGGTGAAAACATACTCTCCTTTTCGGAGAGAATTACTAAAACTTGCTGAACACCCCCCTTTTCCTTCCTCGGTTCATGTCTACAAGTTTTATTCTGTCAGTATTAAGCATTGTTCGAGAGATTGTAGTTTAATTTCCAACGATTTTTGGAGTTTTTGTATACAGTTACGAACATACATATTGTTGTGTCCTCGTCCCACACTGCCACCGGATCCAACAGCAGCAGCTCAGTGTAGCAAGAACGTCGCCCAGTGAATCGCTCGTCGTAGGGTCGGCCTTACAATTTTAACAAGATCAACTTAGGTGTCGTAATAACACAGGCTTCTCACGTTTATTGTCTTTATTTTCCAAGGAAATATACTGTCTGCTTCACAACTTCAAAGCTATACTAACTTCATAAGGCCACAAGTAAAACTAAACTAAAACTCCTCTACTGTTTTCCCCATCCTTTTAAATCCTTGCTCAAAGCTCGAATGTTCAAGTACATACTCGTAGCAAGTTAGCAACAACATTTTTCTATTCCTGACCTTTCTTACATTATCAAGCACTCTAAATGCTTTAGCATACAAACTGAAATCAAATTACATAATTTAATAAACTATCATCTTAATAAAGCGTTTTATAGAAAAAGTGAATAAAAATTAATGCACAACTACAGAATAACTTCGCTCACACCAGCAGGCTGTCTGGCAATTCTGGCTTATAACTGAAAAGGTGCAAAACATCGGGAATTTTCCACTAGCACTCCTGCTTCTTGACAAAGTTAGGGAAATAACAGAAGAATTAGTTGGAAACAAACAGGGAGGTTTTAGGGAGGGGAGAGGTTGTGTAGATCAGATCTTTAGTGGAAAAGTTTCTAGAGAAGAGAAAGAAGTTGTATGCGGCCTTCATGGATTTGGAGAAAGCATATGACAGGGTAGATAGACAAGAATTGTAGAAAGTATTAAGAATACATGGGGCAGATGGGAAGTGGCTGAATGCTGTGAACAGTATGTATGAGGGAGCAAAAGGCTGCAGTGCGTGTGGATGGTGAACTGAGTGAATATTTCTATTTGAAGGTTGGATTAAAACAAGGATGTGTCATGTCTCCATGGTTATTCAATCTGTATATGGATGGGGTTATAAAACAGATACAAGATAGGTCAGTGGATGTTGGAGCAACCTTAGTGAGAGGGGGCAGTGTTTGGAAACTTCCTGTAGTTTTGTTTGAAGATGATACAGTGTTGTTAAGCGAAGACGAAGGGAAGCTGCAAGGCTTGGTGGATGAGTTTGGGAGAGTATGTAAGAAACGGAATTTAAAGGTGAATGTAGGGAAGGGTAAAGTTATGGTCTTCGAGAGAAGTGAAGTCAGTGAATGTACAGTGAGGTTGGATGAGGAGGAAATGGAAAATGTGAGTGCGTTTAAGTACTTGGTTAGTGTGATGAGTAAGGATGGAAGTCTGGAGGGTGAAGTGCTTGAAATGGTACAACGGGGAAGAAAGGTTGCTGGTTGCTTGAAAGCAGTGATAAAAAAACAGGGACGTAAGCAGGGAAGTGAAAAAACTACTACATGAAAGTATTGTGATATACTGTGAGGGTCTAACGTGTGACAGTGTAGCTTGGACCTTGTTGGAGGAACAGAAATCAAGAGTGAAAGCAATGGAAATGAGTTATTTGAGAGGAGCATGTGGAGTCACATGGAGAGACAAACTTACAATTGAGGAAATGAAGGATCGTTGTGGTGTGAAGGTGGATGTGATGGGAAGCGTTAGGAGAAACACTGAAGTGGTTAGGCCATGTAGAAGGGATGGAGAGTGAGAGACTGACGAGGAGGGTGTATGTGAATGAGGTGGAGGGGGGAAGAGCGAGGAGGAGGCCAAGGATGAAATGGAGGGATGGAGTGGAGAGGTATATGAGAGAGGAGGGTGTGAGCTGGGAGCAGGGCAATGAAGTGACGGGGGACAGGGCGACATGGATGCGATTTGTTTGTGGCCACCCCTTACGGGATTAAGATAGATAGATAGACAGACTCCTGGTTCTCAACAGTATTGATTCACATCATAACGATAAACAGCGAGACAGCAAAAACAGAAACCCAGTGGTAAGATTTCCACAACCAAAGAAAGTTTCCAGAATATTTTGCAAAAATATTCATAATTATTCGACCGAAAGATGGCGAGGCATTACCGTCGGCAACTCAACCTAGCGACATCTTGCAACTTTACCTCAATGTCATTTAGCACCACATCACGAGAAAGTATCTTGCTCTAAATTTTGATGAACTCTCACGATATTTTACAGATTTGGGCATTACTTTAGAAATTTTCTGGATCTTTTTATTCTGCCTTTTCATTAACGGTCTGGAGTTTAGGGCACCGTTCTGGACACCAGAATTTGGTTCACTTCAATAAACAGCAACACAGCGATGGGTTCGAAAACCAACAAACTATTCAGAGTATAATGAGAGTAAAATGCAGTATAGTGCCACAGGAGGCGCCCCGACACCACCACAAGGAGCCCCTAGAGGAGCAATGACAGCGCGACGGGACTCGGAGTGACAACGGCATAAGTCCGCCTGGGCCGCGTGCCCCTATGACCCGGAGCTCGCCCGCCACCACCATAGCAGGAATACCATACTACCTTCCAAGCTAGCCTTCCCCAACCAGCTTCGGGGTGGAGCTGTTTCTCCAGCTCCTGCCAGCACCCCTGAGATGGCCTGTAGCCACTCAACCCTCCTGAAGGAGGCTGCCTGCAGCCGCTCTGAGGGAAATAAGGAGACAGCCTGTAGCTGCTCCCACCTTCATCAGCAGACGGCCTGTAGCCACTCTGAAGGTGTCTTCCTCGAGACGGCCTGTAGCCGCTCAACCTTCCTGAAGAAGACGGTCTGTAGCCGCTCTGAAGGTGTCTTCCTCGAGACGGCCTGTAGCTGCTCAACCCTCCTGAAGGAGACAGCCTGTAGCCACTCCGAGGGCAATCAGGAGACGGCCTGTAGCCACTCCCACCTTTGTCAGGAGACGGCCTGTAGCCGCTCCGAAGGTGTTCTTCTTGAGATGGCCTGTAGCCACTCAACCTTCCTGAAGGAGACGGCCTGTAGCCGCTCTGAGGGGAATAAGGAGACGGCCTGTTGCCGCTCTGAGGGGACTAAGGAGATGGCCTGTAGCCACTCCCGCCTTCGTCAGAAGATGACCTGTACCCGCTCAACTCTCCTGAAGAAGACGGCCTGTAGCCACTCTGAGGGAAATCAGGAGAGGGCCTGTAGCTGCTCCTGCCTTCATCAGGAGACGGCCTGTAGCCACTCCAAAGGTGCTCTTAGGTCTTCTGGTAGCTGCTCCCTCCCCCAGGCCACGGCCAGTAGCCAGGCCTTGGCAACAGCCGGTAGCCAGGCCTTGGCAATGGCCGGTAGCCACTCCCCTAGAAGGCCACGGCCAGTAGCCGGGCCCTACAGCAGGAGACGGCCTGTAGCCGCTCCTCCATCAGAAGCTGACGCCTGTTCTCTGGCTCACGACCCAGAGGGAGTCCCAGGCCTAGGAGAGCACTGGAGAGGCCCTGTGGTCTCCCCTGGCCTCTGCTCCTTGCAACCGGCTCTGGAGGAGGCCCACCTGATGGACCCTGATGCAGACCAGTGCCACAGCCCCTTCCTGACGCCGCCACCAAGCACCGAGGACCGCAGCCCTTGGGAACCCCAGACCGCCCCCAGGACTCCTGGGCGGGAACTTCCCACACCCCGACACCGGAGATCTTCTTCCTCTGTCAGGCACCTGAGTGAAAGGTTCAGGCAGTTATTTGGCCCCAGCCCTGAGGGCTGTACTCCTCTCCCCAGCCCCAGGAGCGCGGGGCCCTTCGCCACCCACAGCCCCGGACGAGAAAGGACCCCTACATGTGATCCCGTGGCCTCTGGATGTAGAGGCCCCCGCCGGATCCCAGCCCCGTCAGTAGTGGAACTGTGACGCCTCCACCGCCCCTTTGACCTGAGTGCCCCAACGCCTGGATCCAAAATGAGTGACAATGATAATACAGTGTCTGTGACCTAGTAATATAGAGGCAGAACAGTGAACTAAACCTCTAGTGGAAGTCAGTAATAATACCAAAGTGGTGGAGTGAGTAACAGTGACAGTGCAACCGCAAATACGGCCACCCAGTGAGTGTCGGGTCTGTTGGAGTTAATATGCTACCATCAGAGAATACCTCCTAATACTAAGACCATATCCAGACTGCAGTGCAAAAGAAACCCTCACCAACACGGAACAATCGGAACAATATTAGCGACTCCACGAATATAGAAAACCCAGTCTTCCTATAATTAATAATACTCTGCCTCAAGTGCTATTTGATCTGAGCTCTTATCCTGCAAGATACTGATAACCCATACTAGACGTAAGAGTTATAATTGTCCAGTGTATCAGTATCAGTGACATCTATTCGTTCCCCTGTCCAACTTAGTAATACACGTGTAAGGTTGTTGCCATGAGTTTTTGTGTCCTACCTCTCTCCTATTTGTCTAAGCTCCAGTCTAGAAAGAGAGCCCCGCTACACACTAGGCATATATCTGACGGGAAGCCGGCCCTTAAAACACCTAGTGTTACAGAGAGATTTTCAGAGCTGTTTGACTAATTTTTTTTTTTTTTAGTACTTTCTCAACTCTAGCTAGCTGCATTCTAGCATCCTCTGATCTGATGACTCCAGTTGCCATGCTAGGTTTTCTCACACTAGGCACCGAATTCATAACCTTTCTCAAGCCAAACATGCCAGGGTGAATGTTAGATTGGAAAAGGAAATCATGACACTAATTAACTGCAATGAACGTTTGATAACCTTAGAAACTGCATAAAATCTTTTATGAATACGGCCCCAACTCTAGAGAAAGTGAAACGCTTCCAGATCTAAACTTCGATCGTCAACAGTATTTTAACGGCTTTTGCATTATTTTGGCAGTTTTCTTGAAATTTTGGCTTTTCCTTCTTGCGATATCTGGAGCCTTACGCCATCATCATCATCTTTCCCAACTACAGAGGAGGTGAAGCAGGATCTGGAAACAAGGAGAGAGAGAGTACAAAAGTGGGAGAATTAGCCACAACGTTGCCTCTGGAGTGTACCCCCCACTGATCGCTCTGGGGTGTGAGATATACACAGGTGCATCCTCCCGAGAGTGATTTGAGAGGGTAATCTCAGAATAGGTGTGTTTTCCCCGGGTACTTTGTCCCGTGTATGTTCTTCTCATTCTTCCCACTTCCCCCTCATGGGGGAGGTGGTTACTATGGCAGACGCCCCTGCTGCCTCCCCCCCTGAAGGGGGGGAGGTAGTCCTGACCAATCCCCGACTGCTGCATGGACAGATTGCCCTGAGACTGAATGGCCCCAGACATGTGCCCCGCTGGACATTGATGTAAATAACGCATCCTTTGTCCTACTTCATGCGGTTGGCTCCACTCCCCTGTCCAGCCTCAGTCCCTTTATCATCAAGAAGGTGATTGATGGGTGTGCTGGTGAGGTGGAACAGGTGAAAAAACTTGCTAGTGGAGACCTTCTATTAAAGACAGTAAACTCGCGCCAGGTAAAGGATTTGATGAAGTTGTGCAAATTCCATCGTTATGATGTTGTACCGAGGATCCCTCATTCCATGAATTCATGCAAATGTGTTATCACCTGCAGGGACCTCATGGTAATGGAAGAGGATGACATCATCTGTAAACTTGCTCAGCAAGATGTAATTGATGCCCATTTTATAACTCGTTTCCAGGAAGGCAAAAAGATGAAGACAGCCACAGTAGTCTTGACTTTTGGCACAGTATCTCTCCCTACTAATGTGAAAGTAGGATATGAAATTATCAATGTGAGACCATACATTCCCAATCCCCTTCGTTGCTCAAAATGCCAGATTTATGGGCATCATGAAAAGGCTTGTCGCTCTTCTAATGTGGTGTGTGGCAAATGTCCGGCTGTAGGCCACTCTGCTGACAACTGTACATCCGAGACTGAGTGTTGCTTTCACTGCCAGGGCGCTCACTCCACTCCTTCTAGGGTTTGTCCCAAATGGAAGGAAAAGGAGGTCTGCACCGTGAAGGCGACTGAGGGCATATCCTTTTACGATGCTAGGAAGAAGGTGAAGGAGTTGCATGCAACTCCCAAACCTAATGTCACCTATGCATCGGCGGTTGTGTCCCGTCCTGTGATGTGCACCGTGGAGACACAGACTGACCTTGCCTTCGCTCCCCATGCCACTCGTCCTACCTCTCAGTCTTGCCCCCCTGTATGTTCCAACTCTCTTGCAGACATCCCTGTCACTACTTCCCAGTCTCAGGCTGCCACTGCTCCTTTGCAGTCAGTGTGGCCAAAACCGAAGTCTGACAAGTCTGATAAGATAAATTTGACCACTCTTACAAAACCGTCACGTCCTCATGCCCTTCCTGCTCCTGATCCAGCGAGGGAGAGAAAGAATAGCTCTTCCTTGGTGGAATCTGGGAGCCTAGTTATTGATGAAAATATGGAGAATTCCGCCAGCAAGCACCGGGAAAGGTCCCCCGGTAACCACTCACCTGGTCGCAGGGGGTATATAAAAACTAAGCATACTGGCCACCCTCGTAAATCTTAAACCGCCATATTCACTATATTACAGTGGAATTGTAGAGGTATTGGGAATAAATTACAAAGTATAGCAATCTTGCTTTCCATACACAGGCCAGACATTGTTTGTTTATAGGAGATGCGCCTGGAGGATCATTCTGATTCTCCACAGTTCAAACACTACCACTCGTACAGAAGATATGAAGGTCACGGAGTTGCCATATACATCCACAAATCACACCCACAAAGGGAAGTGATTCTAAATTCTATTTTGGAAGCTGTCACGTGCAGAGTAAAATTTAATAATGCGTATCTGTCTATTTGCTCTCTGTACTGTCCTTCACATGGCCTCATTGATATTGATGCTTTAAATTCACTATTTGAACATCTTCCTGGGAATAAGTTAGTGTTGGGAGACTTCAACGCCCATCACTATCAATGGGGTAGCTTGAGGATTGATGGTCGTGGGGAGCAAATAGCCGACCTAATACTACAGTCCAACCTCTGTCTTCTGAACGATGGTAGAGCGACTCATGTAGATGACTGTACTGGTAACTTTTCGGCCATTGACTTATCTTTGGCCTCCCCTGGTATGCATCAATATTTCTCGTGGGACCCATATGACAACTCCTTGGGAAGTGATCATTTACCCATCTGTCTTTCTTATACACGTGACATCGTTTCGGACCCTCCATCTCCAAAATTTAACTATAAGAAAGGAGATGGGGATCCTCCTCAAGGATCGCCACTTTAGATATATCTGGGAAGACCGTAGATGTTAAGGTCGAAAATTTAACAAAATTCATATTACACTCAGCTGAGGCTGCTATTCCCAAGACTTATACAGTTCATGCGAAGCATAGAGCACTTTGGTGGATGCTGGATTGCAGACGAGCATTAAGGAAACACAATAGGATATACAGGATTTTTTAAAGTCAGCCTACTGACGAAAATTTTATTGTACACAAACATGCATGAGCTGAGGCAAGGAGAATCATAAGAAGGGCCAAACATGATTCCTGGCGATCCTTTGTGTCCATGGTGAATCGATCGACCCCACTCAGTAAAGTCAGATCCACTATTAAAATATTAAATAATAAAGACCCATACATCCCTGTGACCACCCTGCAGGTTAATAATAACATCTGTGATGATCCCGTGGACGTTGCTAACATCCTCGCCAGGAGTTTTTCTCATGTAAGTAGCTCAGCCAATTACGATCCACGTTTTCAACACCATAAACGCACGACTGATCTACAGATAATAGACTTTGCCACAGAAGACCTAGACTCCCCGTATAACCAAGAGTTTATGCTAGATGAACTGCTCCTTGCCCTTAAATCCTGTAAAGACACCAGCCCTGGACCTGACACCATCATGTACGGTATGATCCAGCATCTTAATCGGGACAGCCTGATTAAGATGTTAGCATTGTACAATGAGATTTGGGCATCTTGAACGTTCCCAAACTTCTGGCACTATGCGCACGTCATATCGATACCCAAAGAGGCTGGTCGTCTTATGAATCCCACTTCATTTCGTCCTATTGTGTTGACTTCTTGTCTGTGTAAGGTCATGGAACGTATGGTTAATAATAGGCTTCTTTTTGTTTTAAAGTCGAAGAATTTGTTAAATGATCAACAATGTGGCTTCTGTAAATACAGAAGTTCACTAGATCATTTAATGAATTTGGAGCATTGTATTGCAGAGGCATTTGCTAATAAAGAATTCATGATAGGGGTGTTCTTGGACATCCATAAAGCCTATGACATGACATGGCAACACGGTATACTAATGAAGCTCTATGTTTATGGTTTAAGAGGAAATTTGCCTATTTTTATTTCAAATTTCTTAAGGGACAGGACTTTCTCTGTCAAATTGTCCCTTAAGGTAACATCGGATATATTTATCCAGGAAAACGGGGTGCCGCAGGGAAGTGTGCTTAGTCCCATTTTATTTAGTATTATGATCAATGATATTCTGTCATCAGTTCCCATCCCGAGGAATCTTAAATACTCGCTCTACGCTGACGACTGTGCAATATGGCACTCTTCCCATTATGCACAATTTTTGGCTGGGCGGATTCAAGCAGCCCTTGACTCCATCCACCAATGGGCCTTGCAGTGGGGATTTAAGTTTTCCGTCCCTAAGTGTGCCGCTGTAGTCTTCACTAATCGTAACATACCTAATTTGTGCTTAACTTTGGACAATCAGGCAGTACCTTTTCAAAATTCTGTAAATTTTTTGGGAATAAATTTTGATCGTCATTTGAACTTCAGAAATCATGTTAATCATTTGCTTGCTCATTGTGATAAACCTTTAAATGTCCTTAAGTTCCTAGTGGGTACTACATGGGGTGCCGACAGAAAATCTTTATTAACGGTGTATAAGTTCCTTATTCGATCGAAGCTAGACTATGGCACACAGGTGTATGGCTCAGCATCCGATGCCACTCTGAAAGGATTGGATGTTCTGCAGAATAAATGTTTGCGAATGTGTCTTGGAGCCATCTGGTGTACCTGCGTAGCTCGTATGGAAGTGGAGGCAAATGTGCCTCCTCTCCGTATTCGCCATGACCACCTGGCAATATCGTATGAGTTCAGGACATAAAGAAAAATTAATATCGGCAATGTGGCCTGTACCCCCGTGCATCAATACCACAGTCTTATGCAGGGGGTGCGTCAGCCACTTGCCGTTTGCCTCCATATACTAACTCAGGAGCTTTGTGTGGACCTTAGTGACTACGACAAGTTGGTGTTTAAAAATATAGTGCCTTGGGAGCCACCCGGCTTTACTGTTGATGTATCATGACTCCCAGCACCAAAGACCAAGGCGCCAGAGGCGGAGGTCCACCACTTGTTTCGTAATATCATCGTTCGTCACTTGGGGTCCCACCAATTGTACACCGATGGCTCCAAGTCGAGTGAATGTGTGGGTGCTAGTGTGTGGTCGACTGAATGTGCCCTCTGGTATCAGTTGCCGACTCATACATCTGTGTTTACCTCCAAACTTTTTGCTATTGACAAAGCCATAGACTACTCACAACTCAGCATGACTCATTTGTCATATTTTCAGATTCATAATCAGCCCTTCAGGCAATTGCTTCTTGTACTACGGACTCTATTGAGATCCAGGGCCACATTATTAATAAACTGCATTCGTGCGACAAGTCCTTCACACTGATCTGGGTGCCTGGTCATTGTCATATTTACGGCAATGAGCAGGCTGACTTACTTGCAAAGTCGGCTGTTGAGCTCGAGGAGACTTGGGACATTCTTCGTGATTTACAGCCGAGTCTCTCCCTCCGAAAGGAATCAGTATATCTTCTGTGGCAAGGTCAGTGGACCAGACTTAATATTCCAACCTGTAAGCCGTACCTGGGCGACTGGGACGCTGCCAACCGTCCCAGTCGCCTGGAAGAAAAAGTGTTGGCTCGCTTATGGCTTATTGCCACCATATTAACGCATATGAAACCTTATATGGCAAGACGATTCCCACCGCACTGTGTTATCTATCAGTCATATCCTGTGCTGTCGGCGATTAATTCATGAACGTGCTTCACTTATAAATTACTGAGGTGCAGCAGACGTCCCCTTCACCCATTCCACCATCCTGGGTGATGGGGACATTGTTATGACTGATAAATTGATGGCTATCTTGAGAGAGTGTACTGATCAGAGGGATGTGACTTTTTTACTGCGTGGTTTTGGTTTTTATCAACTGTAAACATGTATATATTGTGCTATTAATTAGGGTTGACAGTTGACATATTTGAAATAGTTCCTCCTCCCACTGATCTATTTCTAACATAGATGTTCCCTACATTAAACCCTGTTCCTCGTCTGACAGTCACCAGCTGATGAGTGCAAGTGTGGAATATAGAAAGGCATTGGGCATTTGTAGTCGATGGTGATCTGTTGGGCGAGGTCCTTCACTTATTGCATATACTGTGTAAATACATTCTACCATCTTGTTTAAGTTGTCCTAATTAGGGCCGACAGCTGACGTATATGGAAATGTTTCTGACTCGTCTGGTTATCTTTCATATATTGATGTCCCCTATATTAGGTTGTGCCTCGACTGACAGTCGTCAGGGGATGAGTGCAGGTATGTAATGTAGAAAGGCATTACATATCTGCAGTCGATGGTGTTCTGTTGGTCGAGGTATTTTTACCATCAATGTAGGTTTAGCTATTTGTCTCTTTAAGATTTAGTATACGTTAGCGATTTGTCTGTTAGGTGATTAGTTTTAGGGTCTTTAGATTAGTTTTTTTTATAAAAATAATGTAATGTTAAAAATATATAAAAATTAAAAAATAATAAAAAGAAAAATACAAAAAAGTAATAAAATAAAAATTATACATATATCTATATGTACGTGTACATGGAAGTGTGTATGTTCATATGCATGGATGTGTGTATATATATATATATATATATATATATATATATATATATATATATATATATATATATATATATATGTATATATATATATATTTGCTTTCATGACCAGAGGCTTCCGCCCCAATGGTCGATAGGCAAAAAAAACAAAAAACAAAAACAACGTCAACTCCCTGCCTAGACACCGTTCATAGCAGAGCTCTGGCCAGTCTTTCTCTTGCATTGGACTTAGTTCCAGTTATAGAGAAGCAATTTTCGCCAGTGTTCCTCTTTTTTGCCTCTTTTGAGACTTAGTCTCAGGCGTAGAGAGTGATTTTCTCTCCTTTACTGTACTTTTGGCTGGACTCTGTTCCTGCACAGACAAGCACTGCCTGACTGAGAGTGTGTGGGTGTCGTGTGTTTGCGTGTGTGTGACTGTGTGTGTGTGTGTGTGTGACTGTGTGTGTGTGTGTGTGTGTGTGTGTGTGTGTGTGTGTGTGTGTGTGTGTGTGTTTTCACGACTAGCCGTTAGTGTCCCCCAACGTGGTACGACGCCAAACCCTGAAGGGGTGCCGTTAGGGCACTTCCATGAGGAGGGGCCTTTAGGGCCTGGTTATAGGAAACCTTGGGGGCAGCTTTTCTCTTAGGGTTAGGAGAAGTCCCTCACGGGGCAGTAGTGGGTCTCCTACATCGCCCTTTAGAGGGCGGAGAGGTTAGGTCCCCACTACTGTAGGGCCTTTTTATTGCTTTTTTTTTTTTTGTGGCAGTGAGTATATCTGTGTTTGTGTGTGTGTGTGTGGTTTATGTGTTTGCGTGTGAGTGTCTGTCTGTCATGAAGGGATCCAGCATCCCTAGGCATTCAGGGCCTGCTCGCCCCCCTCTCCCTTCTGGTAAGCCCTCCACTGCAAAGTCCAATGTCAGGACGAAGCGTGAGCGGCGACTCTCCTCGGGGAGCTCACACTCATCGTTAGGGGAATCCCCTACCGCTCTCCCCTCCTCTGGGTCTAAGGGGACTGCTCCCCTCCCCCGTTATGCCACCTCTACTGTTTCCTCTTCAGCCAGATCAATCAAGGTGGCCCAAGTTCACGAGGCAATGGAAGAGGCACCTCCATCCACGCCCTCTCCTCCTTCAGCCCCTAGCAAACATGCTCATGTCCATGCTGCGCATGGCACTGCCTCCCACTCCAGGGCGTCTCAGTGCTCCTATCCCACTGTCGCTGTGCCACCTCCCACTGCCACCCGCGCTGACAACTCAGGTGCTCAGGTCACCAGGGCGCCCACACCTGCTGCTCTGCCTGCTCAGGCTACTGTCCCTGCACCTCCCATTGCTACTGCTGCTGCTGATGGCTGTGTCTCAGTGACACGAAAAATATGGCAAGCGTCTTAGGGAAATGCCTCATCACCGGTGCCCTGCTCAGCAGCTCCTTGGAGACCACTAGCTCCTCGCCCTTCCGTTTCTGTCGCAGCTCCTCCCGTGCCCCACTCTGCTTTCCCTGCCTTCCATGTCCCTTCTCAGCTGGGTTTCAGCGCAAGCTACAACGCGGTCGTCGCCCTGGAACGCCATCTGCCTGGTCTTGTTGTGATGAATGGCTATGGCCACGGCGACATATTGAGTGCCGATCCCGACGAAGGAGGACGCTTATCAGCGCTTGAAGGCGTTTGCAGAGGAGGAGTTGCCAATAGTGAAGCTTGTGGAGCTGCCTCCAGGGGGACAGCTGATCAAGGCAACAGTGATGGGGTATCCTCGCCGTATGCCCCCCCTGTGGCGGGGGGGACACAACCTGGCCGCACTATGGGGTGGTGCTACTACTCTGCGGCCGGGTTGTGTTAGGAAGAATACTGCCACCGTATTCCCTGCGTGTCGTAAAAGGCGACTAAAAGGGGCGGGGTGAGGGGACTAGGGACCCCCTCCTCTGTTTTTAGTTCCTAAAAAGAGACAGGCCAGAGAAAGGGACGGGGGATGGAGTTATCCCCGTACCCTGAAGATTGGGTCTATGAATGTGCGTGGATGTAGTACAATTGAGGCTAAAAGGGAGGAGATTGGGAGAATGTTTGTGAGAAGAAAGTTGGATGTGTTAGCTTTGAGTGAAACGAAGATGAAAGGGAAGGGGGAATCTATGTTTGGAAGTGTGAATGGAAGATTGTCAGGTGTTGATAGAGGAAGGGCAAGAGAAGGTGTGGCCTTGTTAGTGAGTCCGGAAGTACAGCAGTGTGTGATTGAATGGAAGGAGGTGTCATCGAGACTGATGTGGGTGAAAGTGAAATTTGAACGTGAGTTGTGGGTGTTTGTGAGTGCATATGGGCCTGGTAGTGAAAGGGATGAACAAGAGAGTGAGTCTTTCTGGAATGATGTTGATGAGTGTCTGCAGAGTTTTGGAGCGAATGTGAATGTGGTAATGATGGGAGATCTGAATGCTAGAGTGGGAAATGTAGCAGTTGAAGGCGTAGTTGGTATGCTTGGTGTGCCTGGAAGAAATGAAAATGGGGAACGAATGATAGCGATGTGTGTTGAGCGAGAGATGGTGATTGGGAATACGCTGTTTGAGAAGAAAGATATTTATAAGTATACATGGGTGAGACAGGAGGGTGGAAGGGTTGTTGATAGAGCCTTGATGGACTATGTGGTTGTGTCTAGGAATGTAATAGGAAGATTGTTGGATGTGAGAGTTCTGAGAGGGGAGGGTGGAGGTATGTCTGACCACTACCTGGTGGAGGGAAAGTTAAGAGTAGGTGAGAGATGGGTGAGAGCTAGGAGGGTTAGGTGTGGCAGGGAGGTTTTGAAAGTGAGTGAGTTGGATAAAAGAGAGAAAAGATAGAGTATCAGGAGAAATTGAAAGATGAGTGGAACGCAGTGAAAGATCGGGAAAATGGCAGTGTGGAGGAGGAATGGCAGTTGTTTAAGAGTGCTGTGGTGGGGCATGCAGAAGAGGTGTGTGGTGTGAGACGTGTGGGTGGTGGTGTAAGAAAAGGGAAGTGAATGGTGGTGCGAGGAAGTAAGTATGGCTGTGGCTGAGAAGAGACGTGCATATGAAGTGTGGCTGCAGAGGAAGGATGAGATGTCATATGAAAGGTATAAGGAAAAGAGAATAGAGCGAGAAGGGCTGTGCGTGATGCTAAAGTGGCAGCAGATGAGAGGTGGGGTAGGCGGCTGACAGAGAATTTTCAACAGAATAAGAAAATGTTTTGGAAGGAGGTGAAAAGGGTGCGAAAGGGAGAGTCTGGGAAGGAAGAACGAGTAAAAGCAGAGGATGGAAGGATGTTAATTGAGATGGATGCAGTAAGGAAGAGATGGGCAGAGTATTTTGAAAGATTGTTAAATGTAGAGGAGGAAAGGGTGGCTGAGATTGTGGCAGATAGAAGGGTGCAAGGAATAAATGTGTTGGGAGAGTTGAATGATTCTTTGATCACGAAGGAGGAAGTGGAGAAGGCAGTAAAGGAGATGAAAACAGGGAAAGCTGCAGGTATGGATGGGTGTGCTGTGGAATGCCTGAAGGGTGGTGGAGTGACTATTGTTGACTGGTTAGTAAGATTATTGAATGTGTGCTTTGAGAAAGGTATGGTGCCAATTGACTGGGCAAGTGCTTGTGTGGTCCCGTTGTATAAAGGCAAGGGTGATAAGTATGAATGTACTAGCTTTAGGGGTATAAGTCTGTTGAGTGTTGTAGGTAAAGTGTATGGTAGAGTGTTAATTATGAGAGTTAGAGAGGGTACAGAGGGAGTGATTAGTGATGAGCAGTGTGGCTTTAGGAGAGGAAGGGGATGCGTTGATCAGGTGTTTGCTGTGAGACAAGTGTGTGAAAAGTATTTAGCGAAAGGCAAGGATGTGTTTTGGGCATTTATGGATTTAGAGAAAGCGTATGATAGAATTGATAGGGAGGCTTTGTGGACTGTTTTAAGATTGTATGGACTTGATGGTAGGTTACTAAAAGTGGTGAAAAGTTTTTATGTAAATAGTAGAGCGTGTGTAAGAGTGGGAAATGCTGTGAGTGATTGGTTTCCCGTGAGAGTGGGGCTGCGACAGGGATGTGATGTCGCCTTGGTTGTTTAATATTTACATGGATGGTGTTGTAAGGGAGGTGAATGCAAGAGTTTTAGGTGGTCTGAGTCTGGTAAATGTTGATGGAGGAGAGTGGAATCTGAAGCAGCTGCTGTTTGCAGATGATACTGCACTGGTGACTGATTCAGAGGAGAGATTGAGACAGTTGGTAGAGGAGTTTGGAAGGGTGTGTGAAAGGAGGAAATTGAAAGTAAATGAGAATAAGAGTAAAGTGATGAAGTGTACGAGGTTGATAGATGGTAGGGGGATGAATATAGTTTTGAATGGTGAGTTGCTTGAGGAGGTAGATTGTTTTAAATATCTAGGGTCACATGTTGCTGTGGATGGAAGAATAGATGCAGAAGTGAAGTTTAGAATAAATGAAGTAGGAAAGGTGCTGGGAGGAATGAAAAAGTGTTTAAATGTCGTTCGCTTAGAATGGATGTAAAGAGAAGGCTGTATGAGGGTGTTGTGGTACCGACTGCGTTATATGGGGCTGAAACATGGAATATGGGTGTAGCAGAGAGGAAAAGTTTGAATGTAATGGAGATGAGATGTCTGAGGAGTATGTGTGGAGTGACGCGTATGGATCGAGTGCGAAATGATGAAGTGCGAAGGAGAACTGGAGTTGTTCGGGAAATGGCTGGTAGAGTTGAGCAGAGGGTGTTGCAATGGTTTGGGCATATGGAGAGAATGGATAATGAGCAATTGGTGAAAAAGATAACTAGATCTGATGTGAGAGGTGTAAGACTGAGAGGAAGACCACGAATAGGATGGATGGACAGTGTGAAGAGAGCGCTGGATGCGAGAGGGATGTCTGTTGAGCAAGGAAGAGTGGCTGTGCGTGACAGAAATAAATGGAGAGAAATTGTGAATGAATAAGTGATGACGCAGCCCTGAGGGGATATTCTCCCGCATTTGGTCTGATCAGCTAGTCAGGTCAGGTGCGGGTAAGGGGATGGGTCTGTTATGATGTGGCAGGGGTAAACCAGTTCTGCTGTCGGGCCCTGCTGTGGATGTCACTGCTTGCATTGCGCAGTTGACCCTTGTGCGGTGTGATGCGGTGAGGATCTGTCCGTTCTCCCCTTTGGGGCTAAGATGCGAATGAATGTGTTTGAATGGATGAGTAAATGGAGAGTGAGTCGTCCTGTCTCGGCTACCTCCCTTTCCTTGGGGGAAGCAGCCTAGGTATATAGATAGATAGATAGATGCCAGTCGAGATCCTCCTCCAACACGATTTCGTCGAGGAGGCAAAACACTGTCAAAACATGCACACAAGGGAAGAAACCCAGCAAGTCTGCATTACCCTGCGGGGTCCGCTGGTGGAGAAGCTCGACCTGGGGAATTGGGGGACATTCTGGCTCCATCCCTTCATGCCCGAGCTGCTGCAGTGCTACCGTTGCCAGCGGTATGACCACCACCGGGCCAGCTGCTGTCATCCAGTGGTTTGTGGCATATGCGGTGGTGGCCACAACACAGAGATATGCCTTACCAAGTTCAAGGCAAAGGAGCTGGTGACCTCTCGGTGCCCCAACCGTGCAGGGTCGCACCACGCCTGGCACCCCCGCTGTCCTGAACGGGTGAAGAGGGTGGAACAGGTACAGGAGCAGCAAGTTGCATGGGTGAGAAAACAGCTCCTCCAGGCACTTTCGTCTGGGGTCAACAACGCCAGTCCACTGCACCGAGCCCGTCTCAACTTGATGAGGCCGCCTTTCCGCCACTGACCACCACTCTTGTACAGGGAGAGGCCACCGCCGAAGTGCACCACCCAGCAGAGCCCGCTCGTCAAGACTGAGACCAGAGCCCGACCCTTCTCCCCCACTTGCACTTACCCCGACATCCCCACTCTTCTCGATGGAAGAGCTGCAGATGCTGGGAAAGCAAATTGCCGTGACGGCAGTCACCATGATTGCTCAGGCGATGGGACTGTTGATGGATGCTGTCCTAGCTGACGTGGTTATGGACCAAATCCTCGATACCGCGTTCGAGAAGAAGCAGGAGCTCGACTCCCCAGCCTTCCCCCAGTCTTGCAAATGGCCTCGCCAGACTCGAGGAGCCGTGGATCGAGCTTCCTCTGTGCCACACCCAGCCGATTGGGCGCTCCATCCTCCATCAGAAACTGCGACGTCCCCATTGCCAATGGCAGAGGTCACAGCAGAACAGGTGACCCAGTCGCTGCTGGAGGTAGCCTCGAGGCAGGTCCCACCTGCATGCGAGATGTCACCATCAACCTCCGCATCCTCCAGTGGAACTGTGTAGGCACCAGAGGCAAGCTCCCGCTCTTACAGGAGGCAGCTCTAAGGGTTCACCCTCATGTCTTCTTACTCCAGGAGACATTATTGCCAGAGCGGGCAGCTTTCTGCATTCCTGGTTCCACCCACCTCCTCCCATATGTTCATGGTGTCACATGGGGCTGTGATGTCCTGGTTCAGGATCACATCAGGTGCACAGATTGTGACCCTCCTCCTTTCTGTGGGCCTGATGTGGAGGTACAGGACGTGGTTCTCCATCTGGCGACGTCGCCCCTCACGGTATACAATCTATACTGGAGCCACAGAGGCACCCTGGAGTTCGGAGAACTGTTCTCCAAGGCTGCCAGGGGAGCCGTGTATATCGGGGGCTACTTCAACGCCAACCACGCCCTTCTTTCTTTACCTCTTCGGTCCAATGATGCAGGACGGCACATCTTCTTAGTACTGGATGAGATGGATGGTGTTTCCCTACTGAATGACACTGCCAAGCAAATTGATGGGGGGCATCTGGCCTTGGCGTTTGTGTCCTCCCCCTTCGAGGACCTTGCAACTTGGTCACTGCACCCTCACCTTGCAAGTGACCATTTTGCCCTGGAGGTCACTCTGCCGGCAGCTTCACTTCCACCTCCACCACCCCCTCCACCACGGTGGGACCTCAGTAGGGCTGACTTGATGGCATTTGGCCGCACTTTAGCTGCAGCTTTTGAGGCATCTCCTATTGCCCCAGACCTCAAGAGTAGAGCAGATCAGGTAGCCCAGGCCTTCTCTCAGGCTGCCTCCCTCTCTATTCCATTGCAGAGCTAGTCGGTGAGGTGCTATCAAGATAGCTGGATTATTGTAACAGGGTCAGGGAGTTGAACCACTGGCTTAACGCAGCTCGCAAGCAGTACAGACGGTGCCGAACATCCCCGCAGCATCAGTACCTGGTTGCAGTTAAGCACCACGTTACATTGGAGAAGTGCCGCATACGGGAAGAGGCATGGATACGGTGGTATAGAACCTTGGATTCTCACTCCACTCTCCATGAGATGTGGAGGAGAATCCGGTCCATTTCCAATCCCTGTCCTCCTCACCCGTCGTCTCATCCTGACCCTGTTGCTGAAGCCAGTCGCCTTGCACGGCACTTTGCGGATCGCTCCGCATCCCACAATCTCCTATAGCCCATACGTGCCCTTCAGGAACAGCTGTCTCCTTCTCACATCAAGGCAATCCAGGCCACCTGTGCTAGGCCTGACCCCACTGATTGTCCGATCACCAGTGGGGAACTTTACAATTTCGCTAAGCCACAGGGGGGAGGGACACTGCGCCCGGGCTCGATGTGCAGACCAACTCTCTTCTCACTCATGTGGGAGATTGTGGTAGTGAGAGGCTACTTGATCTCCTGCATCTCTCGTGGTCTGAGGGCCGATTGCCTGGGTCGTGCAAGAAAGCCGTCATCCATCCGATTCCCAAGCCCTGTGATCCAACCGCCATGTGCCCTATCTCCCTTCTTAGTTGTGTTGCTAAGATGGCAGAAAGGGTTGTGCGTGCAAGCCTTGCCTGGCATCTGGGACCGCTGCACCTGAGGATCTTTGCCTACCATCAGGGCAAGAGTGCAACCCACTGCCTTGCATCCTTCCCCAGGGTGCTTCGGGGTGGACGGGGGATGGCTGTCTTCCTTGACCTGGAGAAAGCATTTGAACTGGCTAACCCACTTGCCATTCAGGCAGCCCTTGCTGCCCGCGGAATTGTAGGCCGGCTGTTGTCATGGGTGGGCAATGTTTTGTTAACCTTAAGGCGGGGGTCAGGTTTCAAGGGCATATTTCACCCTTTTATCACGACAGTAACGGCACCCCCTAGGGGAGTGTGCTAAGCCCACTACTTTTTAACATTCTGGTGGAAAAGTTATTAGATGTGGACTATGGTCCAGGCACAACACTACTGTGTTATGTCGACGACCTGGCACTTATCTTCTCGAGGAGGGACTGCTTCAATCAAGTTCCTACTGCTCTTCCCTAGCTGTACGCTACGTGCAGCGAACTTGGGTTGAAGGTCAACCTCGGGAAGACCAAGTGCCTCCCGTTCGGTCTCTGACCTCTGGAATTCCCTCTGAGGTTTAGTGGCCATGAACTTGCCATTGTCACACTCCACTAGTACCTAGGGGTCTTTTTTGACATCAGGCTCTCCTTCGCAGTGCACGTCAGGTACTTGCAGGAGCAAGCTGCTACACGCATTTCCGCACTGCATTATCTATCTAAATGCAGCCTAGGGGCTTCCTATGCAGTCTTATGCACTTTTTATGCACATGCAATCCACTCTCTGGTTGATTATAGTGTGATCTGCCTTACCACTCTGCCCCCCCGGTAGCTCGTTCTCTGGAAGTGCTACAAAATGAAGCATTGTGGGTTATGTTGGGCACTCCCCGCTGGACACACCTAGTCAACTTGCGTGTGGAGAGCGGATTTCCATCCCTTGCCCATCGGGTGGCATTGCAAGCGACAGCAATCACTTTACAACTAGTGCACCGCCGCCCCTTTTACCAGTCTCTTTCCTCTTACAATGGCTAGCAGGTCGACCCCCCGACCCATTGCCCCACCATGATTGGGCTCGGGCCACTGCTGCAACTATACACGACTTAGGTGTTGCCCCAGAGGTTTGTCGTGGACCTGACCAGCCATGCCCGGGATTTTCTACTCCACCTCCCTGGACGTCTCCTCCTATTACCATTTTGTTTTCCACAGAGACACCACCTCGCCACTCCTTTCCATCCGTCCTCTCACAGGAGAGACTCAGTAGGATTGCTGCATTGCACTCTCCTGCTTCGACGGCATATTACACTGATGGGTCAGTTGACACAGATGGTTCTGCAGGACTGGCGTTCGTCTGTGGGAACATTACAAAATCCTGGTGTACCTCCGTGAGAATCTCTGCTTTTCAGGCAGAGCTGGTAGCGTTGGTCTGTGCCCTGTGGCATGCTCATCAGCACGGGCTTCTCAGTGTGGCAATACATACTGACTCCCTCTCCTCCCTGCAGCGATTGCATTTCTCTCACGGATCATACAGCCATACTAATTGAAATTTACACTGTGTCCTCTCTAATCCAGCAGCAAGGAGGCTCGGTGACTTTTCATTGGGTTCTCAGGTATGTTGGCATTGTGGGCAATGACCTTGCCGATGCAGCTGCACGAGCGGCTACCTTGCTCCCGGAGGTGACTTCCCAGCTCTGTCCTAATGTCTCAATTGTTCTCTCGGGGGTGGCCCAAACCATTGGCAGAGGCACCAGAGATGATCATCAACAATGTGTTGCTGAGGGCTCTCGCTCAGCTGCATGGTATGCTGCAGCTTTGGCCTACACCCCGCTTTTGATTCCTTCAGGCATGCCTAATTATCTACTTGTGAGGATCCGACGATTGCTCTTGGGGTTCCTGTGTTACGGACAGATTGCTGGTGTGGAGTCTGATCCATGTCCCCATTGCCTGACACGGTCTGCTGAGCCACTCTACCACTACATTCTCGATTGCACGGTCACCGCTCTGCTCTGTGCACAGCCAGACGGGAGCTTTGTTCGATCTGGTGACGACATCGCAGATGCAGCCAAGGTTGTGGGCGACACATCCCTCTCAGTCCTCATACAAACTGTCAGGGATTACCCTCTGCCTCGTTAACTGGCACTCAGCCCCTGCTCTTGTATTCGATTTCTTTTTCTTTTTTTTTTTTTGCTTCTGTGTTTAAATTAAAATGCTTGTCTCTGACGGGCTCTTTGTTTGCCCATGCCTCACTTGTGGGGCAAATATTTAACAAACAAACAGCCACAACGTGACCAGTGACATAGGCCGTGCAATCATCCACGCCTCATTCAAGCTCCTGGAATCCTGACTCCATCTCCCAGATCTTAGTTGTTTTTTTTTCTTTATGGTTTACGTGCTTAACGGCGCTTCCTTAATATACCTTGCTACCACCAGTCGATTTGAAACAGCTTGCGAGAGACACTTCACTGAAGTAATATAAGCGTTCAGCGGCACGCTGATTACAATGCAGAGGACGTTATCTGGTTCAAGTGGTTAACGAAAGTTTAATGCTTTTTTATCTGACCACATTACAGGCAAGATGGTGCTGGAGAGGGACGCCTTCACGAACTGGCATCGATATAACTGGGCGGCACAAATGAGTGGTAATATAAACGTCTTTCAGCTACCTCCCTATCTTCCAAGAGGAGGATGGTAGACAACAGAGGGTTAACTTCAGCCTGCAGTCCACTGGGTTCAAGTTCAGATGAGAGGGTCACCACAACAACAACAGTAACAACAACATGAACGATGGAAGGCAAGTAAGGAAGCAATTTTTCAGGAGCAACTCAAGGATACCCGGATTTTAGCGATATTACACAGCTGTTAACTGCATAATTTCTTGCGTTTCCTAGAGGTTTATGTGGACTTAGAGACAAAATTTTGCTTCATATTTTACCTCTTATTTCTCCTGTTGGCTAATGCTCCTAAACTTGTTTTCTCTCTCTGCCCACGGGTCTCTCCCTCCCTCCCTCTGTGTGTGTGTGTGTGTGTGTGTGTGTGTGTGTGTGTGTGTGTGTGCATCAGGGAAGAAATGACACGCCTTTACATAGATGCAGTGTAGTAGTGAGTAAACTTTTGTCTCTGTCTTTACAAAACTGCAGAGCATTATAATACTGGCTATTTTATAGACAAGATGGATGGGAAGGGAGACAACAAAGGCAAGGCTCTGCATGAAAGGCGCCCGTATATACTGAGCTTGCAGTCCAGCAGCCAGATCGCAGCCTACTATGACGACTGGGCTAGCTCCTACGAAGAGGTATGTCTAGTACCTGTAGGACGATGCTCAATTTGGCTTTATTATAGTCTTCCTGTCTCCAGACTATCTATCTATCTATCTATTGCCAGACGCCATAATCCCACACGGGGTGGCCATTTGACTCTGAGTTATTTGTTTTACAGGGAGGGGCACTAACCCTCCACCAACCCACTTGTTGACATGTAGGGAGCACGTATGGTTTGGTTATATGGTTACCACCCAGTGTTGTAAATGGTTTCTGAGAACTATATATTTAATCCAGTATAAAAATGGAATATCTAAATAACAATAAAATATGACCGATACAGCCACTCCTCCCCCGACACGGTTTGCTGTAGTGCGAAATTGCTCTAACGCAGCACGATCTTACGGAGGGAAATAAACATTCTAATACATGCACTGTTGGCGTAATGCGGAAATTTGAACCGAGCAGGCTGTGACGCAGTGTGAGTCGTGCAGCCTCAAAATGCCTGACATCATCGCACACCATTCACGCTTCGCCATTCACGCTCTCCCAGCCACCCAGCCAATCAGGACCCCCCTACCTTCCTCCCGTCTCCCACATTCCCCTCTCGGCCCACTTCTACCCACATCATCCCCACCAACCTCACTCTCCCAGCCACCCAGCCAATCAGGACCCCCCCTACCTCCCTCCCATCTCCCACATTCCCCTCTCAACCCACTCCTACCCACACCATCCTCCTCAGCCTGCCTTGTATTCTCCCCTCTACCACATCTCCAGCGACGTGTCTGCTCTTCTCCTCACATATGGTCTATCTATCTATCTATAGCCTGATGTCCTAATCCCGCAAAGGGTGGCTCCAGACGATTTTATTAAATTTGAAGACTTCTGAAGAGAAGTGAAATATTGCCATTTTTTTCGAACTGAAGGTAAGATATAGCTTTTTTCTACCTACTGTAGAGCTATTACTTTTTTTTCGACCTAGAGTTGAGATATTGCTTTTTTGGAATCGGGGAGGACAGATATTGCTTAACTGAAATGAGGAGCTGAGATGCTGCATTTTTTTCGAATCGGGGAGGTGAGATGTTGCTTCTCTCGATCGGGGTTGAAGGTTAGTTATTGCCTTAACTGAACTGGGGAGGTGAGATAATGACTTTCTTCAAACTGGAGGTGAAATATTACTTATATATATATATATATATATATATATATATATATATATATATATATATATATATATATATATATATATATATATATATATATATATATATATATATATATATATATATTTCCCGTACTGGAGAGATGGAATGTTGCTATCTATTCCTTTACTACAAGATGTCTTTCTAAAGCTGAATAAAACCATCTGGAGGTAGCAAGAATAGATCAACACAACATGCCACTGGGTTGAAGGGGTTAAGTGGCATTGAAGATTCCGTAACACCTCTTCTTTAGCAATTGATTCTAAACATTTGAACCTTACCACCCTCTTCTATGTAACTGAAGCAAACTACAGTATGTTGGGTACTATATTATTATTATGATTATGATGATGATATTGATGATTCTGTTACTATTATTATTATTATTATTATTATTATTATTTGTATTATTATTATTGTTATTATTATTATTATTATTATTATTATTATTATTATTATTTGTATTATTATTATTATTATTATTATTATTTGTATTATTATTATTGTTATTATTATTATTATTATTAAGAAGGCCCTGGAGATTTAGTAACACCAGTTCTTAGAAATTTATTTTGCACATTCCCACTTCACCATCGTCCTGTACATTATTGATGGAAACTGTCCGAATTAAAATATCAAAAGCATACAGGAGAGTAATGAGGTCTAAAATGCAGCATAAATCGCAAAGGACAAGGCATTATAAAAACCCCCCATGCCACTTAGAATACGATGCAAGCGTCTTCAACTCAAGGACCCTCATAAAATGTTCCACTGTAGCTAAAGGTAGAGTGTTTTATTCAGCTTAGGAGCCTTTCCCTTCTCCCACTCTGAAGTAAACTAAGTCCATATCTATTGCAAGTCTCTCTCTCTCTCTCTCTCTCTCTCTCTCTCTCTCTCTCTCTCTCTCTCTCTCTCTCTCTCTCTCTCTCTCTCTCTCTCTCTTCAAAACTGAATATAATCGTCTGATGATAGAATAACAGAATGAAATACCTCACTGCAGTAGCTGTTGTTGTTGTGGCTCCTGGCTTATCTAAACATGAACCCAGTGAACTGCAAGATGAGACTGCTATCTTCTGTTGACAAGGCTGGACCACGTTACATATCCCATTCAGGCACTGGTCACGATGAAATAAGCCCCTGCCAATTCCAAGGCTCAAATTGCGACACTAATAAAGTTTTGCAGAAAACGCTCTCAGAGTTTGGCTACTTCCAAAATCATTCATTTTCGCTCCCGAATATAGGTGAATGTGCAACCATTATCACAAAGGAAGTCCTGAAATAGCAACTAAATAAAAATCTGGTTAGGGTGGCGTGACCCTTCTAATGCGGGGAGGGGGGGGGGCCTCAAACAACAACATGCAATTGGGTCTGAATGAGATGTTGCTATATATCAAGAGCAAAATTGTGATTGAAATTGGATTGTTTTCACATGATGGAACTGGGCTTCATCCACAAATTGAATACTAAGTAACCATTGCGCGAAATTCAATGAACCTTAGAAATCATCGTTGTGTGAATTTCAACAAGCCTTAGTTCAAGATCGAAAAAACACCAGGTCAACGCATTTCTCGACTCATTTTGGCTTGTTGTGCGCAGGTGACGGGTAGCGGAGGACGTATAAAAGGCGTGGAGGCAGGCAACGTATCAGTTAGTCATAGGAAACCGTATGGGCTGGCTGACAGTGCGTCCTCTGCCGCGGGGTATATTTCTTGCCCTCCCCCCATCCATTTTCCTGGCTAGCCTATGCCCTTGTTATGGTATTACTATTACAGTGTACCTACCATATATCCTACCTAATTTTGCCTAACTAAAATATGAATAGTCGATGATAACCATGTGTGTGTGTGTGTGTGTGTGTGTGTGTGTGTGTGTGTGTCAAAAGGCAATAATATCTTGGAAATGCCAAAGAGGATAAAAAAAAAAAACTATGTCATTCTACCCCCCCCCATCAAAAAATGAGGTTCTACAGGTAATTTCCCATTGTAATACAAATTTGAGTAGGGAAGATAAGTGTATAAGTATTAAATGGGGGGAAGGCCGGTTGACAACTGCAAATGCACCCCCTCCCTCTCTCTCTCTCTCTCATACCTTCTTACCTCCCACCCCTCCTTCCCTACCTTGTGTGTGTGTGTGTGTGTGTGTGTGTGTGTGTGTGTGTGTGTGTGTGAGTGAAAGAATTATATGAAAAATTGGATAAATATGCTGAGAACTATCAAACATGCGTCCCTTCTCTTCCTTCACGGAGGGTGGCCAAGAGGGTGAGAAGGAGGATGATTAAAGAGACATACACATCTTTATGGTCCTTAAGTGGAGGAGTCATACAGCCTCTTTTTCTCTCTCCAAGTGACAAGCAAGTCAGAAATCCGCCAAATCAGGGTATGGCAAATCGAGTAAAGTGTAATCTCATGCTTACTTAGTAACTGAAAAGAACAAAGGAAGATAATCAAGGAGATTGGGAGATGGAGTTAGGCTATTATATATATATATATATATATATATATATATATATATATATATATATATATATATATACATATATATATATATATATATATATATATATATATATATATATATATATATATATATATAGTTGAATCCTCCATCACAAATAGTATAGTTCCCGCTGAATTATAAACAGAAAACCAGAGAGAGCGAGATAGAGAAAAATCCTCCGCTTGATCTAACGGAAATGTGCGTATGCGTTGACCTGGTGTTTTCTCGATCTTGCCTTAGTTATGAGGCAGAAATGAGTCACTGGTTACTAGCTATATTGACTCTTAACTTTGACTACATTTGGCCCTCAGGTGAACTGGAGAGGGTTAGGGATCTTTGTGAGACTAGAGCAAATGAACTAAGCTACTGACAAGCACTTCATGGCCCTGTCGGGCTGCTCAGAGCTTGCTTAAATGAGAGACATTTCTGGACCATGCTTCATTTGGCTCGCAAGCAACGATTTATGCACTGATATGGGAAATTTCAGGGAAAATCTCCGACGCAATCGGAATAATGTAAAACCAATGGGAACAATGGGTCAAAACACCCCTTCAGAAAATTTCAATTGACATGAAACTAAGATAAGCCCATCTGTAGCCCACTTGCGACCATGCTGCCAAGTTTCATCAAATTCTATTTTCCAGTCTCGGCAGCTCAACACACACACACACACACACACACACACACACACACACACACACACACACACACACACACACACACACACACACACACACACACACACACACACACAAGAACTTATGACTTGGATATTAGCTTAAACGGCAACTGGGATCCACTGCTGTGCGTACTGAGAGACCCATATCCCCCATCCGTCTTTGACGTCAATTTGGTTTATGCTTGCTACCTACAGACGGTTTTTCTCTGTTTAAGGAAGTGGCACGGTTATGAAGAGGTTGAAGTGTGCAGTACATTCACCCTCTTCAGTCTGAAAGCTTCTTATAAGCAAATTAAATAAACTAAATAAATACATAGGTAAATGAATAAATTAATATTGACCAACAGGTAGACGAATAGCAAATATATATATATATATATATATATATATATATATATATATATATATATATATATATATATATATATATATATATATAAGTAAATATAGGCTGACTGATTGGCAGGTAAACAAACAAATAAATAAACAAACAGCAATGTATGAGGAGTAATACATATGGTTTAGGGGTAGCTGGTTTCTATATTTTTTTTTACTGTTGGTAATGACATCGTCGTAATTAGTGCAAGGTCTGATCCTACTTCTTTAACTAGTCGAACATTCACTGGACTGCCTGGTCTAGCGGCAGCCAGTGTTTTGGCACTTTTTATTTTTTATTTTTTACCAAGTTTTGGTGACTTTCAGTCAAATGACGTGTTTCTTAGTTTACTGTTGCTACCTCTAGGAAATTCTGCTCAGATTTGAAAGAGCTTTTTGGGCAGGAGTTAGATATAGGTTTCATTAGCCCCTCCAGTACTAGAGATCTGTCATAAGCTGAATAAAAGTGTCCGGTAGATGGCAAGAAGAAAATATGAAAATACGTCATCGGACTGAGTGGGTTAAGTATTTGCCTCTCGTCAGACTACCAAGTTTATTCATGTATAATGTAACGTATTAAGGTAATTTTTGCATTCACTGTTGCGGACCACAACATTACTGTTACTGATATGTTACCGTGAAAATGTAGTAAGATTAAGCTAGTGATTGATTGTTACTTCCGCCAACGATGTTGGGGAGGCTATGAATTCATCTGTCTTTGTTTGTGTGTTTGTCCACACGATAACTCCAAAAGATCTCAATGAATTTCAACGAAATTTTGTGGCAGGATGGGCCATGTCCCACGAGAGAATTGATTAAATATTGAGGCGGATCCGGATCCTATGTATCCCACACAATATTTCCTAAAGTTCTCGATGAGTTCCAATAAAATTTTGTGGAAGAGATGGCCATGCGGCAAGGAACAACTGTTCAAATTTGGGGAAGGATCGAGACCCTATGGATTCCGCACAATATCTCCACGGATCAGGATCCTTTTTAATGGGAGTGGCATTCGCGGAGGTATGCACTCTCTGAGCGCTTTCTAATTGCTGGGTGTATTTGGTTAATAGTTATGCTGTCTCTCATAATTATATATTAATGTGCACACGTTTCACTTACAATTATGGGAATTTAACCTTACTCTGTGATTTTTATCCTATAAATTAATAAATATCCGTGCTTATATATTCGCCTGCCTGAGAATACGAGTGTGGGATTTACTCTCATGCCAACTTTTTAACGTTACTTTGGTGTAAACAGGCTGTAGTAATAATTTATATTTAAAAAATTACAAATGATCGCTGTTGTAATCCCACTACTACTTTATTGATTTCAGTGACAGGCCTACATAGTGACAGTTCAGTAACCTGCAAATGTAGCAATTCAGTATTGATAGCCTACTTATTGGCATTTCAGTAACCTTCAAATATAGCAGTCCAGTAATGATACAATTTCAGTAACCATTATATGTAGCAATTCAGTAGTGCCTAGTGTGCCTGCCAGACGTTGAGTGCCGAGCAGTACATTGGTCCCCGAGTAGCCGCGGAGGAGGCTGGTCTGCTGGTCCCCAAGGATGAGAGGTCACTGTGTCGGGTACTAGACATAGCGGCAGGCACAGGCTGGGCCGGCCGGGAACTCAGCAAGATTGGCTTCAGGTCAGCACTTTAATTGTGGGCTCAGAAAGATAGATTTAAGGTTAAAACATCGGTCAGGGGCTCTGAAAGATACGTTTCAGGTTAGAACATGGGAGCTACTCGTGCAGCACTGGATTTTAGTGGTTTCAGTTAAGTAAAGGAGCGAATACTGCATTACTACAGTAACCACTTCAGTAAAAAAAAAAAAAAGTATTTTTTTTTTTATTACCAATAAGAGAACTTAATACATATTCCAATACAATATGAAGAACTGGCATGGTCTGCCGAGCCGGAGCTCCTTGGCAGACATGATAGTGGTTAATTGTTTATTAAATTTACTACAGGCATATACACAAATCTAATATCCTATATTATATATTCATACACACATATTACATGTTACACATTACATATGCATGGACACATATACACATATGTAGATATACCCATATACATACACATGCATACACATACCTGTATATACTGTACATACATAAATACTCTAGCATTATCCAGAAATTACGAACATTTTAGAGTAAATAAATAACATTTAATTCTCGTTTTAAATGAAGATCTATGACATTAATTAATAAGGTCCTTTATATCTGCAGGCAGAGAGTTCCATAACTGAGGACCAGTATATAGTGTGCTATTTTTAAAAAAGAATTGTTCGATATTGTGGACTTGAGATTAATGTTATGTCCTCTATTGTTGTGAATAGTGTTTACTAATGTAAAAATTTATTTCCTGAGCAGTCTTGGATATCATTAGAAACAAATAAAAGAAAATATGAACAAATTTAAATGAGCAGTTTTGCAGACATAAATATGTTGTCACTGGAGTCAAACTTGCCCTTAACCCGCCCCGTCCCGGAGACGTGATTTCACGTCCTCACATGATGTGCACTCATATCCCGGAGACGTAAATTAATGCGGAAACATTGCAAGGTCCCTAATTTGCACAATTTTCAATTTTCGTGAGTGATTTTTGGCACGTAAACACGGAACACCTTCCTCTACAAGATGCCAGGCAGGGACAATGCCTTACCCAGCATGACCTCCCCCCCCCCTGCATGACCTTTTCTCAGCAATTCACCTGTTATCAGTGACCTGGCCAGTAAAGCCATGTCATGCCACGGTACGAAATTCAGGGCCAGAGTGATTCCCCAATCGATAACAATGTGGAGGACAAACATTAGAGGAAGAAACAGTCAGAAATGATGATCAGGTAATGTGGCAAATAAAGGTCAGGAATGGTCATGGGTAAGTGAATGAAACAATGCTTATAATGCCTAGATTACCATTTGAAAACCAATATACTCTCGTACTACATATAAATTCGTACCAAATAAATAAATAAATACCGTTTATGAGTGGTGTAGAATAGTTATCCTCCCATAGAACTCGTTTTCTTTGCAGCCAGACTGATAGAAAACCCTGTAAGGTAAGGAGGTACTCCTACCTGGATCGAGTACTTTAAACCTCAGGTGAGCGATTTCTCTATGAATTTTCGATGTTTCTTACCAAAAGCGGATGTTTGAGCCAAAGAAAAAAGGTCTAAAAAGGTCGGGACTGGGGCGTACCACTGCCCAAAAACGTCAGGATGGGGCTGGTTAAAATATACTGCATGCATCTCAGAAAATTTTTCTGTGCTACTACTATTCTGTTAAAGAATCATTGCCAGGTACAGCTCCACACAGACACACAGTAGATATGGTGAGGGTAACATAACGTATAATATATGCTAATCATAGCTTCAGTGGTAAGCTGATAGCAGATCCTACATAGTACATAGCACATTTTTTTTATAGTTTCGTGCATACTAAGTTGATGTGATAACACCAGATTAAATTTTCATCGATATAGATCCCAAGAAACTTTGTGTTGTCAACCCGTTTTATTATTTCATCCTCTACTATCAAAGGAGGCATATTGTTTTTCATAGAAAGATTTTCAAAGAAAATATAATTAGTTTTGGTCACATTTAACTGTAGTTTATTACATTTAACCCACTTAACAACTGAGTGTAATTCTCTGCTCAAATTACTGTGTAAAGAGGTAATATTCTAATCTGCTAATAGAAGACTGGTGTCATCAGCATACATAACAGATTTGAAATTGGAGCTAGCACAAGTTATATAATTAATACAGATAAGGAACAAAAAAGGGCCCAAAATTGATCCCTGAGGTACTCCTTTTGATATAGAGTTAAAAAGAGGATACTTAAAATTACAATAGACTGCTTGCGACCTATTACTGATGTTGTTCTTAACCCGCCGCACGCCAGTACCATTTTAAAATGGTCTGACGAAAATCTGTGGTCAGTGCCAGTGCCGTTTTAAAATGGCTAAAAATTAAAATATTCACTGTGACCGCATTTTTCAAGATTTGCAGATGAAAATTGGCAGGCACGTAAACTATTCCTCCATCATGCCCCAGGTGGTCAAGGCCACACACCCACTCGCTCCCCCCCTCATGCTCGCTCTGCCTCACTCTGCTTGTATGCCTCACCCAGTGCTGTACATAGTAAAGGCGTGTTATAAATATTTTCACATAAGTATAGGGACTATACATAGTGATATCAAGTTGTAAATATTTTCTTTTAAGTGTAAGGACTGTACTGTACATAGTGAAGTTGTAAATACCTTCTCGTCAGTGCCAGGACTGTATATAGTGAAGTCAGGTTGTACCTATCTTCAAGTAAGTGTAAGGCAATGCATTCCCAATGAGAGAGACACAAATTGTGACAGATGTTGAAGTAATAAATAATCAGAAAAGTGTTCTGAACATTGCAATACCTTCCCAGCATAAATCCCTGAGTCTACCTTACACAGAAAACGGCTTTCTCTCACCCACGTGGCGAGCGTAAGAGAGCGGGAATACCTGTATATGAGTATGCAGGACTCAATAAAACCCATTTCCGAGCATTGGTGAGTATTTTAATGGTGAAAATCGTTGTTATCATATCAAAATCCATCATTTTAGCCAAAAAAAAAAAAGGTCAAAAAATGGCTGGCATAGAGGCGACCCAAAGGGCTAAAAATAGCTGGCCTGTGGCAGGTTAAATAGCTGCAGTGGTACACCTCTTATCCCAACATGTTTTAATTTGTCAATTAATATATGATGGTTCAAGGAATCAAAAGCTTTGGATAAATCAGTAAACACCCCTGCAGCATACAACTTTTCTTCCATATATTCGTATTCATTTTTAACAAATTGTAACACAGCCGACTCTGTACATCTATTCCGCCGAAATCCAAATTGACTATCACTGAGTACATGGTTTTTTTCAAGACTGTAAGACGAATGCAACTTGCTTTTTCAATTATTTTATTGAACGTCAGAAGGACTGAAATTGAATGATAGTTGTTGATATCATCCTTACTACCAGACTTATGCAAGGGAATCACTTTGGCCATTTTTAGTTTATCTGTGTGAAATGCAAGGTTAATTATATGCGCAGTTGGAGTTGCAATTGTTGTCAAGTTGTGCTTCAATAATTTAGGAGGAAATTCATCATAACCAGCAGAGGTAGGTTTTAGTGCTTTTAAGTATTATTCAGTTTCAATATTATTTATGGGAGAAAGATACATTGAGAAGTTAGGTGGGTTTTGTGTATACTGTAGAGATGCGGTTTTGTTACTTGTGTTAGAGGAGAATACATTTCCATAACAAAAAAATTGTTGTTGAATGCACTGGCTATATCATTAGAATAGGGTTTTAAGTTAATTATGTGTTTATCTACAGTACTGTTGTCTCTGCCATGTAGAGAAATAATAGTCTTCCACTGAGATTTAGGATTACCTTGGTTATCTTTTAACTGATCCTTAAAATACTTATTTTTAGCAGCCCTCAGAGTAGATGTTAATTTATTTTGCTATGATTTATATGTTTTCCCATATGTTATTGGCCATTTTTTAGCCGATCTTTCTAATCTATGTTTGTCTTTAATCCTCTTTTTTAGTGCTAAAGTGATATATGGATTTTGCTCATTCTTGTTATATATACTAAGAGATTTTAATGTAAAATGTTTCTGGACTAAGACATTGAAGCTATCACAAAAATAGTTGTATGCTTCATTTGGGCATCGAGACTCAAGTACACTGGACCAACTTAAATGAGATAGCTTTCTACTGAAATTGTCAGTTGAGGCATTTGTTATAATCCTTGCTTGAATATACTTCGGTGCATTTTCATTTACGTTTTTAAAAATAAACTGGGTAATTATGGGAAAATGATCTGATAAATCTGTACGTATTATGAAGTTAGCTTTATATAATTCTGCAGTTGAAGTCCAAATATGCTCAATAAGTGTGGCAGTCGTGTCTGTTATTCGAGTTGGTTAAGAGGAGCCTGTGGAGTCACATACAGAGACAGGCTGACGAATGAGGATATAAAGGAGCGTTGTGGTGTGGATGTGGATGTCATAGGAAGCGTTATGAGGAACACACTGAGGTGGTTTGGCCATGTGGAGAGGATGGAGGGTGAGAGACTGACAAAAAGAGTGTATGTGAGTGAGGTGGAGGGGGGAAGAGGAAGGAGGAGGCCGAGGATGAGATGGAGGGATGGGATGAAGAGGTATATGAGAGAGGGGTGTGTGAGTTGGAAGCAGGGCAGTGAAATGGCGGGGGACAGAGCGACGTGGAGGCGATTTGTTTGTGGCCACCCCAAACGGGATTGAGGCATCTGGCAATAGATAGATAGATAGATAGATAGTTTCGAAGTGAGAGGTACTAATGAATTAGTTCATGAACCCATTCACAAATATGTCTTCATTGTGCTTCAAAAGATTGAGATTCCAATCAACGAAAAAAATTTGCACCGTGGTATATTTTAGTCTTCTTAATAATTCATTTAGAGTATTTAATCCGTACAATCCCGCCGTCGGCATATTGCCGACGGTACAAAATGTCTCGAGTAGTCCCAGCGATGTGATGGTGCCAACAGCATAATTTGAGCGTTGTAGCGCGTCTCTGACTGCTTCAATCTAGCATATTTTTTGCTAAGGAGTAGCTTAATGTATTGGCAACATTGTGCACAAGCACTTGTAGCACTGAGTTTGGTTCTGCATGGCTGGGTAACATCAGTGTGCCACTGTCCGTCACAGAGTTAGAATGTTGCTGAAGTTACGCCATTTCCCCGCCTCATTGGGCTGGAGGAATTGGTTGACACTGTCACATAGACCCTCTGTCCTTTCATTTAGTGATTCTATAGAAGAGGAAGACCTGGACGACTCTTCTGGGGAGGAATATGAGCCAGTGGAAAAGGATATTTAGAACAGGGATTCCCCCATTCTCCCCCCCCCCCCGTTCTTTCTCATCCCGCCCAGCTGGTTGGGAAAATGTAGCTCACGGCTTGGGAAACTGGGCTAGAAACACGATTGACGGCCATCCTGCATTTATTTCTCCTATAAGTTTTTTTTTTTTTTTTTTTTTTGCTTGATTTATATGTCCTTTTGGATTGTTTTATGTAGTAAAATTTTTTTCCGTTTTTGGTCCGGGATTGGGTGGGTATAAAATTGCACAAACGCCTGGGATGGTGCGGGTAAAAAAAAAAAAAAGCTGCTTATTACCACTAGGGGGTCTATAAATACAAAGCAAAAAAATATATTTTGTCTCTAACTGTAGTTTCGACACACAAGCATTTTATGAAGGGTTCTGATATACACATGTCCAGTAAAACAGTTGAACAAAAACAACTGGAAATGTATACCCGGGGAAAGGTCCGCCTTATACACGTGCCTGTCAGTTGGGACCTGATGCGTGACACAACCACTAGTGAAGCAGTAGCCAGACACACAAATGTCTGGTACCACTGTGTAGGAGGAGAGAGGTTAAGGGAGGAGGAAGGATGGGGGAGCTGAAAGTTCCTACACCTTCCTCCTCCATCCCCATCCTTCTGACGCAGTTACCAGATAAATGAATGTTGGCTACTGCTTCGCTAATACTTGTCTCACATTCACTGTTTCGAAGTGATGATCAAGTGTATAACGCGGAAATTTCCTCGGCTGTATATCGCAACACCACCCCCATTTCTATTCCTACAATTATTATAAAAATTATATCCAGGAAAGTGATATAATGCAGCGAGATCCGGATCCCATTTTGTTGCAGTGAACCCCATTACATCAATATTTAGAGATGTGTTTGTTAGTACGTTATCAATAAAGCACTGAAGATTTGTAGGAATGCTTCGAATGTTCATAGAATGTAAATGTGTCAATATTGCTTGTTAAAGTAGAAGAGCAAAGAAATACATATTCGGATTTCGGGATACACAGATTTCTCGTTTGCCTATAAAAATTATTTACGTCTAGGTCTGTATTATAATTATTGTCTTGAACAGCTATGGGATCAAAGTTTATATTATGTAGGTGGTCAGACGAAATCGTAATTGAATTAGACTGATCATAAGCAATAATATTAGAAAAATATTCATTACCTAACGAGACAAATGGTAAAAAAATAACAGGTTCCATTAATTTTAAATTGGGTAGTATTTTATTAGGTAAGATAATATTTTAAGAATAAATTGAGGTGATTAGTTTTTCCTACGACCACTGAGATCTCTCTTACGTTGTATAGAGTGGGGAACCATTTCATCCGACCTGCCCTGCACACTGCATTGCCTTGCATCCCCACCAGCATGTGAACCACCAGTGACACCACCCGCAGCTGCACCACCACCAGTAGCACCGTCATCAATTATCCCATCACCACCAATTGTACCATCAGTAGTTGCACCATCGCCAGTTGCACCATCGCCAGTTGAACCACTACCAGCAGTTGTACTGCTGTCACGTCCAGTTGCCGTCACGTCCAGTTGCCGTCACGTCCAGTTGCACAATCAATAGTTACACCATCAGGCCCAGTTGCACCATTATGGCCTGTTGCACCATAACATTCAGTCGCTCCATCATGACCTGTTGCACCATCACGCGCAGTTGCACCATCACTAGTTGCACTAACACGTCCAGTCGCTCAATCACGCCCCGTTGCACCGTCATGTTCAGTTGCACCATCACTATTTGCACCATCACGTCCAGTTTCACCACCACGTCCTGTCGCATCGTCACGTCCAGTTGCACCATCAATAGTTACACCATCACTCCCAGCTGCACCATTACACCCTGTTGCACCGTCAGGTCCTGTTGCACCATTACCATTTGCACCCCTATGTCCGGCACCACCACCAGACGCACCACCAGCAGTTGCACCATCACCAGGCACCTCACCAGCAGCAATACCATCCCGTCTGACCGGTGTAGATGAGCCCTGTCCCGTTTTTTCTTTGATGATTAACTTGGTGTATTTAACCCGTCACGTCCCGAGCCTTTCCGCACCTATGACATCCCCCAGTTCCGAGCCTTTTTGGAAATTTTTTTTTTCTTCTAAAACTTCCGCTTAGGTCGAGAAACGATGGAAAATCATGAAGAAAGTGGTCCCTGCGGTCTATAAGTGGTCTGTACAGGTGCGGTTTCCCCCCGCAGGTATCGTATCTGTAATGGGCTGGATATGCGTTTACGTTTTCTATGGTAAGGAATAATGGGAGAAACAACACACAACACCTCTACATTTATTGAATTTGAACTAATAAACAATAACAGTAACAATATAATGGATTTCAGACACATATATAGGAAAAATAAGCATTGTAACATCGCGCGAGCATAGCGAGTTAGGTCCGAGTCGTAACATGCTATATGCTAAGTTTCTGGTATGAGTCAACCTATCATTTTTTCTACTTGTATACTTCTGTTTCAATGACAATTTACCAATTACAACTGTTTGTAAGTGTTTTCAGATGTTTTCATTCATTATGATGACATGCAGCATAAGTTTAGCGCACATCAGCTTAGTAAGCGCACTCGCTATGACTCGTATTTCAACATACCAAATTGTTTTATCACTTTCCAATTATTTTCCCATTTACATAGAACCTTTCCTCCACCACTGTAAAGGTTTTCAATTATTTTCATTCATTACGAGGGTATTTAGCGATATGCTAGCGCCTATTCACGTAGCAACCACGATCTCAAACACTCGTGTTTCATCATCTACTTTATTTATTCACTCCAATTATATTTTCCCACTTACATTACACACGTTTACACCCCTAGAATGCACTGTACATACTTACTGCCATTATTTATTCAAGTGAGCGTGAGAATATCGCCTGAAAATACCCTCGCAAGGAATGTTTCATCATACATAATACTCACACACTTATATACTAATTCACTCACACACTTATATACTAATTATTCACTTTATCACTTGCTGACTTTTATTTTGACTAATACGTGCCTTATTCATTCGACTAAGCGTCAGGAAATCTTATCTTTATAGACACGCTATGAATATTTGACTTAGAATATACATCATCATATACAATAATTTGAACTTATATTATACCCGTAAGAATGTCACATAATAATAAATATATAATAACGGGCCGTATTTATTGCACTGAGCGACAGAATATCGCATCAAACAACCCTTCTATGTAAGTTTCAACTTAGGGCAGATTTATATACTTACACCCAATGTTTTCACTTATGTTCTACCCGTAGGCACTTTATACTAATATTTGGAGATCCACATGACTGATATTTTCACAGAGCGTCTGTCTGTCGCATTTACCTCATAATTTCAGCGTCCTTTCGCATTCACACCATGCTAAAATTGCAGCAACGTGTGATATTCACTAAAACATGGGTGAATACACAGACCCACGTCACACTGCACGCACTCATAGCGGGTGTCCTTCCTCTGTGTCGTGAGTCTCACCTGGGAATTCCTGCACACGTGACACCTGCGCTGGGGCCTAGGTCTGTTGGGCTGGGGAGGGATAGGAGTGGGGAAATGGCGGCCGGATATTCTCTGGGGAGTCTGGGTAATAGGGGCAGTGCGAGGGCGCTGTTGGGGCCTTTCAACAGCATACTTAGCAAAGATTTCTCGTGTGAGCTCCCTCACAAACCCTTCAAATGTTTCCTGAACTCCTGTGGTCATGGCGTGAAGGTGGTGGCAATTCAGAGCAGTGATATCTAGTAAGTGAAAGAACAGTTTCTTATACCACTTCATCGTGGTCCTGGCACACTCTACCGTCGATATCATGGAGTCAGACTGGTCCACGAGGCGCATGTTTATATTGTAATCCATTACACACTCAGGTTTCCAAACACGACGCCTGCTCTTGCTATGGTAATCAACAGAATCAGTACGGTGCATCAAGGGGCGGTGAACAGTGGACAAGAGGCTTACTTCTCTGTTGTGGTTCCACATTGTTGCAAGGATGTTGTTGGCTTTGAAGAAGACAACCTCACTCCTTGCAAGTTTCCGCCCTACCTTGACCATGTGACGCCGGTTCACCTTTACGGTTCCACAGACTCCCGTTTCATGTGTGTAAAGATAACTAGCGAGAAGAGGGCTAGTGTACCAGTTGTCGAGGTAGAGAACGTGACCACGATGAAGGTAGTCTTGTATCATCGTCTTTACCACTGCTCCCGAAAGTCCTATACTTCGATCTTCTATTATGTCTGTCTGTGCACCGGTGTACAAGACTATGTCTTGCACGTATCCAGTCCTACAGTCACACATAACAAAGATCTTGAACCCAAAACGGTGCCTTTTGCTGGGTATATACTGTCTGAATGAAATATTGCCTCTCCACAACACGAGACTCTCGTCTATGACGAGATCTCTATAGGGATAGAATGAGGATCGAAAGGTTTGCCTGAGGTGATCAAAGACCAACCGAATTCGTCTCATTTTGTCAGTGTTGTTTGCATTTGCAGGGTCATGAGCATCATAAAAATGGAGGCGACTTAGAATTTGTTGAAACCGATTACGGCTCATCACTTGACCAAATATGGGGGTAAACATAACAGGGTCCCTAGTCCAGTAAGCAGGAATTCTATTTTTTCTTATTATACCCATCAAAAGGACAATGGCAAAAAATAAGAACATTTCTGGAATGGAGACAGGGTAATCATAGATCATAGAATGCCTACTCCTTGTTCCCAATCTTTCACTTTCTAGGCACTGGGCGCTTGCAAACAGGTTTGTTTGAAAAACGATCTGATCTACGAATGCCTCACTGAAAAACAGGTGGAAAAAATCCAACCTGGTTGAATTACAGTGAATACCTGGTGCAATGCAGCCAGATCGCCCTTGCTCAGTGAAGGGATGAATGAGGGGAGAAAAATCACTCCCATCCTCCCAATCCCACGACACAAATCCCTCGTCCCCATCACCACCTTCGTCTGGGTGGGGAGGAGATCCTGGTTGGGAAGGTTGGGGAGAAGGAGTACGGAGGGCTTCCCCACTGTCACTCCTCTTCCCTCTGCCTTTACCCTTTCCCTTTCCCTTACCCTTACGGCCTTGAGGAACATTAGGGGGCTGTGGGGATGAAATTGTTGAATATTGGGGAGCAGAAGATGTGCTGGGGAGTGGTTCCTCCCCACCCTCCCCCTCCATTACCACACCACGTGCTCTCTCACACAACCTTGCTCGACCACGTGTTAGGGGATACTGGGGAGCATAAGACGTGCTTTGGAGTGGTTCCTCTCCACCTTCCCCCTCCCTCACAACCCCACGTGATAATGAACGCACCCGCACTGGCCCACGTGATCCACTCTGCCGCCTCACACTACGTAGGGAGAGCAATGACTCACTCACGTCACTCTCACTTTCCCTAATCCCAGGACTTTCCATTTCACTCCCCACTCCCTCCACTTGACTTCCTAGCTCCCCAAACAGAATGCTAGGCCCATACCTGCTCATACGACGTGGTGTGCGCTCTGGGCCACGATGTGTAATCACCTCCCGTCCATACCACGTGGCAGCACGTCCCACGGCCCGTCCCGTCGTCCTCGTCCCCTCGTCCTCGACCTCGAATTCTGCTTCCAAGGCACGCTGGGGATAGGGATATGATATACCACATGCCTTCTTTGCCTCCTGCCCCTCTCTAGCAGCACGGTAAGTCACGTACTGCCGCTTCCTGGGTGACAGAACTTCCTCGTCACTGCTGGTGGTTTCTTCCTCCTCTGGCTGCACAAAATCCTTGTCCATCTCCTCGTCATCCAGTGGGGAATCACTGTCGCCGGTAAAGGTGTCCAGGGCGACTTGAATCTCGCTCTCTGAGAGACCTCTCTTAGCCATGTCTGAGCAGGACCGTGGCTACCAGGTGAGTGGACGAGTGGCGGGCTAGCGCGGGTCGCGCGGGGTCGCCGAGTGTCCCCGCCTGGTGGCAGGTAGGGGAAGGCCAGGCGAGGGTACGTACCGCAAATCAAGCGCGAAATTTGAAAATTGTCAAAATTATGCACATTGCAATTGCACGACGTACTGGTACGTCGCCGGGACTGGCAAATGCAAATCGTTGCAACGTACCCATACGTCGTCGGGACGGGGCGGGTTAAAGAAGGCAATTTTACCCTCAGATCTGGCTTGTTTTAGTAGATGTACCTTATTGTTTTTAATATCCTGAGACGCTTGACACAAATCCTCACTGACGAATATTCTCGTACCTTTCATTTTTCTAGCATTCCTCGCCACTGCTTCACGGTCGCTGAACTTCTCAAACAGCACAACAACAGAACGAGGGCGCTGGGGAAGAGGTTGCCCTACTCTATGAGCTCACTCCAAGGCCATAGGTGGAAGTTGTAGTTTGTCCTGTAATATGTCGGTCACCAAATCGTGGTCTGCTCCCACGTCTCGCCACCGGGTTGTTCCTTCACGCCACTGATGCGTAAATTGTTGCGACGACTGTAGTCCTCTTGATAGTTTAAGCGTAGTTCCATGTTGTTGATTTGAGTTTTATTTGCTTCAGTTATCAATTTGTATTCATGACTGTCTTTTTGCAGTGCTTTATTTTCTGACTTCAAGTAAGATACATCTGCCTGAGTAAACTCTAGGCTTCTTGTTATGTCACTTTAAGTTGATTCCAGTGTTATTATTCTTGATTTTAGATGCTTAGTAATGGTGTTCATGACACTGATAAGCCTTTTCTCTAGAAGAACTTTAATTGTGATGGTATCCATATTTGTTTGCTTCGCTGATTCAGTAGATCACTATCGGGTTGGAGAATAAATTAGACTGGACTCTACTAGGCTATGTGTTGCCTGTACCGTGTCAGCTGAGAGAGCTGTTAGGTACTGACATGGCAGCTGGCTCAGGCTGGGTCGCCTTGGACTCAATACGATGGGCTTCAGGTCAGAGCATAACTGAGACATGGGATCGTATTCGTCCGCGATGGTATGTGGTAACTACATGAGTTGCTGATGTACATTAGCTCAAACAACTATCTGTGCACGAGGAGGTCTATTTTTTCGATATTCTCCTGATGTGTCAGGAAGGTTGATATGCATGGTCTCAACCACCTCTAGTCGTCAGCAAAGGGGGTTTGTTGCCATATGAGAATACGTTATCATAATCATATGTGTGATTATTATCGCAGTATAGGGAAGCAATGGCCCTCAGTCCCGTGCAGCCCTTAAGTGGGCAGGGGGTGCTAAGAATCCCACGGTGTAAAAATAAGTTTATACATCCAAAAAGAACCTTAAGAATAGGAAAATGGAATATTCGAACTCTCAATCAGGCTGGTAAAATGGAAGAACTTATTTCAGTGTTCAAGGAATACAAGATGGGTATTTGTGCTCTTACAGAAATGAGGTTGCTTGGAATTGATAAAATGAATTTTGAAGATGGTATTACTATGTTGGTTTCTGGTAGGAGTGATGGAAATCATTACCATGGAGTAGGCTTACTGCTGAGTAGAGATGCTTGTAAGGCAGTATGTGAGTTTGAACCAATTAATGAGCGCTTGCTTTATGCTCGTTTAAAATCTGACCATGGTAATATCAGTATGGTTGTAGGGTACGTTCCGACAAATGAGGCTGCTGATGAAATGAAGGATGACTTTTATGAGAAGCTGTAGGATGTAGTGAATAGAGTGGCAAGACATGATGTGTTAGTTTGCATTGGTGATTTTAATGTGATTGTAGGCAGTAGTAGGGATGGCTTTGAAGATTGTATGGGTAAGGAGGGTGTTGGTATAAGGAACGAAAATGGGATGCGACTTGGAAGCTTTTGTTTGGCAAATGACCTTATAATTGGTGGAACTATCTTTGAGCATAGAAAAATACATAAGACTACTTGGATTTCACCATGTGGTAAATATTGTAACCAGATTGACCACATTGTAATTAGCAGAAGGCATAGGAGTTATCTGCAAGATGTTTGCGTAAGAAGGGGGGCAGATATAGGTAGTGATCATCTTGTTGTGTCAATGATTAAAATAAAACTTAAGAGAAACGTTAATGGTAATTGTACAGGAGGTAATAATTATGATTTGGATGAGCTGAGAAGTGATGAGAGCACGAGGGAAAAGTTTCGGTGGGAATGTAGGAACAGGTTTCTAGTCCTGCAGACTTTGATGGAATCTGAAGACAATGATATTAATCAGATGTGGAGAGGGGTAAAAGAGGTTTTGCATGAGAGTGCTAAGGTTACTATTAAAAAAAAGGGAAAAGCGAGAATGAAAAAGTGGATGTCAGATGAAACATGGAATGCAATTCAGAAAAGGAAAGAGGCTAAGTTAAGAAGTGAAGAACAAAACGTTGATGGCCAGGTAGCTGAAGTACAGCAAAGTACTGGAGTTTACATTCTGAAGTAAAAAGACTCGTTAGACGTGATAAGAGGAGGCTATATGATGAAAAGGCGACAGAGACAGAAATTAAATTAAGTAAAAATGACAGTCAGAGCACAAGAACAGCGTATCAGGCCATAAAGGAGTTAACTGGGATTGAAAAGAGAAGGAAAGAAATACCTGTACGAGATAGAAATGGTAATTTGATGACTAAAGATTTGGATAAAAAAAGGAAGGTGGAAAGAGCACTTTGAATCTGTTCTAAATAGACCAATCCCAGCTGAAGAGGACATTTTGCCAGCCGAGAGAGATTTGCAGATAGAAACAGGGGATATAACTTTGGAAGAGGTAGCAATATCTATAAAGGAGTTAAAGAATTTGAAGGCCCCAGGAAAGGATGGAATATTCCTTGAAATGCTTAAGATGGAAAATGATGAGTTGATGAATGCGCTTTTGAAACTTTCTAATGTGGCTTGGGATAATGGTGGAATTCCCGAAGAGTGGAAAAATGGAGTGATTATAAAAATACCAAAAAAGGGAGATTTATGTGTGTGTGGCAATTGGAGGGGGATAACTTTGACACCTGTAGTTGCAAAAGTCTTTTCCAAAATCTTGTTGAACAGAATAGGGTCAGTAATTGATAAAATTTTAAGAGAAGAACAAGCGGGATTTAGAAAGGATCGAGGTTGTAATAATCAGATTTTTATTGCAAGGTATCTAATGCAACAAGCTAATGAGATGAAAATGCCACTTAGTATGTGTTTTGTGGATTTTGAAAAGGCGTTTGATAGTGTTTCACGTGGAGCTGTGTTGAAAATTATGAGATTCTATGGTATACCAGAAAAGTTGGTAAATATTATTAGAAGCCTGCATGAAGGTACTTTTTGTAAGGTAATGGTGGGTGGTTCTTTGAGTGATCCATTTGAACTTAGGTCAGGAGTGATTCAAGGAGGAGTTCTTTCGCCATTGTTGTTTGTTTTGGTTATGGATTATGTTATGAAAAAGGTTGTAAGGAGAACAGGTACAGGAATTAACTGGAAAGAAAATAAGAAGTTGATGGATTTGGACTATGCTGATGATATTGTACTGATTTGCGGAAGTATTTACGAGATGCAGAGGGTGCTTGATTGTCTGGTGGAGGAAGGAGAAAAAGTGGGATTGGTAATATATTGTGGAAAGACTGAAATTATTAATATAAACTTGGAGAACCAAATCAACTGTGTAATTGGGAATAATGTGGTGAAGAATGTAGAAAACTATAAATATCTGGGAACGATTGTATCATCTAATGGATCATTAAACAATGAAATTGAAGAGAGGATTAGACAGGCTTAGCGAGCTGTTGGAATGTTGAAATCTGTTTGGAATAATAATATGCTTTCGGTACATAATAAAGTGAAAATTTACAAGTCCATGGTTAGACCAATTTTAATTTACGGGCATGAGTCATGGTACAGTACAATTGCAACAGATCAGAAAGTATTAGGATTTGAGAATAAAATACTGATAAGGATTCTTGGGGTAAAGTAGCAAGACAGAGTTACAAAGGCAATAGTAAGGGATGTTACTAGACTGGAACCAGTTAATGAATATGTGAGACTGTCTCGCTGGAAATGGCTGGGGCACATATACAGAAAAGAAAGTAGTTTAATACAGGATGTGCCAGAGTGGACTGCTAGAGGAAGAAGAGGTAGAGGTAGGCCGAGGGAAACCTGGTTGAGGACAATGAAAAAAGAAGCAGGAGAGGAGTGTTGGTGGGACGTGAAGGAGATGGCAAGAGACAAATATTGGTGGAGAGAGTTCATTGAGGCCCTATGCATCCCGTGGGGTGCCACAGGAAATGATTGATTGATTAATTGATTGATAGGGAGATAGTTATTTAAATAGGTTATACAGTAATGTAGCACACATGGGCTCTGGAGTTAGTGCATATGAATTGCCCTGACACCGTTCCAAATGATATCGAATCGTGAGATAGAGTTTGTTATTCATGAACCTGGTTCACGAAATGTCCCACTGCTGATTATGGCCCGTATTAGTACTAGTTTGTAATGATATCACAATCCAGAATATTAACTGACCACATCCCGACCAATTTTTTATCACTGACTCCCCCAACCCAATCCCAACCAATTTTGGATTTTGTTTTTGTTTTCTTTGCTCAAACTTCCACTTTTTGTGAGAAACATTGGTAATGCAGAGAAAAAGTGCTCACCTGAACTTGGAAGTGGTCTAAATAGGTGACCCTTTACACGCCTGGTACCGTGTTCTCTGGAGCAGCACTGCAGGTGTCGCGTTTTCTATGGTAGCAGTAACTATTGCAAACCACTCAGATTAGGTAGATATTTGTTCATTCGGTACGAATTTATATGTAGTACAAGAGTATATTGGTTTTCACACAATAATATAGGCGATATAAGCATTGTTTCACTCACTGAACACATAACATACCACACCTTCCTTTGTGACATTACCTCCTTGTCACTTCTACTCATTTCTTCATCTGGTGCCATGTAATCTTTGTCCTCCACATTGTCATCGATTGGGGCTTCTTGCCTTGAATTTCATACCGTGGCACGACATGTCTTTACTGGCCAGGTCACTGGGAACAGGCGAGTTGCCGAGACAGTGGCGTGTGGGGGTGGGAGGTCATGCAGGGTAAGGCAGTGTCTCCACCTGGTGGCGGTTAGAGGAAGGTGTCCTGTGTATACGTACCAAAAATCACACGCAAAATTTAAAAACATGCAATGACGGACCTCGTTGTTGCAAAATGCATGGATACGTTATCGGTACTGAGCATGACAAAACCCTGCAGTGAATCCATACGTTATTGCGATGTGGCGGCTAAACATTCATTACGGATCCCATGTCGGATGTTGTTTCTCAGTTTGAGGAGAGATGATATACTATTACATACCATACCTATACTGTTTAGGAGGCGTGGTAACCATCAATTGGAATATAAAAGGCAGTTAACAAAATGGAAGGTCAGGCTTTCGCTGGTCCTGTAAATTAATGCACTTACTATACATATTAGTGTTACTTACTGACATTTTAATATATATTGTTGCAAGTGAGTTTATAGGGCTGCTTGCTACATTCAAAAAATAATTAACCCACCCCGTCTCGACTGATTTTCCACCACTGACTCCCCCCAGTCTGACCAATTTTGGATTTTTTATTTTTTATTTTTTTGGCTAAAACCTCCGCTTTTGGAGAGAAACATTGAAAATTCCTAGAGAAATCGCTCACCTGAGGTTTAAAATACTCAATACAGGTAGCAGTACCCCTTACCTTACTATGTGTTCTATCAGCCTGGCTCCAAAGAAAACAAGTTCTATGGGAGGGTAACTATTCCACGTCACTCATAAACGGTATTCATTTATTTGTTTGGTACGAATTTATATGTAGTATGAGAGTATATTGGTTTTAACACAGTAATATAGGCAATATAAGCATTGTTTCACTCACCAAACACATTAACATACCTGACCTTTTTTGGCGACATTACCTGATCATCATTTCTGACTGTTTCTTCCTCTAATGCTACGTAAACTTTGTCCTCCACATTTTCTTCGATTGGGAAATCACTCTGGCCCTGAATTTCATACAGTGGCACGACATGTCTTTACTGGCCAGGTCACTGGTAACAGGTGAATTGCCAAGACAATGGCGTGTGGAGGGGGAGGTCATGTGGGGTAAGGCATTGTCCCTGCCTGGCATCTTGTAGAGGAAGGTGTCCCATGTATACATATCAAAAATCATGCACAAAAATTGAAAATTGTGCAAATTAGGGACCTTGCAATTGACACTTATATATACGTCAATGGGACTGACAGTGACAAAACGTGTGGATGTATATACACGTCAACAGGTCGTGGCGAGTTAACGAAAACAACAAAAAATACCGCAATAAATCGTCGTATGGTATCTGCATCACTAACCCTTTAACCGCGGGCATTGTTTTGTCCCGACTGTCCTCTCCCGCGGGGGTTTCGACCAAAATGTAAACAAAATTTAAACCTTTATAACTCTGCACAGAATAAATCTAGAGCGAAAAATAAGGTACCATTAGAAAGTACTAACCTTCGGCTTTGCAATGACGTAGGTTTCATGATTTCGTTGACTATCACTGGATGGGCAGTGCCATTAGAAGTGAGCGATCTAAAATCATTATTTTTCGCTCACACACCATTACCTTCGCTCATACACCATTACCAAATGCCAACCTCATTCTAATAATAATACTATAAACATATATGAACACTGCATATATGATAAACACCCACTCTGTGTTCACTGAGGCAGGTAAAAGGCACTGTAATTACCCGCACTTCACTGCCACATCAGCGGTGTTGTAATCACTATTTTTCGCTCACACACCATTACCAAATGCCAACCTCATTCTGATAATAATACTATAAACACATATGAACACTGCACATACGATAATAACCCACTCTGTGTTCACTGAGGCAGGTAAAAGGCACTGTAATTGCCTGCACTTCACTGCCATATCAGCAGTGTTGTAATCACTATTTTTCGCTCATACACCATTACCAAATGCCAACCTCATTCTGATAATAATACTATAAACATATATGAACACTGCACATACGATAAACACCCACTCTGTGTTCACTGAGGCAGGTAAAAGGCACTGTAATTGCCTGCACATCACTTCCACATCAGCAGTGTTGTCACTCACACTGCTGGACAGATACTGATGCGTATTTGGTCCGGGGTGGGGTGGGGGGCCCAGGAGGTGGGAGGTGGGGCCCCAGGGGGGGAAGGAGGGAGGTGGGGGTCGGCTGAAGTGAAAGAACTTAATAGCTACTCTCCCTTGAAACAATTGGCGCACGGAAAAAACGCGAGGTATTCAAAATATTCACAAACATTCGAGAATGACACCCATGGTTTGGTCCAGTTTTTGCAATGTCATTCTGGAATGACACCCGCGGTTAAAGGGCTAAAGCCCTAACTGTTCTCGCATCCCAGTCTTCATCATTGAAGTTTCATATTACTTCCAACGGAGTTTGCAAAGATATTTGTTTGAGCTACTGAATGCCCAGCAATGGCCCAAATCAAAGACCACTCATTACAAACAGTTGAGAACATTACACTAATTTTATCACACCCCGTACACTGTTGTGCACAGTCAGTGTGTGTGCCCGAACTTCACCCTGAGATGCAACAGTTTTGTACCACAGGAACCTGGATGCAGTGGAGCCATCAGAGGGCATGCTGAAGAAACTCATAGACACTGGCCTCTACACAAACAAGTACAAGGAGTTCATTGGCGTCACCAACACCCACAGCAAAGTCCCTGAAGGTCAGTTTATAATTTATGAGCGAAAGCATGTTTTTGTGAGGAATATATTACAACACAAATTAGTACCAAAGGAATGAAAACTACTCATTGCCAATAGGAATGGTTACAGTACAATGAAGGAATTTCTCTGAAGAAACAATTCATCTAATATTACATTAATCACAACAAAAGAATGCTGGTGTTTAAACTGTACTGTACAAAAGAGTACGAGGTAAACCCAAGGAATAGAAAAAGTGATAACACAGCTATACGCTCATGAACATGGAGGCCTTTCAGTACCTCTTTCCTAAACTATTAACAGAAATCCTCAACAGTCTTCTGTAAGTTACATTATACATACCTCTTCAGTGTCGTGAGATATTTTTAAATTTTATTCGTCATATTCAGACTTTTTTTTTCAGCTTAGGATAGATTCTCGAGACAGGAGGGATTAGGTAATTTACCCCCCAGACAATGAGGTCCTCCAAATGCTGAATAGAATCGACTAGGAATAGCAAGAACAAATTGATAAATTGCAAAATTGGACTGAACGGGTTATTAGAGTCAGTTTGCATTTATAAGATGAACGAGAAGACTACCATAAAAAAGAATTAATTACTGAAAGAAGAGGTGTTACGGAGTTTCCTTAGGCCAAGAGAATATGGCTTAGTGTGTTACATAAGAACTTATAACTCTCTCTCTCTCTCTCTCTCTCTCTCTCTCTCTCTCTCTCTCTCTTTCTCAGGCCTATATGACTTAGTGGTGGTTGCTGGTGCAATGTCTGAACAGCACATTGAAGTCTCTGGCGTCGACCATATAATCCGTTTGGCCAAGCCAGGTGGGTGCTTATCTTTGTCCTTGTCACATTTAGTATCAAAATCCACTGCATTATCACAAATACCAAACCCAGCACCATCATCATCAGAGCCATAGCAAGCTTTGATGGCACTCAGAGCAATTGCTGCTAAATTTGGCGTCCTCTTCCCTTTACAGTACCTCACCACCACTGTACTATTGTCAGCTTAACTTTTCGTCATTTTGTGGCTTACTTCTCATAGTCTGGTGTCAGATTAGACAGTGCTACGGCATTACATATTTCCCATTGCATTTCCCCGTGACTAGCATAACAGTGTTATTAATCTATTGTTAAAACTCAGCCGTTACAGTACTATTGTACAGAGTTAGTGCTAATGTTTATTTTCCTCATAAAGTATATACCTACAGTTACATTGCGTTGTGGTACCATTGTATGTACAGTACATTGACTATGATATTGATGGTTAACTATTTATAAATATATTGCAGTTTCAAACATTTCATAAAATATAGTACCATTGTATACTGAATTAGTCTTATTATATTACCATTACATATGCAGTGTCAGATTAACGCGAGCACAGGTTGATGGTCTGGTAACTTAGGGGGTACTTGATGGAAAAAAGGTTGAGAACCCCTGCTTTAGGGGATTCAGCCAAGGTGAGTACATGCTTTAATGACCCTCATACAGTCGATAGGTTTAGAATCAAAACCTTGTAGGTATGAAGGTAGAAGTCCCAGTGCTTCCCCTTCTCTAATCATTAACTGCAAGGAGTCGTTGTAGTAGTAGTAGTAGTCGTAGTAATGACTGATCACTTGTTTCTCTAAAGTGCCTCTTCTAAAAGAAATTATCAGCGATCAAAACCTCGAAAAAATAGCATGATTATCAACTCACAAGCAGTATCTTATCATGTAATGATCGTTCTGTAGCTTATCAGTATAGACATATGTAATAAAATCCCATTTTTTGCAGGGGGTCTATTGGTGATAGTTACAATTTACGACAATGTGGAGTTCAGGACGAAGCTGGAGGCATACATGGATCAGCTGGAGGAGAGAGGCTTTGTGAAGAAGGTATGATGATGATGACTGATGCGAGCTTAGGGCGGATGGTGAGGTAATGATGACTGAAGAGCAAAGTAAGGTGATGATGATATCTGAACAGAGGTGCTCGTGGCGGTAGGTAAAGCAATGATAATGATGTTTGAAGAGAGAGGCTTGTGGAGGAAGGTACGGTAATGAAGAGGCTATGATGATGCTTGATGAGAGACATGACATGAAGAAAGGCTGCTTGGTCTGGGAGGAGGGAGTAGAGACGAGTAATCACAGAGAATCCTGATCCTTTCTGAAAGGGTGGATTGCAAGGCGGAGCTGTCCTATCCCTGCACTCGACCATTTCTTTGTGAGGACAGGGAGGGAAGTGAGGCACAATTGTATACCCTGATAGTGAAGTCATCCAGCTAGATCAGTGCCATCACGTGAAGCCGTCCCTCTCCAGGATGTACTGAAAGAGTTAATTGCTCAGTTTACTTATTATACATTATTTTTTCTTAGTGTTATAGAAGGATACCTTCACGTGGTGGCACCGATATGACTGGGTAGTGGAGCTTCCCACTTACACAAACGTCTCTCAATCCCCTCCTTGTTGTCCCCCGAAAGGGGGATAGTGGACTGCGGAAGAAGGACAGTTTCGGCCTGCAGTCAACAGGATTCACGCTCAGATAAGCCTGGGGCCACAACAGCAACAACTTCATGTTATAATTGCGGTCGACTTAGTTCCTTGTTATCATCTTAACCCTATTTCTTACTAATACAAGGGGTGAGAAGGATATTGTAATGAATGGAACCTTTTAAACACACCACATCCAGCCATTTCTATCATTCGTCAGTTGTTTTGTTTTCTCAACTTCTGCATCTCGTTTATTCACATACTCACTTACCATATCCACCCGAACCTCCTCCTACCCCCAAAGTCATCATATATTTTTGACTCATTTTGAAAGGGCAGAGCAGCGGATACAGTCACTGATACGTTAATACATTTCATATCCAGTGGAAGACTATCGTGATATTGAATACCAACTTCTTATGTACATTTATCTGGAAACAGCTCATTTTCCAGCTAAAACTGTGACGTATATCATCAAGTATGAAAGAAAATTATGCTCAATTTTTTCATCACTCTATTATTGTGTAGTAATTTCTAAGGTTCTCCTAGTTACCAGTACTCAATGCACTGTTTAACATACAAAAACAACATAAATCATACTTAAGGCAAGAACTGTGCAGTAATTCTCGGGTTGCTTGGTTTAATGTCCAAACGGCATCTTTTGAGGAAGCTGCGTTGGTTAATGGATTCTGCCTGGGATCATGCCACATAAAACCGCGCTATGACATTATAGGAAAATAAGTGTAAAGCCAAAATTGCTTTTGACCAATCAGACAAAATTACAATTTCCTCTTCCTTTACACCTCTGCCAAAAAGTTACCCTAAGCAGCTTGCTAACACACGAATTTTATAACAATGTACACACACACACACACACACACACACACACACACACACACACACACACTGGAGAAAACTACACCAGCCTGGAGTGACGTCATGCGCGGTTCGAACTGGGCAGTGCCCACAAATTTCCTGCGTAGCTCACAAAGAGGACAACAATTTTCAACTTCACGCAAGAGAGAGAGAGAGAGAGAGAGAGAGAGAGAGAGGGTTATTTGTATACCCTTTTCTCCACCCTCTTCATGTCTGCACTTTCTGTGCGCGTATGTAAAAATACTGTCGTCCATCTTACATATAAGACTCCTTTGATTCACATCGTTCCACTGCTGTCACTCTTGACTTAATATACCGTATGAAGTTCTCAGTATGTTTTGATTGTGTGTGTGTGTGTGTGTGTGTGTTCTTACCTAATTGTTCTTACCTAATTGTATCTTTACAGGAATGAGTCAACCTCGTACTGTCCCGTGTCTTAAACCATATTTATCGTACATATCCTTAAATTTGTGAATTGTTTTGGCACACACTATTTAATTCGGTAGTGCATTCCATTGATCAATTGCTCTGTTTGGGAAACTGAATTTCCTTACGTCTTTATCACCTCTCTTCTTATGCAGTTTTTTGCAGTGTCCTCTTGCTGATGCTTCTCCATATGTTAAGTAATCATTTCTGTCTATTTTCTCCTTCCCTGATATGCACTTATATAGCATTATCATGTCACCTCTTTTCCTTCTCTCCTGTAAAGTTGGTAGATTCAGTTTATTTAGTCTTTCTTCGTAGCTTAGGTCCCTTAAGCTTGGTATCCATCTTGTAGCGGCCCTTTGAACTTTTTCAATCTTGTCTATATGCTTTTTGAGATGAGGACTCTAGACTACTGATGCATATTCCAGGGTTGGTCTAATGAATGATGTTATTATCCTTCTTAGCATGTCTTCATTTATGTATGTGAGTGCTATTCTCATATTTGCAAGCAGTGTATACATGTTCCGTACCTTCTCGCTGATGTGGTCAGCCAGAGATAGTCTGTTATTGATAATCACACCAAGGTCTTTCTCTCTTTCTGATGTGTATAGGGTTTTATTTCCTAACTTATAATCCCAATCAGGTCTTTTTCCACTTTTACCAAACTTGATTACATGACACTTGTCCACATTGAATTCCATTTGCCATGTACTACTCCATTCATGAAGTTTATTTAATTCTTCTTGTAGCTCTTTGCAAGAGTCTGTGTTAGTAATTCTCCTTTGTATTTTTGCATCATCTGCAAACATATTCAGATAGCTCTCATTTCCAGTGTTACTGTTTATATCATTTATATACACTAAAAACATGATTGGTGCCAGCACTGAACCCTGTGGTACTCCACTAGTCACTTCTTTCCATGATGAGTAGTTTCCTCTTAGTACTGTCCTCATTTCTCTTTTTATGAAAAAGTCTTGCATCCAACAATACAGTTTGCCTCGAATTCCTCCTTGATGGTACAGTTTCCATAAAAGTCTTTGGTGTGGTATTGTGTCAAAAGCTTTCTTGAAATCTAAATAGATACTGTCCACCCATCCTTCCCTTTCCTGTATTGTGTTTGTTACTCTGTCATAGTAGCTCAACAGATTAGAAACACATGATTTTCCTTTTCTGAAACCAAACTGTCTTTCTGTTATCATACTGTGTTCTTCTAGATGATTTACCCAAGCTTTTCTTATAAGTTTTTCTAATACCTTGCTTACAACACTGGTCAGTGATACTGGTCGGTAGTTGAGTGGATTTTGTCTATTTCCTTTCTTGAATAAGGGGACAATATTTGCTTTTTTCCAAATATCAGGTAGTTTACCTTGACTCAAGGATTTCTTGAAAATTATAAATAATGGTTTACTTAACTCCTTTGCACATTCTCGTAATACCCAACATGAAATTTCATCAGGACCACTTGCTTCTCCTCTGTCTAATCTACTTAACTCCTCCTGTATTACTTTTTCTGCTATTTGTATATCTGGTAGTATGTGTGAACATGCGTGTTCCACATAGTCCCTCTCAAAATTTTTTTCTTCTGTAAAAACTAATTGGAAATTCTTATTTAGTGCTTCACAAATATCTTTCTCTTGTGTATAAGTGATTCCCTCGTCCGTAATGGATTGTATTATATCTTTTACTTTGGTTTTGCTTCTGATATAGCTGTAAAACAGCTTTGGTTGATCACTACTTTTATTTATTATATCCTCCTCAAACTGTTTTTGGGCTTCCCTCCTTATTCTTGTATAGTCGTTTCTTGCCTGTTTGTAATTATTATACGCCCTTTCACTATTGTGTCTTCTGTATCTATTCCACAACAAATCTCTTCTTTCTTTTGATTTTTTACATTCTGTATTGAACCATTTCTGTATTTTCTTATCTGCTTCTTTGTGCTGTGGGATGTACTTCTGGACTCCTATTTCATAAAATTCACAAAATATTTTATGTACAGCATTTAAATCTTGTCCTCTAAGCTCATTTTCCCAATCAACTTCTAAGAAATACTTCTTTAGGTCTTGATAATTTCCCTTTTTATAGTTTAGGCTCTTTTTGTAACTGTCATTGCTGTTTCCTATGTCATATGCTATCCTGAAGTTATAATTTAGTACTGCATGATCGCTTTTGCCGAGTGGAGGGTGATATATTAAACTGTCAATATCATTTTCTTGCCTAGTAAATATTAGATCTAGCACTGAAGGTACATCAAGTCCTCTTTTTCTGGAGGTTTCCCTCACATGTTGCGCAAAGAAAAACTCTTGTACGAGATCCAGGAGCTTTTGGTCCCAGCAGCTTTCTTGGCTATTTATATCTAGAGTATTCCAATTTATATTTGTATTGAAGTCCCCAGTTAGTATAATTCTTTCCGATTTCTCTTCCATTTTATGTAGCAATGATCTTATACTCTGAATTGTACTCTCTGCCAGGTCCTCATATTCGTCTCTTTCCCATGTGTTTGATCTGGGTGGCATGTACAAATTGGCTACAATTACTTTACCTTCAGATGTGTAGATCTCTACTGCAATCAGTTCTACTTGTGATGGTATATCTAGTTTTATTTCCTTGACTTTTAGATTTTTCTTAGTTAATATTATAATTCCTCCTCCTTTTTTTAAATTTTTGTCTCTTCTCCATATATTGTGTGTGTGTGTGTGTGTGTGTGTGTGTGTGTGTGTGTGACCTCTTAGCTCCCGGAGTTCCTGTGAGAGGGAGTTTGCTGCAATGGTGCTAAGCGTACCGCCCTCCGCCTGTCGGCTCATAGTCGCGAAGCTCATAGGTCCTGGGGTTCCCTTCTTTATTAAATTTCGAAAATGCCCAGTTCCGTCCCACACTGGGGACACGGGGAGCAAAGGGGTTACAATATCACAACCTTTTTCTTTCATTAGGGAGTGTAATTTAGGTGAAACTAGCAATACAGCTTTATAGGTGGCAGTAAAGCTTCAATAGACAATTTGACCTCCCCCCCCACAAAAAAAAAAAAAATCCTGTGGTCTTAGCATTAAAAATATATCTATCTACAGTACAGTATCTATTGCCAGACGCCTCAATCCCGTATGGGGTGGCCTCAAACAAATTGCCTCCACGTTGCCCTCTCCAATGACACATGCTCGAAGTTCACACCCCCCTCTCTCATAGACTGTACCTCTCCTCTCCATTCCTCCATCTCATCCTCAGCCTTCCCCTCCATCTCTCCCCCTCTTCCTTAAATACACTCTCCTCGTTAGTTTCTCGCTCTCCATTCTCTCCACATGGACAAACCACCTCAGTGTATTTCTCCTAACGCTTCCTATCACATCCACATCCACACCACAAAGCTCCTTGACTTCCTCATTTGCCAGTCTGTATCTCCATGTAACTCCACGTGATTCTCTCAAATAACCCATTTCTACTGCTCTCACTCGACTTGTGTCCTTCTAACAAGGTCCAAGCTTCACATCCATACAGTAGAGTTGGTATCACAATACTGTCATGCAGTGACTTGACTTTCATGCTCACTTCCTTGATCCCTATCACTGTTTTCAAAGAACCAGCAACCTTTCTCCTTTTTTGTACTCTTTCATGCACTTCACCCTATAAACTTCAATCCTTACTCATCACACAACCCTGGTATTTTAACGCACTCACATTTTCCATTTCCTTCTCATCCCACCTTACTGTATATTCAGAGATTTCACTTCTCTCAAAAACCATAATTTAATTCTTCCCTACATTCACCTTTAGATTCCATTTCATACACATACTTCCAAACTCATTCACCAAGCCTTGCAGCTCTCCTTCGTCTTCACTTAACAGTACAGTATCATCTGCAAACAGCAATACAGGGAGTTTCCAAACACCTCCCTGTCTTATTAAAGGGTCTTCAGCATTCACTGTCCTACCTTGTATCTCTTTTATAACCCCATCTATATACAAATTAAACAATCATGGAGACATGACATATCCATGTTTCAAACCAACATTCAGACAGAAAAATTCACTCAGTTCACTATCCACACGAACTGCAGCTTTTGTACCCTCATACATACTCTTCACAGCATTCAACAGCTTTCCATTTACTCCATATATCCTTAATACTTTCCATATTCCTTGTCTATCCACCCTGTCATATGCTTTCTCCAAATCCATGAAGGCTGCATAAAACTTCTTTCCCTTTTCTAGAAACTTTTCCACTAAAGACATTAGAATGGCTCTGATCTACACAACCTCTTCCTTCCTAAAACCTACCTGTTCTTCTCCAACAAATTCCTCTGTTATTTCCCAACTTCGTTAATAAATATCGTACTATATACTTTTCCTGTTACATTAAGAAGACAAATGCCCAAGTGATTACCACAGACTTCTTTTTTCTCCTTTTCCTTTGTATATGGGAATAATTATTCCTGACTTCCAATCCTCTGCGATTCTACCTTCCTCCCAGGCTAATCGGCACATCTCCCACATTCATTCTGCCGGTACTACTATCTCGCCCCCATGCTTCAGCATTTCACCACACACTCTATCAATTCCTGGGGCTTTCTCCATTTTGACTTTCTTCATTCCTTCCACTACTTCCATTCTTCTGATTCCTTCCTGAATTCTCACCTCCCATCTCCTCCCAGCCATTCCCCAGCCACTTATACTCGCATTATTTTCATTCTCTTTGTTCAACTATTCTGTGAAGTGTTCTCTCCAACTGTTCACTCTTTCTCCCTTCTCGACTAGCAGTATACCATTTATATTTTTCAATTCCCGACTTACTTCTTTATCATCCTGTAACTCTCTTTACATCATTCCAAAACATATTCTTACATCCCCACCACTTTGCACTCAAGTTCCTCCCAAATTCCTCATCCACCCTCTTCTTACTCTCTCTTACTAATCTTTTCATCTCTTTCTTCCTCACTACATGTAACTCGCTCTTCCGTCTCTCATCTTCCTCCATGCCCCTGTTTCTCATCCACTCACTACTGTATAATTATGCTTTCTTCTTTTGTGTCACAGCCTGTTTCACCTCTTCATTCCACCATGCTGTGCCTTGCGTTTCCTTTCGTCTTCCCTTCGCCACACACACCACCTCACATGCTGCACAGATTTCTTCTGTGAATATCTTGCATACACCTTCTACGTCCCCCATCAGCTCCAAACCATATTTACTCAATCGCTCCTCCACTTTTCTCTTGCACTCTGCCTTTTTCCCAGCCTCTTCGAACTTTTCTATCCTCCTCCTGTTCTTCCTTTCTCCTCCTCCTCCTCCATTTCATTTGAACTTCTACTTTCATCACCACCAAGTGGTGGTCAGAAAGTCCACTCCCCCAACCTCTGCATGCTGTTGCATCCATTACACACCTCATTCTATTATCCACACACACACACATAATCATTCATTGCTTATCGTTCATACACTTCACCACCCTCCCTTCTTCTCTCTTGCCACATATACCTGTGGATCTTTTTTTGTCTAAAGAGGGTATTGCCTATCACCAACCCCTTCCCTGCACAAATGTCCACTAGAGCACTGCCATTCTCATCCACTTCTGCAGGCACACCTCACGCACTAACTAGACTATTCCATCCACCTTCACATTCCCTATCTATCCATTCATATCTCCGACCAAAAGAACTCTCATTCCTTTCAAACATTTCCATGCACGCTTCCACATTTGTCCAGACCTCTTCGTTCACACTACTTGCACGATCTTGCGTTGGCACATATACATACGCAATCGCCCACATTTTGTTGTCAAACTTTCAGTCTTACCCACACAATCCTTGAGCCGACGGATCCATACTCTCGTGTATTTTCCTTCCATCTCCTGTATACAACAATTCACACTCCTTCTTTTGCCCTCCCATTCTCACTTACTCATTAAAAAAAAATTCCAAAAAGGGCAACCTATCAAGAATAACTGTACACTTTTGTTATCCTAGAGGTTCATACCCATACATTAATGTGGTCGACAATACACGATATAGCAGAAGGGCCCTTCATGAAAATAGGTGATGGAGCTGCCGTGTTCTACAAGCGTCCTGCAACTGCTTTCCTGTCCCCTGAAAAGAGAATGTTGAGCTGCACAGGGAGGGTAACTTCAGCCTGCAGTCCATGTTTCATGTGATGGGGCTACAAAGACCTACCACTACCACAGCAATCCTCTTTAAACTTCTGTACTCACAATCTTATTCCTAATCAAGAACAGGCACTCTACCTTCATTCAGGCTAACTTTCAACATTAAGACGCCTTAATCCCGGAGAGGATGGCCACATACCAACCTTGTCCATGTCACCCTGATCTCCGAAATCAAGCTCCCCCTTCTTTTCATTCTTCTGGCCCCCTCACACCCTCTTATATACCTCATCACTCCATTCATTCACCTCCTTGTCGGTTTCCACCACTATATGCTATTTTTTTAACTAAAGGAGAAAATGTTGCAGTCAAAGAGTTAGAGAATTATCTTGTATTTTGCAGGTATCAGAGAGAGTTTTCCCAAACTACTACACTGGCTATAGAGGGGCGGTGTACAGCTTGAGGGTCATTTAATGGACTCAAAACATCCCCTGGATACAGAGGACGAACGAGGAAGCCTCCAAGTATGCAGGAAGGTACAAAGGCTCTGCTGATTGAATGTTATTGGACAATCAAGGAAGTTTGCTGAATACTACAGGACTGTACACTCTTTACTGTAACTTGGCCTAAATTGTTGTCTTGCCATCTTGAATGCGGAAATGTGAATATAAAATCACAATAGATAGTTATGGTAGTCATTAAGAAATGCTATGAACGAAAATCTGGGGCAAGATAGGGTGAAACGAGTATAGCAAGGAAGTCATCAGTTACACATAAAGTTACAAAAGTCTCAGTTAACTGAATACTACAGGACGAACAAGGAAGTCTTCATTGCATAGAAAGGTACAAAATGCTTATTTAACTGATTACTGGAAGATGAACATAACAGTCTTCAAGGACACTCAAATGTACAAAAAAAGACTAAATTAATTTCGTACTACAAGATGAATATAAAATACCCAGAGAACGCACTAAAGTACAGTAAAAGAAACAACCATCTTCCAAGTTCCGTCTAAAGAATATTTACAACAGTCGAAATACAATGAAAACCCCATCTCTACTAGTGGATGATTCAGATGGCTTGACTTTCACGTTTTTTATTCGTCAAAGTTTGGACTGAAATTTGTCTCCTTACAAAGGTTCATTTAGTTTTATACTACAGACCAAACAAAGAAATTTCAAGTACGTATGTGTGGTATCTGGTATGTTCTGTTTAAATTTTACAGTTTATTGATACAGGGTTTGTTGGGAAGAGTATACCAAACCTCACAAAGTTTTCCTTGGGATGATCTTAACTATTACTTCCTCTTTCAACATGCATCCAAGCTTCACACTACGAAACTACAGCTATAGAAAACCTTATGGGTGAAGTGTGACCATTTTTTTGAAGCTATGTCGTTGCAAGTTTATTACTGAACTTTAGAATTATTGAAAAGTTTTGTTTAGACTTCATTTTTCTGCTTAATGTTAAGTTGATGTTACCTTTATTTCCGAATTTCAGTGTTATATACAGGCTATGTTGCAGAATGGTAGTTTTATAAGTTTTGTGTTATTTCCAAGCTACATAGCAGATTGTTAATTCCTGAAGTCTATATATTTCCAGGGCATGCTGTAGACTGCATATTTTAAAAGTTCTGTTATTTACAAATTGTGTTTATATTTCAATATTTATCTCTGAAGTACGGTGATTTACAAAGTTCTTTTTATTTTTGAAGGAAGGTGTTTTTTCCAAGCCATGTTTACTTCTAAAGTAAGGTGTTTTTTCAATGTATGTTCATTTTTGAAGTAAGGTGTTTTTTCCAAGTTTTGTTTTGTTTTTGAAGGCGTTTTTTTCAATGTACAGTATGTTTAATTTTGAAGTACTGTGTTTTTTCCAAGTCATGTTTACTGTTTTTTTTTTTTTTTACAATTTCTGTTTATATTTAAGTGTTGAGAGCCGTTACTTGGTGATCAAGGCCGACATATGCAAAAATGTTGGAGCCTTTATAAACGATACAACGCGATTTGAGTGATTTTCTGTGTCATGTTATTTTTGAGGTTTAGTCACGTTTGCAAGTTTTGTTACTGAATTTATTTTTGAAGCTTTGTGGTATATTATAAGGTATGTTGTGGACTATACAGAGTGGTCCGTTATATAACGCTCCTCTTACACTCCGCCGAGCAATTTCTCGTGTGATGCAGGGGCGGTTCTGTTGTAGACATTATATAGTCATTATAAAGGCATTAGTATATATCTCATAAACTCAATGTACAGGATGTAGTGTCTGCTGGAAACATATCAGTATCTGTCCTGCATCATTTATTCATTTCCTGCTCTTACTGCTAAGCACACACCCACACTATCAGACAAAACAGTGCCCGCAACACAAGAAACGGCCTGATGGGTTTCTAGTGAAGCGCTGTTTACGTATCACCCTGTATTTCTGAAGTTTATTGGTTTTGCCTTTCGATGTTGAAGCTTTACGGACAGCAGAGCTTTTTTTTTTTAGGGCTTTTGTTTCTTTTAAGTGGAGGGGTTATGAGTGCTCAGTGTTTCCAAAAAAGTTCCTCGATTATTTTTGTATTGTGGGTATTATTGTGCTTATTGGTACTGGCATTTTGATTATTTAATGTGGTAGTAGTGGATAGCTCCGGCATTTTTAAAGGTGGCAGTGAAATCGTAATAAACAGTTTGTGTGTAATCTTCTTTCTGTTAGCCTCTGTTTTCTGATTTCCTTTTTTATTTTTTTGTACTCTTGCTACTACAAGATGACTTTATAGAGGCTATAAGAACCCCAAAGTAGTGAATGGGTTAAAGAAGGCTGTATCCAACCCCTCCAGTTGAAAAAGTATCGCTTAAACCGAATACAATCGTCAGGAGAGAGCATGAAATATTTAGTATAATACGTCATATTCGTAAAACTTCTGTATTTCTGTATTTTTTATGCCAATATTTGAGCGTTTGGATATTTTACATAATCATATTTCATGCCTATTTCTTTTCCTCCTGTTATAGATATGCTCGAAAAAACATAATTGCAAGGTAGAAGTTGGCTCATGAGAAGGACATGTCAGGGTTCTTCGTTTCTTGTTTTTTTTTTTTTTTTTTTTTTTTTTTAAAGTGTGATTGTTGGTTCCCGCATTGTCCTGGTTTTTGGCGTTCCACCTCGGTTCACTATTAGGCAGAAAAGAGGGTCGGGATAATGATGAGGAATATGTAGAAGACACAGCCGAGGATGAAGTGCAAAGAAGTGTCTAATGACGGCACACACGGAAGCTGTACGCAATCCCATCTTCGCCAAAATAATAATCCTGCACAACGCGCACCGACAACTGAAAATACCCCAGAGTAACGTTATCATCAACCACGTCAATTAGGGATCCTCTCTCTCTCTCTCTCTCTCTCTCATTCTTTTTCGCCATACAATTTTGTTTGAGTTCAGGTTTTGTAAATTGGTGGGGTCTGGTTAGAACTTGGATGGGTGACCGCCTGGGAACACCAGATGCTGTTGGCATCCCACGTGTCAAGTGGGGTTGGTGGAGGATTAGTGCCCCTCCCTGTAAAACAATTAACTCTAAGCCCTTGGCCACCCCGTCTGGGATACATGGCGTCTGGCAATGAATGAATGAATGAATTCTTACTATAGTGTAAAAGGAGCCTGCAGGACAAGGGCCAGTTCGCTCAAGTACCACAAACTCTTTATATAGTAATTTGTCAGTTCTTCTTTGATCATCTGTGTCAAGCCAATACCATCTGAAGCATCAGTAGACTGGCGATTATGTATGTAAACTATGATAATGTAAATACTGCTGTTTTTCCCCCTTGCTTTTTTGTTCTACATTGTTAGTATTCTCATGTAATCAGTGTTCATCCTATTACCCTGTTTTGATATTTCCTTGCGTTGCTTAGATATCATAGCAAAATTAATATGTATAATGGAATCGGTGACTTGCAGAGAAGGGAAAGAAAATTCAAATGATAATTGAGAAAATTAAGGTAAATTGTGTGGAAGACTTATAGGGAAAACAGAGAGATAGAGATAGATAGATAGATAGATAGATAGAGAGAGAGAGAGAGAGAAGTCACTATAATTTTTTTCGGCACTCTTTCATCATGATAAAAATTGACACACCGGACGAGAGATCTGAAAATAAACTAAGTTAACATGCCTGGTTGGTATCCCTCATCTCCCGAGCCTTATGTCCGTATTCATAGTGGAAGTGGAGGCTTCATGGCACCGCTTACAAAACAAATTGTTTTGCTTAATATCATTGCCTTTTACATGAATTAGAGAGTTTGAATATCTACATAGTTGTCACAGAAAAATATACACAAAGATGTTGATGTGTTACGTGCAGAATTAATTGCTATCTATGAACTGTTACGAAAGAATCCGAAGCCACTGTAATTCTGAACACTGCTCATTCAGTGCTAGTGTCAGACGATTTTATTCTGCATAAGTTAGAGTACGACCTTCCCGTGCAAGAAAGCATGGAAGACAGACAAACAGATGCTTTGCAACTGTAGATTCCTGCAGTTCAGTTTTTATAATGGAATCACTACCGACAGACGAACTGATTCAGCAAAGGTATGAACTCACCCCTCATGTATTCTGGCCATGGCAGGCAGACAGACAGATACTCTCACATTATTGGACTGAATACTATCGGTACTAAATTCTTCCTAGGTGATTTTTAAAGATCAAAACAATCCCTTCATGGAAAAGAACCTGTAAGTCAAACAAAAAGGCAGTTCAGTACTGACAGAAGGTCTCTCATTTATCAACTAACATTATTTACTTTTTATTTTAGTCAAATTACTGCAAGATGATTTTATTTACTTTCTCGTTTAACATATCACTCCATTAATGAGACGTGACATACAGAAAGACCGACACAAAGGCAAGCAGATAAGCAGATAATCACAGTTTCCGAATGACATTGATGGCTATTATGCCTATGTTATTGCAATGCATTTTTTCAGATTAAGTGAGAGCACTCCCAACCCTCCAACTATCGTCCAATTGCTTTAACGTCCTGTATTTCAAAAGTTTTCGAGTCAATTCTTAATAGAAAAATTTTAAGGCATCTTTCCTATCACAACCTTCTTTCCGATCGTCAGTATGGGTTCCGTCAGGGACGCTCCACTGGCGATCTTCTCACCTACCTTTCAGACTCCTGGTCATCCTCCTTTCGGGACTTTGGCGAAAGCTTTGCCATTGCACTTGATATCTCAAAGGCTTTCGATCGAGTCTGGCATAAATCTTTAATTTCCAAACTGCCCTCCTACGGTTTCTATCCTTCTATCTGTGCCTTCATCGCTAGCTTCCTTTCGGGTCGTTCTATAGCCGCTGTTGTAGACGGCCATCGTTCTTCTCCTAGATCTATCAACAGTGGTGTTCCTCAGGGCTCTGTCCTATCACCAACTCTCTTCCTTTTATTCATCAATGATCTTCTAAGCTGTACATCTAACCCTATCCACTCATACGCTGATGACTCCACCCTTCACCTTTCCATTCGGTTCCCACAACGCCCATCTCAACAGTTACTTCAAGAAACAAGGGTTGAGGCTATGGCACACCTAATGTCTGACTTGGCTCGTATCTCTGACTGGGGTAAAAATAATATGGTTGTCTTTAATGCATCTAAGACTCAGTTCTTACACCTATCAACCCGACAAAATCTTCCACAGGTATACCCACTAATGTTTAATAATATTCATCTTTATCCTGCATCATCCTTGAACATGCTTGGGGTTTCATTTACTCGGGACTTATCTTGGAAAGATCATATTACATCTCTTGTAAAATCTGCTTCCAAGAGATTGGGTATGCTAAGCCGACTCCGCTCTTTCTTTACCCCTGCACAATTGTTGACTCTATACAGGGGTTTTATCCGCCCCTGTGTGGAGTACAACTCTCATGTGTGGGGAGGCTCCCCACATACAGCTCTTCTCAATAGGGTGGAGTCAAAGGCTTTTCGTCTCATTAACTCTCCTCCTCTTACTGAATCCCTTCAACCTCTGTCTCTTCGCCGCACTGTTGCATCTTTATCTCTTTTCTATCGCTACTTTAATGGTCACTGCTCCTCTGAACTGTCTGCTTGCATTCCTCCACCTCTACGACGAGCGCGTAGCACCCGTCTGGCAGCAAACTCTCATCCCTTTTCTGTCCAACTCTCTAATGCAAGAGTTAACCGTTACTCCCAGTCTTTCATTTATGCAACAGGTCAGCTCTGGAACTGTCTCCCTTTGTCTGTATTTCCTGCTGCCTATGATATCCAGTCTTTCAAACGCAGTGTGTCCAGGAATCTCAAAATGATCGGATCTTGAATTTGGCTCTCTATTGTATTTTGTTTTTCTCTTGGAGGGAACTGTTACTGCGGGCTCATGGCCTTTGGTTCCTTCTTCCTCGCATTAAAAAAAAAAAAAAAGTAAGGAAGACGTAACAGACAAACAGACAGGTAGCTTGAAAATGTCTAAATAATAGAATAACAGTGATTACAATTTTAATTGTGCTACCACAAGGCGAATTTCTTCAGTTTTGTTGAGAACAAGTTCGTCTTTCCGTTAGAAAGACCTGAAAGACTGACAAACAAACATACACACTAAGTTAGTGATTCATTCTGATTACTATTATATTCTTGCTACATGTCGCCAGAATATTTGATTCACTTAAGGCAAGAACACTTCCTCTTGTTACAGCATAAATGTAGAGTAAAACGATTTTTTCTTGTTATATATTCTGTTAATGGGAATGCCATATATAAGGTTTAGTTATGTAGCGTGTTAGGATCAGGTATGTGTGGTATGTGTATGTGCGAGATGTGAATTTCTGGATTTTTTTTCATGTATACAACTAAAAGCAGAACACATAGCTGATGAGTCGCATGAAATAAGGAGTATCATGTGGCGCTGTCTCCAAGCGAGGCTGAGAGAGAGAGAGAGAGAGAGAGAGAGAGAGAGACTGGACAAGGGAGACTTAAGAGGGAAGAAGTGAGAGAGAGAACAATTAAATGTACACACAGACAGACAGACATAAAGGCCGCTCTATCTATTTATTTATCTAATCTATCTATCTATCTATCTATCTATCTATATATATATATATATATATATATATATATATATATATATATATATATATATATATATATATATATCATCATCATCATCTGTTTGAGTGTCCACTGCAGGACCGGCCTATCCCAACCGAATTGGGGACGATACAGCCTATGTATCTCTCCCAAGTGACTTAGGCTGTCTAGTAGAGATTGTATGTAGGGTTAGAAGTGCTTGTAAGTGTGAGCGTAGTGCTGGAGTAGCCTTGGATGTGTGTGTAGTCCGTGAACCAAATGTAATTGACCCACGCTAGCCAACTGGGTGCAAGCATACTTTATACTACGCGACACTGGTTCAACCACAGCACCCCTTATGTCTGCCGAAGCAGTACGTGGTCGGAAGAATGCTCCCAAAGTTTATTACCTCGGCGGGGCGTATATATATATATATATATATATATATATATATATATATATATATATATATATATATATATATATATATATATATATAGGGGTGTTCAGAAAAACCGAACATTCAAGGCCAGTAGGGAGAGGAATGAGAGATTCAGTAGCTGAAGATGGTGGCGAGTTCCTTCCAATTCTTGCTGGTAAATTCCGGAGTGTTGTCTGTATGAAGGGCTTCGGGGATGCCAAAATAGGGGAAGACGTGGCAGACTAGTGCATCAACCACAGCCACAGCGTGGTATTCCTTGGGGGCAGGTGATGAGGAATTTCGAGTAAGTGTCCACGAAGGTAATGATGTATTTGTAACCAGCTTTTGGGGGTACGAGGCCGACTATGTCCATGGACAAAAGTTGACATTGCTTGTGGGCGGTGATGTTTCCCAACGGGCCAGGTGTTCGGGTGATGTCCTTGCCTAGTGTCCAGGCCTGGCAGGCCTGGATGACTTGTTTGGCCAGGTTGGAGGGGCCAGGCATCCAATAAATATTCTTGAATACTTGTTGGAGATTTTTGGTGTGGAAATGGATGCCGTTGTCTGAATGCAGGTGGGTCACTGCGTCGAGGACAGTGTCCAGGTCGAGGACTATGTGTCCTACCTGGGTGAATTGATGGTCACCATACCTGTGGAGCTCAGAGAACACCTGGGCTGGCATCCAGTGAGGGTGCTCTCTGTTCTGCCACTGGTGTAGGAGGCTGGAGGTGGTGCTGATGGAATTGATTGGCAGGTGGGACAAGGCATCGGCGTTGGTGTGTAGTTTGCGGGGTCGATAGGAGATCTCAAAATCAAACTCTGTGAGAGTTTCCCTCCATCTGATGAGTTGGGTGTTGTGGATGTGGGACTGGCATAGCCATTGCTGGGACTGGTGGTCTGTTATGATGTTGACATGAGCGCTGGAGAGGTAAGTGCAAAAGTGCACCAATGCCCATATAATGCCCAGGTATTCACGGTTGGTGGCGGCATAGTTCTTCTCGGCTTCGTTGAGGGTGCGGCTGACACAGGCAATTATGTGCTCTTGCCCCTCTTGGACCTGGGCTAGGACGGCATCGATCACCACTAGGGACACGTCGGTGTACACGTGAAAGGGCAGGGTGTAGTCGGGAAATGCAACAACCGGAGCTGTGATGAGTTTGGTTGTTCTGGTGCTGACATCATTCCCACATTGAGTGAAGTGTCACACTATTTTTACATATTACATACAGAGATATTTATTCATAATTAAAGAGTGTGTAATATATTGTTGAGATAATCAACCAAACACAACTTCGCTGTAAGTGTGGCATGGGAACAAGATGAGAGCCATATGTGCAAACACTAGCATTTTCAGATGTAAATAAAGAGGGTGATAGAAGGATACAAAATATGCATATGTTTAAGTCATGGGGAAACATGTATCTATGTTAATATACCTTATGCGATTAATACTGCCTTATTGAGATGTATGATGTGCATGGTAGAGCTGTAACTCACGTCTATCTCAGTATGTCTGAGGGATATGGCATCTCTAAATAAGCTGACCTAAGCCTGGTTCCCAGGGTGGGCAGAAAGAGGCAATCATATTACTCATAGCTTTCAATAGAGGGAGACGTACTATTCTGTGGCTCTCTTGCTGCAGCTGTATCTTTCTGTGGCAAAATAAAGAGAGAGAAAACACGTCTGCTCCAGCTTTAGTCTGATTCACCTGCACGTTGCCTTTACCCCTGACTCACAGACTTATCACCACCAATCTCGGTGGCAAGTGGCAGCACAGACTTAGCCACGGGAACAGTGGCCAGCTGAAGACTTCAGTGGAATTCATACCAGCTGGTACATGGTTTTGAGGGTGTGGAATGCCGTGACTCGATCATCAGTCCAGATGAAAGGCTCGCCCTTTTTCATCATGTTTTGGAGAGGTTTTGTGATGTTGGCGAAACCCTTTACAAAGCACAGCTAGTAAGATGTGCGCCCGAGAAAGGCATGCACTTCGTGGACGTCTCGTTGTAGGAGGAGGTCTGCGATAGCCCGCAGTTTGTTGGGGTCGGGTGAGATGCCTTCCTTCGAGACGTTGTGGCCCAGGAAGGAAACGGACGATTCAGCCAGGACACATTTTGATGACCTGAGTTTAAGTCCTGCCTGGCGGATGCATAGGAAGACTTGCTTGAGGTGCTGGAGGTGATCTGCGCATGTTTGCCTGAAAATAATTACATTGTCCGGGTACACCAGGCAGATTTCCCAGGTGAGGCCACTGAGGACTGACTCCATCAGTCGTGAAAACGTGGTGGGGGCGTTGCAGAGTCCGAAGGCTGTCTTTCCTCTGTCCTCTGGGTGTACGAGGACTTGCCAATATCCTGATCGTAGTTCTAAGGTGGAGAACTAGGGTGACCTGTATAGGGAGTCAAGGGAGTCATCTATCCTCTGTAGAGGGGTGGCGTCCTTGGTGGTCGCGTCATTTAGCCGTCTATAGTCCACACAGAAGTGCATGGTGCCATCTTCCTTTTTAACCAGGATGACATGGGAGGACCATAGGCTGGTGGGTGAGGAAATGACACCAGTATCGAGCATTTCCTGGACCTGCCAGTCTTCCTCAGTCTGTTGTTTGGGATTTTTCCTCCATGATGGTTGGCGAATAGGTGGTCCTGTGGTGTGGGTCTCATGTGTCAGCTACGTGGTGTGGCCAATGTCTGCTGGTCCTGATGAAAATAGGTCTTGGAAGTACAGGAGGAGGCATCGGAGGCTGTCAGCCTGGTGGGGTGAGAGGTGTTCAGGTAGGGGAGGTAGGGTGGAAGGGGAGGGGGGGTTTGCACAAGGCTCGGCCTCCTCCATTTCTCCATGAGTGGTTTGTAATAGTTCCCCCTACCATTGAAAACGTGACAGCAGCAGCATGCGCCCAGAGAAGACAGTACCAGGTTTTTGGAGGGACACCTGTATAGCACACTTATAAGCTCAGGAAAGCATTTTTTTTTTTTTTTTTTAGGATTTTCCAATGTTTCTCATAAAAAGTGGAGGTTTTAGCAAAAAACTATGAAAATCTGCCGGAATTCGAGGGGGGGGGGGGGTCATTGGTGAGAAATCAGCTGGGACAGGACAGGTTAATGAAACCCCCTTGACCGAGACATTAGCCACCAACCTGGGAAATTTTTTATGTGATAGCATTGTGTTGTTTGGTGCATTTTTGGAGCACGTTGGTGCTCAAAACACAGGCATGATATAGCAGTCTGTTCTGATTATTTGTAATACACCATGAACTAATAAGTTGTTGGCACACACTACTTTGGTACTCAAAAGGCATTACACATAGATAGCCAGCTTTACTGGTTGAGTTACAATTGATGGCAAATGTGGCCACAAGCTCCCCTCTTTCTCGAGGGGCTGCGTGTGCTCTCTGATGCAATGACAATTCTCGAAACACCTAAACTGTTTTCTTTATGCATTTTTTATAATTTGCTCACTGCACTGGACACTGATTCTACATAGTCCCCATTACACTTGCATTTATTCTTGAAACACCTATCTATTGCATTGACTTTATACTGGCAAAGTTAGACTTTCATCGTTTCAACCTTTAGCTGATGCAATAAGTAAGTTGTCATAAAAAAAAAAAAAAAAAAAAAAAAGGCTTAAAAGAGTAGGCATGCAGCTTTGAAGTTAGATGTCCTGAGCCGACGGCAGGCCGGTAGCTTTATGTTGTGGCGGACACCATTAGCCAGAGGAATATTGACATTAGCGGCACGGCTGTTGGCCACCATGGTGACAACACGCCATTCAGCACCCGGCGATGGACATGTGTTGAAGAAATGGTGAAACATCATAACCCTCTATAAACCCCCCTCACAGTGAAGAGTGTTTAATGAATTTTTGCATGCGACATTTTTTTGGCACATCCAGAGGTGTGTGCAAAATTTGGAGGATAACGATTGCATGAGAGTGGCTGGAGTCTCTCTCTCTCTCTCTCTCTCTCTCTCTCTCTCTCTCTCTCTCTCTCTCACTCTGTGCTTTCTGATGCCATGCCGCTGTCACCGGAAATGGTCGACTGCAGGAATCATTGCCACCACGAGAACTCGGACACAAATGCTCAAGGTATTGCAGCAGAGAGAGAGAAAAAAAAAAAGGAAAATAGAAAGCTCTAAAGATAAATTTGAAAATGGCGTTAGGTGTAACAGAATACTAGGACTTTTCCGACCAATGAGACGGTTTCCATTTCACTACAAGAGATCCCATATAAGTGAACTGAAAATGCTGGTGATGGCTTGAAGGAAGTAAACGAGGCATGACTGTGCTAAAGGAGGGGGGGAGGGTTGAAATGAAAAATACCCCTTTTTTTTTTTTTCAAATAAAATCGTCTGGTACTAACAACAACAAAAATACAAATATACATCATCGGACTGAAGGGTTGACAGTTTACTTACGTCGTGTAAAATAAGAGCGCTCCACTTTCCACACACAACACTTGCCATACCTGCGGCATGAACTGTTATGACTGAGCAGGCGCTGGAACTGGCTTACCTATAAAGAGGAGTGTGTTTATAAACTTACCTAAGTCGGCGTTGTTTTGAAGACTGGATTTGTTTTGTGTTGGTTGTGATTTTGGGTTGTTGTACATACGTGTGTCTTTCTTTTCCGTTTCTTGTCTTTATTTTTTTTTACACTGTCATACTAGTGTATCAGATTGTTTAGTGCATACAAAAACAAAAGTCCATTCTCCTTCCTTGCCTCTTTCTCATCGCTGAAGTCGTACGCGCTTGAATGTGACTTAGTGGACAAGGGAGAATATTTTCGCCCACCAATAAGTGACAATGTGCACCCCAGTCCACTATGCCATATTCAGGCATCATCTAGTCCATTGGTGTAATAATAGCCACGAGAGGTGAACGGGTTTTAGAATATGAGTGTGTGTGAGTGTTCATTGTTTTTAAGCTTGCTTCTATATGCATGTGTCTTTGCTGTGTTAAGATTGTTTGTATGAACGTTTGACTTGATTGTGTATAAGACTGTTTCTATGTATGATTATCTTATTTGTCTTCAAGATTGCCTTTATATACATTTGTCATAGCTTTGATACGATGCTTTCTTAAAACCCGCTATAATCAGGAGGGGTTACGTGTGGATACACAAATATTCCAACTTGGAACGAATCCGATTTTGTTTGTTTCGATGGAACATTATGCCATGAGACTGACTGACACAATAAAGCTAGAGTTATTACCGATAAGGGCAGAGTCATACAGACTCTCAGTATACCGATTAACAGACAATCGGTCAACCAAGGTGGGTGTGGAAACGCTTTATTGGAATTATGTAAAGGATTAATGTTGTGTATTTTTAATGCTAGGGCTGAAGCAGACCAATATAAAAGTAAAGCAGTTTCTTGGGTATTTTATGGATGGATCAGTAACTCAGAAAGTACAGACTTGTCTGATTATATTTTTTATACAACAACTAATTTGGAAGGGTCAAATGGGAAGATAGTGTGGTGTGCAATCTTATCAGTTGCGATAAGGTCAGCTACTTAATGAATAACATTGAGAGGCTGGGTACAGAAGATATTGTAAATGAACTGAACGCGGTATTGTTTGAAAATTGTCAATAGTTTTGAATACCTTGAAATACCAATAAAGTACAAACGTGGTTTTAAAATGGCTGAAGGGGAATCAGAGGCTCGGGCTAGTCTAGCAATGTATTCTTTAATCAACAAATCCAGACGACTCTCTTAACCAAGAGATCTTCAAATAGAGCTGTTTGACAGTAAAGTGTTACCAGAAATGGTAAATGGATATGAAGTTTGGGGACAAGAAAACTTCAGTTCTAGAATCATTACATTGTAATTTTTAAAAATATAGTTTGTACATAAATGGTAAAATTTGTAACACTATGATATATGATGACCTTAGCCTAATTGTCATGGAAATAATTATAGAACTTGGAACCCTTTCATAATGGGGAAAGAAGCCAAGCTCTCCAGACTGATGTACAGTATGACGGTCTCCTAAAAGTAGGCTACTTAACGAGAGTAGTGGCGTAAATCACAGTGGATAACTTGTGTTAAAAATATGTTAAAGGGTTGTGGTTTGTCTGGCATACGCCTTAGTCAAGACTATGTGAGTAGTAATTTAAATAATAATAATAATAATAATAATAATAATAATAAAGTTGAACAAGTTGTAAAGGAACAACCATTTCATACAAACATGGCATAATGAGTTTACCAATATCTCATGTGATCCTTACGTTCACTTCTAAGAAACATTTGTGAACGAAGAATATTTAACATGACTGTATCTATGAAATGGTCAAAAGCTATACAAGCTATTACCCAATCCAGTGTATTACCATGATAATCACTAGAGCTGTAGGAAGATACCTAAACATACCAAGATGTCTTAAATAATGTTGACCGTGGAAACAAGCGAATTGGGGATGAATAACACGTACCTTTTGAATGTGATATTGTAAATTTTTGTAGAGTGGTACATACAAAATGAACCCGTCCACCAAGTAGGTATAATTGTGAACAGATATTAAGTACTACAAACACAAATGTTATATGAAAGTTGGGTCTCTTTCTTAAGCATATGTTGCTTATGTTTCGTTGATTATTATGTCAAAACTTATCATCTTCCTTTCCTTTTTCTGTTTTTCTTTTAGGTGGAGGAAACCGTGGGGTCCCTTTCCTGTTTATTTATTGTCACCACGAACCACCTTGAATATCTTAAAATATGTTAACTTGAGCTTCATGGCATATAGATAATTTGAATTTAAGAATCGGTCGATGTTTTATTTAGTCTTCCTACATAACCAGACGATAGTATTTACCGTCAGTCTTAAACCGAATGTGTTAATGAAGTCTATATAAACAGACGATATTATCTAGCTAACGTCTTATACTGAATGGGTTAATGAGGTCAATATAACCAGACGATATTGTTTACCTTCCGTCTTATACATTATGGTTAATAATTGCTATATAACCAGACGATAACATTTAACTTCTGTCTTATACTTAATGGGTTAATGAAGGTCATACAACCAGACGATATTTTTTTGCTTCCGTCTTATACTCAATAGGCCAATGAAGGCTGTACACCGCCTCTCCAGTCCGAAAAGCCTCTCCAAAGCTGTAATCGTCTGGGAAAATAGTAACGAACCACGTCATCGGGTACAGCAAGCAACCCCATCTCTGCGAGTTTCATTATTATTATTATTATTATTATTATTATTATTATTATTATTAATTATTATTATTATTATTATTATTATTATTATTAATTATTATTATTATTATTATTATTATCGTTTGGTGTGGGAAAGATCTCGTGATGAAAGGGGCTCAGAAGCAGACGCCAATCACGTCTTCACTGGGGGGATGTCAGAGGAAAGGAAAACCGTCTGGATTTAGCAAGGAAAAAATCCGTCAAAGTACTGAAGGGGTCAACATGCCTGCAGGATATTCGCCGGACAAAGAGCGTATGCTAAGTGTCTTTGTAGATTTCGTAACACCTCTCCCTTAGCGATTTATCTGCACGCTACATCTTCATTAGCAATAAACGCCTATACCACCCACAATACCACTTCACCCCGACAACGTTTTTCATACTCTTGCTGTCTCCAGACGATTTTATTCAGCTCGGTTGGAACATTCCACACTGGGAGAGGAGGGTAATTAGTAGCTTTGGAGATTCGTAACACGTTTTCCTTGATGGTTTATTCTCCGCAGTTCTCCTTAATCTCCTCATGTTTGTTGTTGGTGCAAACTACGAAGGCATTAAAGCGCTGGAATTAACGTACAGGAGAATTTAAAGGTGCAGTATGCTAAACAAATCGCTGAGGAACAGGTGCTGCGAAGCCTCCCATGCCACCTAGAAAACGGCCCATAGTCGTCATGAACCCCCCCACTCGTGGGGAAATCTCATCAGCTGAATAAAACCGTCTGGCAGCAGCAAGAATGGACAGCATCTTTAACTGCAGATGCATCGACAACATCAGTTTCTAAGAGAGAAATAGAAAAAGTAGAGTACAGTGCATGATTATAGCAACGTGTACTAAAAAAAAAAAAAAAAAAAAAAAATGCTTCAAACGATTCTTATGATAAATAATAAGTGACTGTGAATACATCTTATATTAAGAGTAGGACTGGGAGTCCGTATGTAAATATAATCTAATCTTAAATTTCAACAAGACGATATATATATATATATATATATATATATATATATATATATATATATATATATATATATATATATATATATATATATACATACATATATATATATATATATATATATATATATATATATATATATATATATATATATTTTTTTTTTTTTTTTTTGTTATGTGGGGAAGAAGGAACCAAAGGCAATGAGCCCGCAAAACTGTTCCTTCCAAGAGAAAAACAAAATACAAGAGAGAGACAAATTCAAGATCCATTCATTTCGAGATGCCTTGACACACTGCGTTTGAAAGACTGGAGATCATAGGAAGCAGGAAATGCAGACAGAGGGTGACAGTTCCAGAGTTGACCTGTTGCATAAATGAAAGACTGGGAGTAACGGTTAACTCTTGCATTAGAGAGTTGGACAGAAAAGGGGTGAGAGTTTGCTGCTAGACGGGTGCTACGTGCCCGTCGTAGAAGTGGAGGAATGCTTGCAGACAGTTCAGATGAACAGTGACCATTGAAGTAGCGATAGAAAAGAGATAAAGATGCAACATTACGGCGAAGAGACAGAGGTTGAAGGGAGTCAGTAAGAGGGGGAGAGTTGATGAGACGAAAAGCCTTTGACTCCACCCTATGAGAAGAGCTGTATGTGGGGAGCCTCCCCGCACATGAGAGTTGTACTCCACACAGGGGCGGATAAAACCCCTGTATAGAGTCAACAATTGTGCAGGGGCAAAGAAGGAACGGAGTCAGCTTAGCACACCCAATGTTTTGGAAGCAGATTTTACAGGAGTTGTAATATGATCTTTCCAAGACAAGTCCCGTGCAAATGAAACCCCAAGCATGTTCAAGGATGGTGCAGGATTAAGATGAGTATTATTAAACATAAGTGGGTATACCTGTGGAAGATTTTGTCGGGTTGATAGGTGCAAAAACTGAGTCTTTGATGCATTAAAAACAACCAGATTATTTTTACCCCAGTCAGAGATACGAGCCAAGTCAGACATTAGGTGTGCCATAGCCTCATCCCTTGCCTGTTGAAGTAACTGCTGAGATGGACGTTGCGGGAATCGAATGGAAAGGTGAAGGGTGGAGTCATCAGCGTATAAGTGGATAGGGTTAGATGTACAGCTTAGAAGGTCATTGGTGAATAAAAGGAAGAGAGTTGGTGATAGGACAGAGCCCTGACGAACACCACTGTTAATAGATCTAGGAGAAGAACGATGGCCGTCTACAACAGCTGCTATAGAACGACCAGAAAGGAAGCTAGAGATGAAGGCACAGATAGAAGGATAGAAACCGTAATAGGGGAGTTTGGAAATTAAAGATTTATGCCAGACTCGATCGAAAGCCTTTGAGATGTCAAGTGCAATGGCAAAGCTTTCGCCAAAGTCCCGAAAGGAGGATGACCAGGAGTCAGAAAGGCAGGTGAGAAGATCGCCTGTGGAGCGTCCCTGACGGAACCCATACTGACGATCAGAATGAAGGTTGTGATAGGAAAGATGCTTTAGAATTTTTCTATTAAGAATAGGCTCAAAAACTATTGAGATACAGGATGTTAAAGCAGTTGGACGATAGTTAGAGGGTTGGGAATGGTCATCCTTCTCTGGGACCGGCTGAATGAGAGCAAACTTCCAGCAAGAAGGAAAGGTACAAGTTGACAGACAAAGGTGAAAGAGTTTGCCTAGGCAGGGTGTAAGCACAGAAGCACAGTTCTTGAGAACAACAGGAGTGACTCCATCAGGCCCATATGCCTTACTAGTACTGAGGCCAGCCATGAGGAAGTCAGAGGAGGGAAGTGATGGAGGAACAGCACCGGAATCGTCTAAGGTGGAACTGGAGGAGAAAGTCTGAGTGAAGAGATCTGCTTTATCAGTAGAAGAAATAGCTAGAGAACCATCAGAGTAGAATAGGGGAGGGAAGGATGATGAGGTAAAATTGTTAGAAAGGTTTTTGGCAAGGTGCCAGAAGGAGCGAGAAGAGTTCGAGTTAGAGAGTTGAGAGCATTTTGTATGGATGAAATTATTTTTAGCAGAGCGAAGAACAGGCTTAGCACGATTCCGGGCAGAAATGTGTAAAAGATGTGATTCAGGGGTGGGTTGGCTCCAGTACCTTTTATAGGCCCTCTTCTTGTTGCGGACAGCATTAGAACAAGCGTGATTAAACCAAGGCTTTCGTGCATTAGTCAAAGGATATGAGAAAGGAATGTATGCTTCCATGCCCGAGAGAATAACCTCCGTAATGCGCAAGGCACACCCAAATGGCTCCCGGCCATGGAAACAATAATCATTCCAGGGAAAATCAAAGAAGTGCTGCCTGAGGGCCTCCCAATCCGCAGCTCCAAAGTGCCAGAGACGACGTTTTTTTGAAGGGTCTGCAGGCTGCACCGGAGCAATAGGACAGGTTAAGGTAATAAGGTTGTGATCGGAGGAGCCCAACGGAGAGAAAAGATTAACAGTGTAAGCAGAAGGATTAGTTGTAAGGAAGAGATCAAGTATGTTGGAGCTCTCTCCAAGGCGGTCAGGGATACGGGTAGGGTGCTGTACAAGCTGCTCTAAGTCATTAAGGATAGAAAAGGTGTAGGTTTGTTAACCAGGTGGATCAGTGAAAGGAGAGGAGAGCCAAAGGTGGTGGTGAATATTGAAATCTCCTAGAATGGAGATTTCAGAGAAAGGAGAAATGAATAGAATGTGTTCCATCGTAGAAGTAAGATAGTCGAAGAATTTTTGATAGTCAGTAGAATTAGGGGATAAGTAAACAGCACAGATATATTTAGTCAGAGAATGACAGGAAAGCCGAAGCCAGAGTGTAGAGAATTCAGAAGAATCGAGTTCAGGAACACGAAAGCAAGATAAGTCGTTGTGTATATATACACAACAGCCACCTTTGGCTTTGAAATGAGTATAGAGATAGTAGGAGGATACAGAAAAGGGTTTGCTGTCAGTTGCCTCAGACAGCTGAGTCTCCGTTAGAAAAAGAAGGTGAAGTTTAGAGGAGGAGGGGTGGTGCTCAACAGAGCGAAAGTTAGAGGAAAGGCCGCGAATGTTGCAGAAATGAAGAAGAGAGTCAGACAGTGGTTCTAGGCAGCTCGAGTCATCACCGGGAGAGGGGCGGATGGTGGGGGCATTTATGGTCCCCCCCCTGGGGACTCCGAGGCTTGGTGAAGAGACGTGAGTGTACATACGTGAGAGAATGCACAATACTGATTTATGCTACAGTGACAATAATAAAATCGCATTACAGCTGGTTATACAGGAATCACAATGGTCTAGCGAGAGAATAATGTCTCGTAATATCTAAATAATGCTCACATAATTGGTTTGGTGTCCACACAACTTACACACAAATCAGCACTGCATAGTAGAGGTGGAGTGGGCCGTGGTTTGCTAGTTTCATTATGGTCCCACTCAAATGTCTCCAGGTTGCAATTTCTTCTCGATACTTTCACATTTAGCAAGTCTCACTGTTTTTCTTGTTCCATGTTGTAACCTAATTTCAGGAGTCTTTTTTTTTTTTTTTTTCCACACGTCCAACACAGCATTGGAAAAATCACTTTAACTTTATAAAACCCTACTATGGCGAATGTAGTAAGAAAATGTACGTATAAAAAAAGGATTACAAAAAATAATGAAGGAATTAAGATACCTGGACTGTAGCATTCTCATAAAGAGCAGCTGTGATGGGAATGATACTAAAGGAAAACACAGGACAAAGACGAAGGGCTTGAACAGCGGACGGACACGAATGTAAGAGATCAAACGAGACATATGGTCTTGAGACAGAAGAAAGAATTCACAGCACACTAATGCGGTATGAGAGTCATTGTGAGGTAGTGGGAGGGGACTTAGCTGGAAGAGATCAAGAATGACTGTAGAACGATTAGGAATATGGACCATGATAGTCGTGGAAAGGAGGGTAGCTTCTAGTACAGTAAAGTACAATTCTAGACTTGAGAAAGAAAAAATGGACTTAAGATTAAAGTTAGTGCAAGCCCATTGTAAAACTAAGCGGAAATCTGACACTGGGACAAGGTATATGGTAACATGACAACTGATAATTCTCTACTTGCAACATGACTTATTGGAAGGTGATATACAGTATTCCTGTAATAACATTAATCTTATCATTTCACTAAGACATTTGAAACTTCATTCAATTGTGTACCTAATTCATTCACATATGTAACAATGCTATTTAGTAACAGAGATGTAGCAATATATGTAACAATACTACCTAGTAGTAATAGAGGTGTAACAATACGTGTAACAATACTACCTAGTAACAGAGATGTAACAATGTATGCAACAGTACTTCGTACTGCCAGGTATCAGATGTAACAATATTATCTAGTAACAGAGAGGACTAAATAGCCCTATCACCCAGAGATGAACCAAGGACAGCTAGTGCTAGCAAGGCTGTCTACTGTCTCGATCACATCTTACTCATTAAAGGAATCCGAATTAATGTTCAAATTAGCTAAGTGGTCCTGACAGGAACAGACACAAGCAACAATGGTGCGAGTTTCTGAAAGAAGCTTTTGTATGCACTCATTACCAGGTAGAGAAGGTGATGAAGGGATAACAAGGGCAGAAGGAGGAGGAGGAGGAGAGGAAGAAGAAGATGCATCATTTTCCTGATTTTCCTCCCACTCAAAATATCTGAGAATTCCCTTAAGATCGTCTGCGTGAATCCACCTACTCTCAGATGAAAACAAGTCCTTCATCTCAAACTTGTTACCGTTACGAAATATCACGCAGTGTGGGCCTGCAAATTTGTCATCTACTTTAGAACTACAGGTACGTGATTGAGCAAATACTACTGTAAGTCCTCAACTTTAATGTTGACAGGCGATGCAGATTTGTGCTGGCGATGTATCATATCCTCTTCAGATAAGGCCAGATTAGCGTTTATATACTAATGTATTGTCTGGAAGTCTGTCATTAATATTTTTCAATTTCCCATAATCATCCAAATCACTGAGTGGACTAGGTTTCGATAATAGCAAAGAATAGTTTTTTTTTATTTTTTTTCGAATCCATGTAAGACAAAGAACAGAGTTTCGCCAATGGATTTATTGATGGAACTATTGACTGAGGCCGCAACTTGGGGTATCCGCTCATCCCAACAGGAGTTTTGAGAACCTAAGTATCTCAACCACTCCAGCACCTTACGATTTTGTCTTTCGACAAGGCCATTGGAAGCCAGATGATTAGGTATGATATTACATTTATTGATGCTATACTGCATACAAATCTCAACAAGACTGTTGTTATATTCCAAGCCAATATCAGCGACAACAGTGAACGGACAAATGACATGATTAATGACGGCACGTGCGCAACTCTTAGCAACCTTGTCTTGGAGAGCTATGAGAACACAGAAGCGTGAGAAATAATGAACTGCCACAAACAAATACTCTGCACCAGAATCCGGAAGAAGCAAGTTAAGGAAGTTAGTAGAAATTGTTTCCAATGGAGGTGATGGAACTGGATATTCGAAGAGAGGGGCAGTTAATCTGATTGACCCTTATGACGATTACAGGGAACGCAGGAATCACAGTGAATGTTGATGTCCTTATCCATTGCAGGTCAATAAAATGAAAGACGTGCTTGTCTCAGACACCGATCTTTTCCTGGATGGGATGCATGAGCTGTGTTTTGGATGATGTGGAACACTGCAGGTATTAAATCAGTGGGAACAAAAAGTTGATGTACCTTTCTATTAGGTATGTCCCCATCGGTAAAGGATGTCTTCCTATACAAAACATCCTTGTCTAACATGAGATCATCTACTGACACTGGCAGAGTAGGAAAGGGTCAAGCTTCTCCTGACCCTAGAAAGTAAATACCCTCAGAGCACCGCGGGTCTGAGCGCTCACAACTATATAAACAACATCTGAGTTTAGAGTGGTGTTAGGGCCGATAGCTGACGTGTATATGGAACTGTTCCTGACTCGTCTGGTTGCCTTTCATATATTGATGTCCCCTACATTAGGTTGTGCCTCGACTAACAGTCAGCAGGTGATGAGTGCAGGTATGTAATGTAGAAAGGCACTGCATATCTGCAGTCGATGGTGTTCTGTTAGTCGAGGTATTTTTACCATTAGAGTAGGTCTAGCTATTTGTCTCTATAGGATTTAGTATAGGTTAGCGATTTGTCTGTTAGGTGATTAGTTTTAGGGGTCTCTAAATTAGGTTTTTCTTTATAAGGTCTTAAAAATATACAACCAAGAAAAAATTAAAAAATGAAAAAAAAAAATAATAAAATAAAAATTATTTTATATATATATATATATATATATATATATATATATATATATATATATATATATATATATATATATGTACGTGTGCATGAAGTGTGTCTGTATATATGCATGGAAGTGTATATATATATATATATATATATATATATATATATATATATATATATATATATATATATATATTGTTACGGAACAGAGAAAGATAATGTACACATTAAGTGAGAATACTAAGAGTCACTACTGTCCCGTAAAGTTCCAGGTTCAAAACAAAAGAGTTAGGTAAAATTACAAGTTAAAGTTTAATGCTCAAACTAACAACAAAACATTCAGGACTCATAAGGATAATGTAATGGCAAAAAACAAGTTAAATATATGGTTAACTGCAATAGCCTCTGTTAACACGAAATTAGCATGAGTAAATTTATCTAAGTCAGCCCTGTTAAAATGAGATACCAGATAATACTCAGTGAATGCCAGATATATTATTACAGATACAAAATACTATTAATGATGGCTGACAACAAGAACCTTACATAAATTACAAAAACCTTACTAGGCCCAAGAATTAACATTACGCTACACAGCACAAGAAAAAATGCAACAACAGTTATACTCAAATTACACACAGCTGCTAGATGGTTGGAGACTTCCTGAGCACTCACAATAATAATAACTGTACAGGGGAGGACAGAGATGTGAGCAAAATGAGGAGTAGATCTAAGTGGCAATAATGCAGAGACTGAGCTCATTATATAGGGGCCGGCAGAGCTTGATACAACTTGTAAGAAGGACGCGCAAATGAAGCCATAGGGGACAAAGAGCTGACAATCCTACTCTGAACAACAGAAAGGACGACTTACTCTACTATAACGGTAGAAGGGGGGACTGAGGCAGACTACGCTCGTGATCAAACATGCAGCATACTGTGCGTTAAAATTACACAAAGGATGATGAAATCATAGGCTATGTAACACCTCCCCACAAAGAAAAAGAAATTTACAAAGGAAATTTCTTATTACTCTAAAACAATCTGTCTAAAGTCTAGATAAGCAATCTGCAATAACATTTTCTTTCCCCTTGACATGTTGTATGTCTAATGAATACTCCTGAAGAAGTAGACTCCATCTTGTCAATCTCTGATTTTTATCTTTAAACTTACTAAGGAATTTCAGTGGGTTATGATCGGTATGAATTACTATGGGGTCAAAACCAGAACACAACCAAAAATGAAAAATGCTGTAAACCCAAAATCAAGGCCAAAAGCTCTTTCTCAATAGTTGAGTAGTTCTTTTGACGTGGAGTGAACTTCTTACTGTAATAAGATACAGGGTGTTCAGTACCCTGATCATCCTCTTGCAGCAAAACAGCCCCAGCTCCTGTATCACTTGCATCAACAGCCATCTTAAAAGGCTTAGCAAAATTTGGAGTAGCGAGCACTGGCTGACTTCATAGGATAGCTTTAAGTTTGTTGAAAGAGGATTCACAGTTATCGGTCCAGACAAATTTAACTCCCTTTTTCAGTAGGTCTGTAAGTGGTGATACAAGAATTGAAAAGTTAAGAACAAATCTCCTGTAATAACCTACCATTCCCAAAAATCTTTGTAGCTCTTTCCTACTTTTAGGTCCGGGAAGATCACTTATAACCTGAACCTTAGCTCCTGGTGGTGCAACATGTCCATCACCAATTACATACCCAAGGTACTGAACTTTAGCTTGACCAAACTCACACTTTGATAAATTAGCTACAAGATTAGCATGAACCAAACGCTCAAGAAATTTACTGACATGGCATAGGTGATCTTTCCAGTTGTCACTGAAGATTAATACTTCATCAATATAAACAACACACCCTGCTAAACCCTCTGTTACAACATTCATGAGCTTCTGAAATGTGGCTGGTGCATTCTTCATACCATATGGCATTACCGAACATGCAAAAGTCTTTCCTAGTGTTACAAAACATGAGATCTCCCTAGCACGTTCAGTCATAGGTACTTGCCAGTATCCCTTTAACAAATCAAACTTACTTATGTACCTAGCCTTTCCGATCTTGTCTATGCAATCTTCCACGCGAGGGAGAGGGTAAGTGTCTGTTTTGGTTATCTGATTAACACCTCTGTAGTCGATGCAAAGCCGCTGTGACCCACCTGGCTTAGGGACTAGAGTGACAGGAGAACTCCACTCCCTCTGACAGGGCTCAATCATCTTGTGGTCCAACAAGTAGCCAAGCTCCTTCTGGATGAGAGGAACTTTCACTGGGTTCACACGGTAAGGAGGCAATTTAATTGGCTGTGCATCTCCAACATCGACATCATGCATCAACACAGTGGTTCTTCCTGGAGTAGCACGGAACACTTGCGGGTACTCCTGCAGTAATGCCGAAAACTCTTGCCTTTCCTCGGGAGGTAGATGAGAAAGCTTAGTCTGGAGATCATTCATGATATCAGGATTCTTCCCCAAACTATCACTCAGGCTCATACTGCATGGGAGAGCTTCACTTGCAGACTCGGGTGGAACAGCTACAGTGCAGACTGGATTATTTTCGTCCCGCCTGTGATATAACTTTAGCATGTTGATGTGACATAGTTGCTTGTTCTTTCTACGATCTGGTGTGGCGATGACATAGTTGACATCACTGAGTTTCTTCTCCACGAAATAAGGACCACTAAACTTGGCTTCAAGAGGTTGCCCATGAACTGGTAGCAGAATCAAAACCTGATCTCCTGGCTGAAAGTGGCGTAACCTGGACTTCTTATCATACCAAGTCTTCATCTTCTCCTGAGCAGCTCCTAAATTCTCTCTCGCCAGCTGTAAAGCAGTGGACAGCCGTTCTTTGAACTTCATCACATACTCCAGCAGGTTGACGTCATCTTCCTCCGACAGCCAGCATTCCTTGAGTAACTTAAGGGGTCCTCTTACTTCATGGCCAAACAGTAGTTCAAAAGGTGAGAAGCCCAGTGATTCATTTGGAGATTCTCTTGCAGCAAACACAACGAATGGAAGACCTTTATCCCAGTCTTTCTGATGTTCCAAACAGTATTTCTTGAGCATCGATTTGAGTGTTTGATGATATCTCTCCAACGCTCCTTGGGTCTGGGGATGGTAAGCTGAAGACGTGATCTGGGTGATGCCCAGCTCTTTCAGAGACTGCTTGAAAACGTTTGACATGAAATTACTCCCCCGGTCTGACTGTACCTCCTTGGGCAGACCAAACTTTGTGAAGAACCCTAGCATTTCCTTAACCACGTTCTTTGCTGAGATATTTCTAAGTGGAATGGCTTCAGGATAACGAGTAGCCATATCAATCAGGGTCAACACATAAGAAAATCCTGAAGAAGTCTTAGGAAGAGGGCCCATAATATCCACCAACACACGGGTGAATGGCGCCTCAAAAGGAGGAATGGGAACTAGAGGTGCAACCTTTTCGGTCTGATTACACTTCCCCACAACTTGACAGGTGTGACAAGACTTACAATACCAGGAAACATCCCTGAAGATACCTGGCCAGTAGAAGTGTTTCAAAATGCGTGCCACAGTCTTCCTCACTCCAAGGTGTCCTGCCAAACTGGAATCATGAGCCACTCTAATGATAACCTGCCCACAAACACGAGGGATGACAACTTGATGTACAACCTCCCATTCACAGTCGGCTGATGGTGTTGGGGGTCTCCACTTCCTCATAAGTACTCCTGACTTTATATAATAACAAGTAGAAGCACCAGCTGACTCTTCCTCACTGCAAGCAGAGTTAGCTAGACCTTTCAACTCAGGGTCAGCAACCTGCAACTCAACCAACTCTTGACGAGACAAATTATCAACACTACGGGGTACTGCCTTATCTGGTGAGTGGTCCAAATTAGCAAGAAAAGTGTCAGCTAGGATAAAATCATCATCATCATTATCCTCTAAATCACCAGTAACTTTAGACTTAGCCCTAGTGACAGCACATGCAGGGAACACATCAGGGACATCACAATCCTGGGACGCAGCCACTGGCTCACTAGACAACTGAGGAGCTGGACACACTTGACTTCCACCAATATCATTTCCAAGTAAGAAAGTTACACCTGACATTGGGAGTGTCTCAACCAACCCAACCATAACGGAACCATTAACAAAACCAGACTCTAAATTCACTCTGCACAGAGGGACAGAGAAGTAATTATTCCCTACACCTTGTAAGATTACAGTTTCATCAGAGGAATTAACATTAGAGCCTAGAACACTGGTCAGCATAAGGGATTGGCAAGCACCTGTATCACGATATATTTTAACTGATTTCCTGTCATTATTGTCCAGAGGACTGACAAAACCATCAGACAGGAAATTAGCACATGAACTCTTGAGAGTGTCACCCACGTTACTGCTCAAAAGAGAAGCTCCATCATGAGAATTTAAGTTACCCCTCAAAGCAGGTTCAGTTAACTCAGTTAAAGAATTCTGGGAACTCTCAAGAGTGGATGCTAGACCAATTGACTGAATATTTAAAGACTCCTTTTTGTTCACATCACGCTGTCTCCTGAAACATTTCTCCGTAGTATGACCAAGCTTACTACAATAAGTACATTTACTTTTCTGAAATCTAGAGGTGAAGCTGGTATTTACTTCCTGAGAAACATCATCTTTATTCTCTTTCCTGTTACTTGTACTCTGAGTATAGGCAACGTACTTACTCTCAGCTTTCCTTTTTTCTTTAGAATATCTCTTGTGAGTGAGAACATATTCATCAGCTAAAACTGCAGCATCAGACAAATTATCTATTCTTCTCTCATCAAGATATAGGCTTACATCTTTATTAACACAACTTTTGAAGTCCTCCAGCAAAATCATCTGCTTAAATTTGTCAAAATCAGAATCCACATTCTTAGAATTTAACCACTGCTCTAACAGATCTTCTTTGATTTTTGCATACTCAACATGGGATTGCTTATCTTGCTTATAAGTTGTCCTAAATTTTACTCTATAGGCTTCAGGAACAAGTTCATAGGCCTTAAGAATCAAACTCTTAACTACATCATAATTATCAGATGGATCCTGAGGCAAAGATGCATAAGTTACTTGAGCTTTACCGGTGAGAACAGTTTGAAGGAGTACTGGCCAATACTTTTTGGGCCAATTAAAACCTGTAGCTACCCTCTCAAACAACTGAAAATACTTTGTTAAATCAGATTCATTAAAAGGAGGGACAAGTTTAACATTTTTAGCCACATCAAAATCATCAGAGCTAGATGATCCGGTTCCACCTTGTTTCATGCGATACTCATGGTCTGCCTGAATCCTAGCTAGTTCAATTTGTGCCTGAGCCTGTATCTGTGCCTCCTGAATCCGACCCTGAGATTCAGCCTCCTTAGCATTTGCTTGAAATTCAGCCTCCTTAACACGAGCCTCCTGCAGGGCTAGCTGTAACTTAGCTAATTCAATCTGCGTTTGCTCATTTGGAGGAGTTACATTAAACAAGCTTTTATTAATCATGCCAACAAAATGATCTTTAGAATGACGAGAGTGAACTGCAATTCCCAATTGTTGAGCAACAAGCTTAAGTTCATTCTTTGTTCTGTTTTCTACATCACACACTGTTTGCACATTTGACAAAAAATCTTTGGCTTCATCAAGTGTAGTAATAGTAGACATCATGAATAAATCACAGTCACAAAATATCAAGCAATATCCTCATGATAATATCCTGAATATCCTGATATGAGGTCGCCAAATTTATGTTACGGAACAGAGAAAGATAATGTACACATTAAGTGAGAATACTAAGAGTCACTACTGTCCCGTAAAGTTCCAGGTTCAAAACAAAAGAGTTAGGTAAAATTACAAGTTAAAGTTAAATGCTCAAACTAACAACAAAACATTCAGGACTCATAAGGATAATGTAATGGCAAAAAACAGGTTAAATATATGGTTAACTGCAATAGCCTCTATTAACACGAAATTAGCATGAGTAAATTTATCTAAGTCAGCCCTGTTAAAATGAGATACCAGATAATACTCAGTGAATGCCAGATATATTATTACAGATACAAAATACTATTAATGATGGCTGACAACAAGAACCTTACATAAATTACAAAAACCTTACTAGGCCCAAGAATTAACATTACGCTACACAGCACAAGAAAAAATGCAACAACAGTTATACTCAAATTACACAGCTGCTAGATGGTTGGAGACTTCCTGAGCACTCACACTAATAATAACTGTACAGGGAAGGACAGAGATGTGAGCAAAATGAGGAGTAGATCTAAGTGGCAATAATGCAGAGACTGAGCTCATTATATAGGGGCCAGCAGAGCTTGATACAACTTGTAAGAAGGACGCGCAAATGAAGCCATAGGGAACAAAGAGCTGACAATCCTACTCTGAACAACAGAAAGGACGACTTACTCTACTATAACGGTAGAAGGGGGGACTGAGGCAGAACACGCTCGTGATCAAACATGCAGCATACTGTGCGTTAAAATTACACAAAGGATGATGAAATCATAGGCTATGTAACAATATATATATATATATATATATATATATATATATATATATATATATATATATATATACGGCCTTAATGACCAGGTGCTTTGGTCCCAATGGTTGATAGGCCAGAAAAAAAAAAAAATAGAGTGGTGTTAGGAACTTGACTTGGTTAATGTGATGAGACTGCTGCGGTTACATGGCGTGAAAGAGCATCTGCAGTTACATTTGATTTACCAGGCACGTGCTCAAAGGTTGGATTCAAGTCTTGGGTAATTACCGACCATCGTGCTGGACGTCCGGTAAGATTTTTTTCTTTGAATAAATTATAAAGTGGGACATGATCTGTTTGGAAATGCACTGGATACCCGTAGATTATGTCTCAAAAGTGTTTGAGAGACCAAGCAACTGCTAAAGCCTCCTTATCAGTAACACTCAGTTGCATTCACCGGCATGAAGGGCACGACTTGCATATCCTATTACACGTTTCCTCTTTGCATGATCAATTTGCATCAATACCATGCCTAGACCTGTCCCAGATGTGTCTGTACAAAAGTTATATATATATATATATATATATATATATATATATATATATATATATATATATATATATATATTATATATATATATAGTTATATATATATATATATATATATATATATATATATATATATATATATATATATTTAGATAGATAGATAGATAGATAGATATAGATATATATATAAAATCAGGGACCAATAAATTTCAGTTCACCATGGATTATCAAGGAGATAATGTATCATTGACTAACATCATCCATACCCATACTCTACAAACAAATGTACCAACACTAGCGCCACCATCAACACCTCTAGTTTCTTCATTTATTAGAGAAACATCACTAATTGTGTTATAATTATTAATACTTCCTAATTCCGTCTGGGAAGGTTTCTTGTTTTTACCAACATTCTTTTTATACTTTCCGCCTAATATGCAAATGACCATTACTCGGAGGCTCCTTGGTCTTGAGCCTTCAAACTTTGCCAAATTAATCGCCCAGCTGACAGCTTCTTCTGGCCAAATACGATGGCAATTCATCAACTGGATCATCGGATATTATCCAAATTGTAAAAAAAAAAAAAAAAAAAAAAGATTGGTGGATGCTATCTCAAAAACCGCTTAACTTAGCAAGCCGAAATTTTACTACAATATAGCTTTACAGTGGCCGCATTGTGGAAAGGAGTGTGGTTCCAGTAGGATGGTAGTTCTCTGAGATCGCCTGGGATCAAAATTTGAAATTTGTCTGGATATTACGGATGTCACCTAACTCTCCAAACTACAGCCACCAAATTTGGTGGACTTATAGACGGTGATGACCTGAGGTGACAGACACAAGATAAGTGCTTTTATCTCAGGGTTCCTTTATAGTTCGGCTTTTAGTAGGCAATGGCTGCGAGAAGTTTTTCCTTGTCATAATTGTCCTTAGACAATTTTACGATGTTCTAGATATTATTATTATTATTATTATTATTATTATTATTATAATTATTATTATTATTATGACGACCAAGGACCGGACAAAGGACATGGTAATCGGAACGTGGAATGTAAGGGGAGGGAATGATGAGGTGAAAAAGAGAGAGATTGTCCAAGTGCCTGAGGGTGAGAAAATTGATGTATGCGGAATAACTGAAATGAAATGGAGAGGTGAGAGTGTGAGAGAATGGGAGTATGGATAGGGTATATGTGCAGGAGTAGGTGAGAATGAGAGGGCAAAAGGAGTATGTATAGTTGTGAGTAAAAGATGGAAGAAGAGCATAAGAGAGTATGGATCAGTTGGGTCAAGGATTGTGTGGGTAAGATTGAAAGTTGGAATACAAATGTGGGCCATTGTGTGTGTGTATGCGCCAATGCAAGATCGTGCAAGTAGAGTGAGAGAAGAGTTCTGGACAAATGTCGAGGTGTGCATGGAAAAGTTTGGAAGGAATGAGAGAGTGTTTTTGATCGGTGATATGAATGGTAAAGTAGGGAATGTGAAGGTGGATGGAATAGTTGGTGAATGGGGTGTGCCTGCTGAGATAGATGAGAATGGCAGTGCGTTAGTGGACATTTGTGCTGGGAGGGGGTTGGGGATAGCCAATACCTTCTTCAGGCACAAAATGATCCACAGGTATACATGGTGAGTGATAAGAAGGGTGGGTGGTGAACTAAATGAAAGGAAGGCAATGATTGATTATATGTGTGTGGATGAAAGGATGCGAAAATGTGTAATGGATGCAAGAGCTTATAGAGGTTGGGGGAGTGGACTTTCTGACCACTACTTGGTGGTGGCCAGAATCAAGGTCCAATTAGCATGGAGAAATAAAAGAAGGGAAGGACGGGAAGAAGGAGTATTTGTAAGGAGAGTGGAAAGGTTACAAGAGGATGAGAAAAAGGCAGAGTATAAGAGAAAAGTGGAGGAAAGATTAGGCAAATATGAATTGGAGCAGATGGGGGACGTGGAAGGTGTGTGCAGGATATTTACAGGAGAAATATGTGCAGCATGTGATGTGGTGTGTGGGATGAAGAGAAGACGGAGGGGGGGGGGCAAGGAACAGCGTGGTGGAATGAAGAGGTGAGACAGGCTGTGGCACAAAAGAAGAAAGCATACAATGAATGGATGAGAAATAGGGGCGTGGAAGAAGTTGAGAGGCAGAAGAGAGAGTTATATGTAGAAAGAGAGAGGTGAAAAGATTAGTAAGAGAGACTAAGAAGAGAGCAGATGAGGAATTTGGAAGGAACTTGAGTGTAAAGTGGAGGGACTGTAAGAAAATGTTCTGGAAAGAGGTGAAAAGAGTAAGACAGGGTGGAAGTGAAGTTAGCAGGAGAGTGAAAGATAAAAATGGTAGATTACTAGTGGAGAAGGGAGAAAAAGTGAGCAGATGGAGAGAACACTTTAACCCCTTAACCGTGGGGCGTCACTTTCGTGACGCTTGGGAGCAAGGGATCATACCGCGGGGCATCGCTTTTGTGATTCTGTGTTATTTTGAATTCACCCGGGCTTCCAAGTAGTGGCTTGTATCATCTATCAGTACTGCCAATGTCCAACACTAGTCAGCACTCCTAATCTCATCTGTACTCCCATCCATTGTTGACAATTTAGCCATTTCTCCCCGTTCTTGACTCCCCTCCCTACCCCCCCCCTCCATTACCCTATCCTCTCGCCTGCCCGGCCGTGCTATGCTAAGTAAATCTTCCCTGGAATTTTTCACTGATTTCATCCATTGAAATAAGCCCTATGCCCTATTCTTATACCAAATAATATATACAGGAAAGAAATAAGGTAAGTGAGAGAGCCATATACCTGGAATTGGCTAATTATCACCTGACAACACCTCACGTGCACTCGTTCGCTAATTTTCGCTGTTTATTTCCCCTTGAAATATGCCGTATAATCTATTTTCGCAATAAATATACGTATAAGGAGGGAAGGGAGAAGCCTAAGTGATATTTACATTCACCTGGAACTATCTAATTTATAATGTATTGTCTAGATTTCATGCCAATCATTTCACTGCTATATATTAGCTCCTGTCAAGAGGCTAACATTGGCAGTAATGCATTTCCCTAGGTAGGCCACCACCCCGGCCCACCCTTATCAGTTCACTCTCATCTTCCAATGTGGAGGTACGTCTGTTTGCTCTTGCTGACTTCAGGGACTTTTCACCCCCATGCAAAGGGCCCTGTGACCTTTACCCCCTACTAAACCTCGTGTGGAAAGAGGTAAAGGGCTGACAATTGATAAAAGAGTGACTACGATCTTTCTATTGAGTAAAGCAGTGCAAGTGGAATTGTAAATAATGTGTAAATAATGTGTAAACAGCAAGTGAAAGTAATGAATGTAAATATACGTGAACAGTGGAAAATAGTTTTATAAGTTACTTCAAGTGAGAGTGCATAACACAGTGTAAATAAAATAGAAATGTAAATAACGTAATTAAAATAGAGAACGTAAATAGAAATGTAAATGAGTAGTATTATAAGAATACGAGTATATACCCTAGGAGTAATGAAAGTGAAAGTTTCACTCTAGCATGCCTGAATAGTATGAGTTATGAGAGTGAAGGTGAAAGTGACATTCACTCTCAGTGCTAGTATACAGAACGAGAAAGTGAATGCTATGTATTTTGCTGAAAGAAATTGAATCCCTACGGTGACAATAAACTAATACTACTGAAGGAAACTTATGGATAAAGACTGTAGATATATATAAGTGTTATATAGTAATAGAAATATAAGGTGTGAGGAGTTTTATGAATAATAAATGACAGAATACCAACAGCGAACTAGCGCAAGTGGGAAGGTCATACGCGCTCGTAATTTTCATTGCTTTCACAGTGGTTTTTGATCCCAAACTACTTGATAATCATAGAGTAGTGTTTATAGTGTTAATATCTGGCTGTGGTAATCATATTACAGGTTGTCGGGAAGTGTAAAGTGGAGACTTCGTTACCCAACTTCAGAGGTCTCCACAAGTCCTACGGTAATCGACGAAGGCTCAACAAACATCCCAGAAGAAAGCTGAAGGTATGTGCCATATACATATATAATTTTAATATTCTAGGACTAACAACTGATTTTTGGCAAATATTTTTTGAGAGTCTGTCGGAGCCCGAATAACCCCGCTGGAGACGCAAAACATTGGGAAACATGCCCGCGGTGTAAGGGTTAAGGAATTGTTGAACATACAGGATGGAAGTAATGCGAGTATAAGTGGCTGGGGAATGGCTGGGAGAAGGAGGGAGGTGAGAAGACAGGAAGAAATCAGTAGGATAGAAGTTCTGGAAGCAATGAAGAAAGTTAAATTGGGGAAAGCCCCAGGAATTGATGGAGTGCGTGGTGAAATGCTGAAGTATTGGGGAGAGATAGTAGTAGAGTGGATGTGGAAAATGTGCAGATTGGCCTGGGAGGAAGGTAGAGTCCCGGAGGATTGGAAGTCAGGTATAATTATTCCCTTGTACAAAGGAAAAGGGGAAAAAGAAGTGTGTGGTAATCATAGGGGCATCTGTCTTCTTAGTATAATAGGAAAAGTGTAAGGTAGGATACTTACTGACAGAGTTAGAGAAAGAACAGAGGAATTAGTTGGAGAAGAACAGGGAGGTTTTAGGAAGGGAAGAGGTTGTGTAGATCAGATATTCATTCTTAGATTTTTAGCAGAAAAATTTCTAGAGAAGGGAAAGAAGTTGTATGCGGCATTCATGGATTTGGAGAAAGCATATGACAGGGTGGATAGACAAGGATTGTCGAAAGTATTAAGAATATATGAAGTAGATGGGAAGTTGTTGAATGCTGTGAAGAGTATGTATGATGGTGCTAGGGCTGCAGTGCGTGTGGATGGTGAACTGAGTGAATTTTTCTCTTTGAAGGTTGGGTTGAAACAGGGATGTGTCATGTCTCCATGGTTGTTCAATCTGTACATGGATGGGGTAAAAGAGGTACAAGGTAGGGTAGTGGATGTTGGAGTGGCCTTGGTGAGAGAGGGTAGTGTTTGGAAACTCCTTGTACTGTTGTTTGCAGATGATACAGTGTTGAGTGAAGACGAAGGAGAGCTGCAAGGTTTGGTGGATGAGTTTGGGAGGGTGTGTAAGAAACAGAATCTAAAGGTGAATGTAGGAAAGAGTAAAGTGATGGTCTTTGAGAGAGGTGAAGTCAGTGAATGTACAGCGAGGCTGGATGGTGAGGAATTGGAAAATGTGAATACGTTTAAGTACTTGGGTAGTGTGATGAATAAGGATGGAGGTTTGGAAGGTGAAGTGCTTGAAAGGGTACAGCAGGGAAGAAAGGTTGCTGGTTCCTTGAATGCAGTGATAAGAAGAGGGAAGTGAGCATGGAAGTGAAAAAGTTACTACATGACAGTATTGTGATACCAACTCTAACGTATGGAAGTGAAGCTTGGACGTTGCTGGAAGGACACAAGTCAAGAGTGAGAACAGTGGAAATGAGTTATTTAAGAGGAGCCTGTGGGGTCACATGGCGAGACAGGCTGACAAATGAGGATATAAAGGAGCGTTGTGGTGTGGATGTGGATGTGGATGTGATAGGAAGCATTAGGAGGAATACACTAAGGTGGTTTGGCCATGTGGAGAGAATGGAGGGTGAGAGACTGACGAAGAGAGTGTATGTGAGTGAGGTGGAGGGAGGACAAGGGAGGGGGAGGCCGAGGATAAGATGGAAGGATGGGGTGGAGAGGTATATGAGAGAGGGGGGTGTGAGTTGGGAGCGGGGCAGTGAAATGGCGGGGGACAGGGCGACATGGAGGCGATTTGTTTGTGGCCACCCCGAACGGGATTGAGGCGTCTGGCAATAGATAGACAGGTAGATTATTATTATTATTATTATTATTATTATCATTGTTATTATTATTATTATTTATATTATTATTATTTTTTTAATATTATTATTATTATCATTAGTAGTAGCAGTAGTAGTAGTAGTAGTAGTAGTAGTAGAAGCTGGAGAAGAACAGGGAGTTTCTAGGAAAGGAAGAGGTTGTGTTGACTAGATATTCATTCTTAGGTCTTTAATGGAAAAGTTGCTTGAGATGGGAAAGTAGTTGAATGCGCCCTTCATGGATCTGGAGAAAGCATTTGACAGGGTGGATAGACAAGGAATGTGGAAAGTTTAAAGAATATATGGAGTAAATGGCAAGTTGTTGAATGCCGTGAGAAGTAAGTATGAGGGTGCTAAGGCTACAGTGCGTGTGGACATTGAACTGAGTGATTTTTTCCATCTAAATGTTGGATTGAAACAGGGATGTGTCATGTCTCCATGGCTGTTTAATGTGTGCATGGATATGGTTATAAAAGAGATACAAGGTAGGACAGTGGATGTTGGAGCGGCCCTAATGAAAGAGGGCAGTGTTTTGAAACTCCCTGTACTGTTGTTTGCAGATGATACTGTGTTGCTGAGTGAAGACGAAGGGGAGCTGCAAGGCTTGGTAAATGAGTTTGGGAGAGTGTGTAAGAAACGCAGTCTAAAGATGAATGTAGGGATGAGTAAAATTATGGTCTTTGAGAGAAATGAAGGGACAGGATGTACAGTGACGTTGACTGAGGAGGAAATAGAAAATGTGAGTGCATATAAACACTTGGGTAATGTGATGAGTAAGGATGGAAGTTAGGAGGATGAAGTGCTTGAAAGGGTACAACAAGGAAGAAAGGTTAATGATTCTTTGAAAGCAGTGATAAGAAACTGGGAAGTGAGCATGGAAGTAAAGAAGTTACTGCATGTCAGTATTGTGATACCAACTCTAAGGTATGGAAATAAAGCTTGCACCTTGTTGGAGGGACACAAGTCAAGAGTGAGAGCAGTGGAAATGAGTTATTTGAGAGGAGTATGTGCAGTCACATGGAGAGACAAACTGACAAATGAGGAAGCGAAGGAGTGTTGTGGTGTGGATATGGGTGTGATAGAAAGCATTAGGGTATATTGAGGTGGTTTGGCCATATGGAGAGGATGGAGAGAGAGAGACTGATGAGGAGAGTGTATGTGAGTGAGCTGGAGGTGGGGGGAGAAGGATGGAGAGGCCAAGGATGAGATGGAGGGATGGAGAGGTATATGAGAAAGGGAGGTGTGAGCTGGGAGCAGGGCAGTGAAATGATGGGGGACCGGGTGACATGGATGCGATTTGTTTTGGCCACCCCTTACGGGATTAAGGCGTCTGGCAACAGATAGACAGATAGAAAAAACAAATTCTATAGAGCAGTCTCATGAAAAAAGACTGAAAGGGTGGTGGTCAAAGACAAGAGCGACAGTTTAAAGAAGTAAAGATGAATAGGCAAAAAATAAACAAATAAATAAATGTGACAATGAAGGCTGGGAGATGCACCCACTGTGCTCCATAATTATATAGCACAGTGGGTGCCTCTCCTTATTATAATATAGAGAGGCTATCTTCACAGCGTGCGTGTTGCTTTGGCTGCCATGCTGAAACATTGCCTCCATCATGGTAAAGCAATTGGAACACTGTCCTTAGCTTGGGGTCTGTTTCACTGTTGCTTCCACAAGCCGCGCAGTGGTTCATGGCACTATATTTTAGCTGCACAGTGAACCATGGCACTATATTTTCTGGGCTCATCGGCTGATTTCAAAAGAAGTAGGCATCACTTGTAGTGTATAAACATCATCATTGCCGCCTTGGGCCCCTGGCAGTGGGCACATGAGCTACATGGCGCTACCCATGAGGAAGACCCTCCATACGATTGAGCTCAGCGGATGCATCCCGTCTTATAGCATGACCATAACTAACCTAAGACATCATTGGGCCAGTGATACCATAAAAAAAAAAAAAATGAAAAAGCCATGGATTACCCTCTGTAAAATCACAAAATGCTAAAAAAAATCCCAAGATTTAATAGATGAGAATGAAACATACCTCCATGAAACAGGAATCATTGCAGGAAAACTTGGAATGGCTCATTGTCATTATGGACTTGCTCTTGCTATCATGGAGTTAAATTGTCTAATTTTTGTACATGCTGACTACTGTTATCAATTCATTAATCAGATGAAAATAGAATTATGTTAGTAACCCCTTCGCCCACGATGACGCACTTGTCGTCATTTGGAAGTGTCTGCGACTATACGCGAAGATGCGTTCGTTGTCATAAAAGTAGACTGTAGCACCAGTCGAGCAGGGCAGTACTCCCGAGGTGGATGGAAAGCTGATGACAGGGAGTGCTGGAGCTCCCATTTCATCAGCCCTCAGGACTAGTTCCTGACCATCCCCCTTTGCTGAACTTTTTCAGTGTCTCAGTTACACAGAGAGTAGGCCAGCATGCTCTCCAGTACAAATTTCTCTAACTATCTTCACCAAACTACATGCACAGTACACACTACACTTCCTATTCAAAATTTACCTAAAATGGCGTCGTTATATCAAGCCTCGGAGTCCCCAGGGGGGGGGACCATAAATGCCCCCACCATCTGCCCCTCTCCCGGTGACGACTCAAGGTGCCTGGAACCACTGTCTGACTCTCTTCTTCTTCATTTCTGCAACATTCGCGGCCTTTCCTCTAACTTTCGCTCTGTTGAGCACCACCTCTCCTCCTCTAAACCTCACCTTCTTTTTCTAACAGAGACTCAGCTGTCTGAGGCAACTGACAGCAAACCCTTTTCTGTATCCTCCTACTTTCTCTATACTCATTTCAAAGCCAAAGGTGGCTGTTGTGTATATATACGCAACGACTTATCTTGCTCTCGTGTTCCTGAACTCGATTCTTCTGAATTCTCCACACTCTGGCTTCGGCTTTCCTGTCATTCTCTGACTAAATATATCTGTGCTGTTTACTTATCCCCTAATTCTACTGACTATCAAAAATTCTTTGACTATCTTACTTCTACGATGGAACACATTCTATCCATTTCTCCTTTCTCTGAAATCTCCATTCTTGGAGATTTCAATGTTCACCACCACCTTTGGCTCTCCTCTCCTTTCACGGATCCACCTGGTGAACAAGCCTACATCTTTTCTATCCTTAATGACCTAGAGCAGCTTGTACAGCACCCTACTCGTATCCCTGACCGCCTTGGAGAGAGCTCCAACATACTTGACCTCTTCCTCACAACTAATCCTTCTGCTTACTCTGTTAAACTTTTCTCTCCGTTGGGGCTCCTCCAATCACAACCTTATTACCTTAACCTGTCCTATCACTCCGGTACGGCATGTGGACCCTCCAGGGAAACGTCGTCTGTGGCATTTTGGAGCCGCAGACTGGGAGGCCCTCAGGCAGTACTTCTTTGATTTTCCCTGGAATGATTATTGCTTCCATGGCCGTGAGCCATCTGAGTGTGCCTTGCGCATTACGGAGGTTATTCTCTCGGGCATGGAAGCATACATTCCTTTCTCATATCCTTTGACTAACGCAAGAAAGCCTTGGTTTAATCACGCTTGTTCTAATGCTGTCCGCAACAAGGAGAGGGCCTACAAAAGGTACCGGAGCCAACCCACCCCTGAATCACATCATCTTTACGTTTCTGCCCGGAATCGTGCTAAGTCTGTTCTTCGCTCTACTAAAAATAATTTCATCCATACTAAATGCTCTCAACTCTCCAACTCGAATTCTTCCCGCTCCTTCTGGCATCTTGCCAAAAATCTTTCTAACAACTTTACCTCATCATCCTTCCCTCCTCTCTTCTACTCTGATGGTTCTGTAGCTATTTCTTCTACTGATAAAGCAGATCTCTTCGCACAGACTTTCTCCTCCAATTCTACCTTAGACGATTCCGGTGCTGTTCCTCCATCACTTCCCCCCTCTGACTTCCTCATGGCTGACATTAAAATTTCTTCAGTTGATGTATTTTCTGCCATCACTGGCCTCAGTACTAACAAGGCATATGGGCCTGATGGGGTCCCTCCTGTTGTTCTCAAGAACTGTGCTAATGTGCTTACACCCTGCCTAGGCAAACTCTTTCGTCTTTGTCTGTCAACTTGTACCTTTCCTTCTTGCTGGAAGTTTGCTCTCATTCAGCCAGTCCCAAAGAAGGGTGACCACTCCCAACCCTCCAACTATCGTCCAATTGCTTTAACGTCCTGTATTTCAAAAGTTTTCGAGTCAATTCTTAATCGAAAAATTTTAAGGCATCTTTCCTATCACAACCTTCTTTCCGATCGTCAGTATGGGTTCCGTCAGGGACGCTCCACTGGCGATCTTCTCACCTACCTTTCAGACTCCTGGTCATCCTCCTTTCGGGACTTTGGCGAAAGCTTTGCCATTGCGCTTGACATCTCAAAGGCTTTCGATCGAGTCTGGCATAAATCTTTAATTTCCAAACTGCCCTCCTACGGTTTCTATCCTTCTATCTGTGCCTTCATCGCTAGCTTCCTTTCTGGTCGTTCTATAGCCGCTGTTGTAGACGGCCATCGTTCTTCTCCTAGATCTATCAACAGTGGTGTTCCTCAGGGCTCTGTCCTATCACCAACTCTCTTCCTTTTATTCATCAATGATCTTCTAAGCTGTACATCTAACCATATCCACTCATACGCTGATGACTCCACCCTTCACCTTTCCATTCGGTTCCCGCAACGCCCATCTCAACAGTTACTTCAACAAACAAGGGATGAGGCTATGGCACACCTAATGTCTGACTTGGCTCGTATCTCTGACTGGGGTAAAAATAATATGGTTGTCTTTAATGCATCTAAGACTCAGTTCTTACACCTATCAACCCGACAAAATCTTCCACAGGTATACCCACTAATGTTTAATAATATTCAGCTTAATCCTGCATCATCCTTGAACATGCTTGGGGTTTCATTTACTCGGGACTTATCTTGGAAAGAACATATTACATCTCTTGTAAAATCTGCTTCCAAGAGATTGGGTGTGCTAAGCCGACTCCGCTCTTTCTTTACCCCTGCGCAATTGTTGACTCTATACAGGGGTTTTATCCGCCCCTGTGTGGAGTACAACTCTCATGTGTGGGGAGGCTCCCCTCATACAGCTCTTCTCAATAGGGTGGAGTCAAAGGCTTTTCGTCTCATTAACTCTCCTCCTCTTACTGACTCCCTTCAACCTCTGTCTCTTCACCGCACTGTTGCATCTTTATCTCTTTTCTATCGCTACTTTAATGGTCACTGCTCCTCTGAACTGTCTGCTTGCATTCCTCCACCTCTACGAAGGGCGTGTAGCACTCGTCTGGCAGCAAACTCTCATCCTTTTTCTGTCCAACTCTCTAATGCAAGAGTTAACCGTTACTCCCAGTCTTTCATTTATGCAACAGGTCAGCTCTGGAACTGTCTCCCTCTGTCTGTATTTCCTGCTGCCTATGATCTCCAGTCTTTCAAATGCAGTGTGTCCAGGCATCTCAAAATGATCGGATCTTGAATTTGGCTCTATATTGTATTTTGTTTTTCTCTTGGAGGGAACTGTTACTGCGGGCTCATGGCCTTTGGTTCCTTCTTCCTCGCATAAAAAAAAAAAAAAAAAAACTTATGTCAATGAAAAAGTTTTGGGCCGATTGATGTCATTTTTGGATGTGTCATAGGTCCCGCAAGTCTCATCAAAATTAATGACTTTGCAACCTTGGGGCCTGAGATGCGGGGCAGCCCAGCTGTCGAGGGAGAAGGTAGCATGTGGATGGGCATTTAAATCTTACTCTATTTACCCCGTCCCAGGACGTGCGTCATATTCCACTATATCAATAGTGCTTGTGTTTACTTTTTGGGCACTATTGTGATTAGATTTGGTGTTTTCAATAGGGAATTAGGTTTTTGTGAGTCATTCATGGCCGTTATTCTGCCGTTGGCCCAACGAAGATTGTGGTAGGCCTACTCTGTTTATCAGCGGTTCCCAACAACTACACTCCCTCTACCCTGCACCCAATGTGAGTATTCAACCATTGAATAATAGTGACAGTGAATCAGGTGAATATAGTGTGCAATAGCCAGTGACGAAGGACATGGTGAAACGTTTAGCTGAGGGAGGTGGGCAACTGCCTGACAACACGACATTGTCTTGAAGGGAATATTTGCCAAGGTGTTGATGAAGTCCTTGTTTTGTGCTGATATATGGTGGATAGTGTTATTGTGCAATAGATAGGAGTATAGTGCAGTGAGTGTACATGATGAAATATTGGCTAGGACAGGAGTCACGTACGCCTTACAGCCACAGCATGCCGTTGTCAGGAGGGGATAAAATACAGGAAGTTTAGAGGGATATTTGATTTTATCATATTGTTACATTTATTTCGTGTGTTTTCTGCTTTCTATGTGAAATAAAGGATGAGTGTTATTGATATGTTTATCGTATGCTTGTGTGGATGAATGTAAACACTGCACCACGTGCTCATCAGAAAATCTCATCTGTGATACCTTAGGTATCACAGATGTGACATACAGAGCACGATCAGGTACTGTTGTGGTGAAATATCATGTATGTCTCATAAATTGATGGGTTAGATTATGTGTATTGTGAAATAAAATCGTAAACATTGCAGCATCTTCTGGTAAGGGAAACATCATCTGCTACACCTTAGTGGACAGGTAAGGGTCACGTACTTGTACTTGTTGTGGTGTAACATACTGTTTATCTCATATATTGATAGATTTGGTTATGTTTTATATGGGAAGAAAGTGGAAAAATGAGCCAGGTCCTCGTAAGGAAGAGTGTCTGTCGTACATCTGAGCTAGCACAAAGGTAGCGAAATGCAACGCGAGGTTAGGAACATGTGCATTTATATATATGTTTTTTTTTTTCTTGGTGAAATCTACTGTGTTTCCCATGTACTGATATATTTGGCTATGTTTTATGTGAAAAGACAGTGAAAAAGTGAGCCACATCCTCGTAAGGAAGAGTGTGTGTCGTACACCTGAGCTAGCACAAAGGTAGTGAAATGCAATGCGAGGTTTGGAACATGTGCATATACATATATTTTTCTTTTTCGGGGTGAAATCTACAGTTTCCCATGTCCTGATATATTTGGCTATGTTTTATATAAAAAGACGAAAAAAAGTGAGCCACGTGCTCGTGAGGAAGAGTGTGTGTCATACACCTGAGCTAGCACAAAGATAGCGAAATGCAATGCGAGGTTTGGAACATGTGCATTTACATATATATGTTTTTTTTTTCTTGGTGAAATCTACTGTTTCCCATATGCTGATATATTTGGCTATGTTTTATGTGTAAAGACAGTGAAAGACTGACCTACTGCAGTGTGTTCTCATAAGGGAAACACCGTCTGCTACACCTTAGCACACAGGTAACGGCCTGTGGAACACTTCCATCTACATATTACTGGTGAAATGTACTGTGTATCTCATAAAAATGATAGATTTGGTTACGTGTAATATCCAAAGAAAATGAATGGGGTAACCAAGTGTTACTGGCCCCTACCTGTGTGCTAAGTCAGGTGTAGGAGGTGATGTTTTCCAAGGACATACACATATATCATGAACCCTTGCACTGTGCCAGTGCTGAGCCAAGTTCTTGGCTGGCTGTGAATAACATATCTTGACTCCATTATTGCAGCTCACACTCCTACCACTGCACTGGACTGCCACAGGGTCCACAATCCCTCAGACAGCAATTTATTCTCCAGTTGGCTTGCAATGACAGCAGTCTTGCAGAAATGAGACGCAGGTTGGCACCACACAAGTGGCGTCAGATCCTCAAGGAGGTAGAGTCGGAGAGTGACATTGAGAGCGACTGTTCTGGGGTGGAGGAGGTTGAGCTGATGCCATCCGGTCAGCAAGTGAAGCTACCCCGCCGCCTTCCTCCGAGGGAGACCACACCATCATCATCGGCCGGCTTCACTGGACAACCCTCCCCACCTCTAGGCCCTGCCAATCCTACTGCTCTCTTCGTCGGCTCCCAGTCTCCAGGCCCCTCTGCCCCCCTTGGTGAGCCAGTGTCACCAGAAGCCGGGCCATCATTCGCAGTGATGGCCCCTCCACCAGCTTCTGCCATGCAGGATGCTATGGTGACATCCTCGCTGACGAGGCCGAGGAGACTGGTGTCCCCAGAGCCCTCTGTCTCATCCTCTTCCTCGTCCGAGGTGTCCCCTCCTAGGCAAGGGCTTCGTGGTCCGCTGCCTGGACACGAGGGATGTCCAAGGGGTCGGAGGGCAGGCCGAAGGGTGTCAACTGGCCGACCCACTGCCACTGCCGCCACCGCCACTGAAGAGGATCCTGGGTGGAGCAGTGGCCCGTTCACACCGAACCACGGGCCGTTCACTGGTTCCCCGGGGATGAAGGTGGATATTCCAATAACTCCCCTGCAGTTTTTTTAGCTCTTCTTCACATGGGAGTTGTTGTCATACCTCACCGTGGAGACCAATTGGTACGCCACATTCCTGGGGACTCAGCTGGATGCCTGGTTCTCCTGCAACGAAGAGGAGATGGCCAAGTTGCTGGGGCTATACCTTTTCATGGTGTCTGTACACATGCCGACCATCAGGCACTACTGGAGGAGCTCTGAGCTGCACGACTACCCTAGGGTCTGGCGGGCGATGAGTGGAAGTCGCTTCAAAGGCATCCTGAAGCACTTCCACTCCTTCAACACGCTTGCCATTCCCCGGGACAACCAAGATCGGCTCATCTGCATTTGCATGGTCATGGAGTACCTCCTTCAGCGGTTCCAAGCAGCACACCTACCCGAGTAGCAGCTCAGCCTGGATGAGGGCTCTCTGGTGTGGAAGGGCCGGCTGTTCTTCCACATCTACAACTCCCAGAAGCCCAACAAGTATGCCATCAATATGTACATGCTAGCCGAGTCATCCTCGAGCTACATATGGAACCTGGAGCAGTGTACCCTCCAGAACACCTTGTTGGGCCTCGTGGAACCATTGAAGGACCAGGGCTATAAGTTGTTCATGGACAACTATTACAAATCTGTAGCCCTGTGCAAACGACTCTTCACTGCAGGATTTTACGTATGTGGGACCCTACGGCTGCCTAGAGGAGTGCCACACCAGCTGCAGGCCATTGCCAAGGCTAAGAGCCTGCCCGAGGGGGGCATAGCATACAGGCACAAAGACAATGTGCTAGTCCTACTGCGGAAGAACAAGCGCATTGTGAACATGGTGTCCACCTTCCACACTGTGGACACCATTCTGAAGAGGGTTCGAGGAAAGATGCAGGATAATGATGGGTGGACAATCTATGTGGAGAAGGTCGTTCACAAGCCCGTCATTGTGGAGGAGTACAACAGGTATATGGGTGGGGTGGATCACTTTGATCAGATGGTCCAGAACTATCCCATCCAATGCTGAACTGTCAAGTGGACAAAGAAGATCACATTCTACTTCATCCAAATGGCTCTGTTCAATGCGTTTGTCTTGTATAAGAAGTACAGATGTGCACAAGTAACTCTCTTGGAATTTGTGGAGCAGATCATCTACGGTCTTCTGCATTTCCACGAAGAGGACTGGCCCGCATCTGGACACACACTCCACCATGCTCCAGACCTACCTACCCGGCAGCCAACACCAGCATCAACTGGCACCCAGCAGGCACAACCACCAGTGCCAGGATTGGCCCAGCCACCACTAGCACCAGCACAGCCTGCAGGAGACCCCACACCAGCACCACCAGAAGCAGGGCCATCACAGGTGCCACCATCACCACCAGCACCACCTGCAGGAGGCCCATCAGGGGTGCCAGAACCACCACCACCGCCAGTTGCTGGTCTGTCAGGAGAACCCGTGCCTGGTCTTGCAGCTCCCGCACGACAGGACCACAGAGCACGAGGGTATCCAAGCAAGCGTCGCTGGGTCATCAACGATGACGTAAGGTTGGATCGCACTCTGGGCCACCACCAGGCGAGGATCCCTGACAAGAAGAGGCCCAGGTGTGCCTTGTGCCTCAAGTTGGGGAGGAGAAAAGACACAAGGAACATGTGTCTTGTATGTGATGTGCCTCTCTGCATGGATGATTGTTTCGACCGGTACGGTACCATACCAAGCGATACCTTCACTAGTGGAGCACACACACACACACATACACACACAGTACAAAACTCCTCACCTCTTAACCGATCTGGTCCTGCAGGAAGATCATCGCCACTGGAGAAGTACGTGGTATTCTTTTTTTATTTATCTATTTACCTCTATTTATGTCAGTATATTTACATATACATATATATTGTTTTTCACCTCAACACAAATGACAGGGAAATAAGTACAGCTTCAGTTTCAGTTGCTAGCAACAGGTTTTTAGTGTTCATGTGTGGTTTCTGAGAGGACTAAAAACAAAACAGAAGTAATTTTATGAAATAGTTTTTGGTATAAAACCAAAGAAAGCGAAGCTAGCAAGCATAAAAGTGTTAGTGCGCTACGGGGAACTAGCGTAAGTGAGCACGGCCGATGGCTGGTCAGCACGTGGCAAAATAAGCCTTAGTTTTTTTGCGTTTTTCTTGAAAACTATGGGGCCTAGGATCACCGTTCTTTACTGAGAAGAAAGAGGATGAAATTGTGCATAGGATGATGAAATAAAAACATAAGGGTGCCACTGAAAGTTCTTTGCAAACCCTCCCCGAATAACAAAGTTGTTTTCTGTCGAAAATGGGTTTTAATTCCTTGCTTATTACTCGAAGAGCATACATCGTATCAAACTGGGACCTGACCCATTCGAAAGCTAATAAAATTATCTTTCGATTGATGGTGTAACATGTAGAGATTAATTAGTAAACATTCGACTTGTGATGTTGGGAAATGAAATCTATGATCCCGAATGTTTAATCCGAGCGCCCTAACGTACGTATAGTTTTTTTTTTTTTTTTTTTGCTTATCGTGTAGAACAAACATCGGAGAATAGGAAAATATGGGTTTTGTAGCAAATAAATATGTTTGGGTGGTGAAAATAAGCCGAGAATACACATTTTTGGAGTGCGCGGCAGCTGGGGGGGAGGGGAGAAAAGCCTGCATGTAAAAGCCGGGAAAACTTAAAAACTTATATGCTAGCGAAAGGGTTATTTCATAATTCCACAATAAGAAATTCCTTAACTCTCATACAGCTAAATAACACCTTTAGGAACGAGTGGATTAGCTTCTTTTTTGTTTGTGCCAAGGCACACTGCACTTGGGTGCGTGCCGCACACCGGCCCAGAAATAGTTTCCAGAACTTTTGTTCCCGAGCATTTTTGGCGCGTAAATTTAGTCATATCGTTATGAAACCTATGCCATGGGACGCAGCAAAGGCTGTATTTTCACATGAATGTCTCAAAAATACGACAGGACGATACATAATGACAATGTCGATGAGTAGAATTCGAAAAAAGCAGATATGTGCAAAACGTTTGTATACACTATACTCTCAGATGGTTTTTGCGTACAGATATTTCAGAAATGTCTTTTTTTTTTTCTCTAATAATAAAGTACAGCTCTATAAAATGAGTAAACTATACGATTTTTATCATGACTGAAACGTGAGAAACACAATTTTGGAAAATGTCATAGAACTGCTTCTAGTTTGCTGATGCGATGCCCAGTTTTTCAAAACCATGGAGTAGGGCTAATTTTCCCTGAAACTCCCCTATTTGATATATTTGCTTAAATCTGAGCATAACAACAATGAAAAACTAAGTTGCGAGCAAAATGTTTATACACACTTCTCTAGCAAAATGTTTATACACACTTCTCTAGCAAAATGTTTATACACACTTCTCTCACATGATTTTCACCCAAACATGTTTGAAAAAAAAAAAAAAAAAAAGTGTTTTTATTACAGAATCTTTAAGTACAAAATTCTATGAAAATTATAAAGCAAACTAGAAATTTCTGCCATAATTCGAACCGGAGAAAGAGAAATTTTGAAAAATGTCACTGAGGACCACCTCTAGCACGGTGATGCAATGCCTGAATTTTATTTAGCTTTTTTTCTGGTAGTGCACAGACTATTGGAGCTATTCTTATGACCTGAGTATGGATGAAAAAGAAATTTCAGTAGCTAACTAGAGGCCCCCCCAGGGGGGGAATCACACCAGCCGCGAGCAAATACATATCTAGCGCAGCTCGTAATGTGACCTCGACATTGACCTACTTTCACCAATTTCGAACTCGTCCGAGATTTTCATCCCTGTAAAATTTTGTAATGATATCTGGAGTGATTGCAAAGTCATCGTGCTAACAGACACACAGATACGCACACAGACACACAGACAGACAAACTGAAAACAATACCAGCTTCGCTATCGCGTCTGGTAAACATGAAAGTAACCTGAAATTCATACTGGAAATAATAAAGGTAAGTGATAGGTTTGAACAGCATTATGTACCATCCTGGACTACACTTTTAGTCTTATTTTTTATGGAGAAATATGGGAAATTGGTATTTATAAGCCTGAATAATTATTAAAGTACTGCCCTTTAGGAAAAAAAGGAAACCAAATGCGTGTTTGTCTCGATATTAGAGATACTGTCTCGCCACTACCAACTTGCGTCTCTACAGCGTTTTCGTCAGTGGGTATGTACAATATATAACATATGGATCCTGCTAATCACGATGACACCAAATACAAGGCGACTGTAAATGATAAAAGCAAGGGTGTAATAAAAATGTAAAGCTATAGTTTTGCACCTCCAATGACAAGTTTGTTTTGATTGTTTATTTTATCTTTTGCTTTCTATTTTTTTTTTTTTTTTTTGTCTTAAATATTGGCAATAAGTATCCGTACATTATCGTGCAACCCTTTCAGAGGAGAATGTAACCAACTGCATGTAGATATCATAAACAGTTTTGGAGATGTGGATGTTTTTAAACAAAGCTCACTCGGCTCATACCTTTTGTCACGCCAAGAGCGTTTTCGGGATTTTTGAAAGCGTCATGTATTCTATAATGATAATATAATTATTCGCCGATTAATTATGTAAAGTATGGGTCACTGCAACGATAAAGAGAACAACTGAGATGCTGCTCCCACCAATGACTGTGAATAACTGTGTTGGCTGAAGAAGGTGTGCGGCAAGACCCACACCCTTTGTTGTATAAGTACTTTGTATACCTTTACAGTAATAATTATTTCAATCATCAATCCTCCGGGTGCACACAAAAGCTGGCACTTCCGTTGAATGGACCACACCTCCCTGATCAGAAGACAACTCCAGAGTGACTGCTGGGACAATTTCCTGTCTTTCCCATGAGACGCTTGTGTCAAAATTCAGCTTAAAGGTATCAGAGCCAACCCACCCTTGAATCACATATTTTTGCTTCTGCCCGGAATCGTGCCAAGTCTGTTCTTCGCTCTGCTAAAAATAATTTCATCCGTACTCAGTTCTCTCAACTCTCCAACTCGAATTCTTCCCGCTCCTTCTGGCACATTGCCAAAAAACTTTCAAACAGCTTTCCCTCATCATCCTTTCCTCCTCTTTCTACTCTGATGGCTCTGTAACTATTTTTTCTATTGATAAAACTGATAACTTCGCTCAGACTTTCTCCTTTAATTCCACCTTAGACGATTCCGGTGCTGTTCCTCCATTACTTCCCCCCTTTGACTTCCTCATGGCTGACATTAAAATATCTTCAGCTGATGTATTTTCTGCCATCATTGGTCTCAGTACTAACAAGGCTTATGGGCCTGATGGAGTCCTCCTGTTGTCCTCAAGAACTGTGCTTCTGTGCTTACGTCCTGCCTAGGTAAACTCTTTCGCCTTTGTCTGTCAACTTGTACCTTTCCTTCTTGCTGGAAGCTTGGTCTCATTCGGTCAGTCCCAAAGAAGAGTGACAGTTCCTAACCCTCTAACTACCGCCCAGTTTCTTTAACATCCTGTATCTCTAAAGTTTTCGAGTAAATTCTTAACAGAAATATTATTAAGCATCTTTCGTATCACAACCTTCTTTCTGATCGTCAGGGACGCTCCACTGGTGATGATCTCACCTACCTTTCAGACTCCTGGTCATCTTCCTTTCGGGACTTTGGCGAAAGCTTTGCCGTTGCACTTGACATCTCAAAGGCTTTCGATCAAGTTTGGCATAAATCTTTAATTTCCAAACTGCCCTCTTACGGTTTCTATCCTTGTATCTGTGCCTTCATCTATAGCTTCCTTTCTGGTCGTTCTATAGCCTCAGTTGTAGACGGCCATCGTTCTTCTCCTAGATCTATCAACAGCGGTGTTCCTTAGGGCTCTGTCCTGTCACCAACTCTCTCTTTTTGTTCATCAGTGACCTATTAAGCTGTACATCTAATGCTATCCACTCGTACGCTGATGATTCCACCCTTCACCTTTCCATTTGGTTCGCGCAACGTCCATCTCATCAGTTACTTCAACAAACAAGGGATGAGGCTGTGGCACACCTATTGTAATGTCCGACTTGGCTCGTATCTCTGATTGGGGTAAAAATAATCTTGTTTTTAATGCATCAAAGACTCAGTTCTTAAGCCTATCAACCCGACAAAACGTTCCAGAGGAGTACCCACTAATATTTAACAATATCCAGCTCAATCCTGAGTCATCCTTGAACATGCTTGAGGTTTCATTCACTCGGGACTTATCTTGGAAAGATCATAATACATATCTTGTAAAATCTGCTTCCAAGAGATTCGGTGTGCTAAGCTGACTCCGTGCCTTCTTTACCCCTACATAGTTGTTGACTTTATACACTGGTTTTATTCTCCCCTGCGTAGAGTACAACTGTTATGTGTGGGGAGGCTCCCCACTTTCAGGTCTGCTCAATAAGGTGAAGTCAAAGGCTTTTCATCTCATTAAATCTCCTTCTCTTACTGGCTCCCTTCAGCCTGTGTCTTTTCGCCGCACTGTTGCATCTTTATCTCTTCTCTATCGCAACTTCAATGGTCACTGCTCCTCTGAATTGTCCGCTTGCATCCCTCCACCTCTACACGGGCGCGTAGCACCTATCTAGCAACAAACTCTCATCACTTTTCTGTCCAGCTCTCTAATGCAATAGTTAACCATTACTCCAAGCCTTTCATTTATGCAACAGGTCAGCTTTGGAACTGTCTCTTTCTGTTTGTACTTCCTACTTCCTATGATTTCCACTTTTTCAGATGCAGTGTGTCCAAGCATTTCGAAATGAACAGCTCTTGAATTTGGCTCTCTTCTGTATTGTTTTTTTTTTTTTTTTTTTTTTTCTTGGAAGGAACAGTTTGCGGGCCCCTGGCTGTTGGTTCCTTCTTCTTTGCATAAAAAAATGCCCCTACCCTGTTCATTTGAGAGAACTTGACGAAAATCATCGTCCCCAAATTTGAAGCATTAAGCGTTGCAGTTCATAAGCGTGCAGAAGCAAGTATGTCCCTTTTCCTCCTGAATAGGGGTGGAGATGCAAATGCGTCTATATCCTATAGATGTTAAATCGTATTCTTTCCATTCCTCAGTCTCCAGATATCACCATTCTTGTAAAAAATAATTATTACTATCTGCTCCTCCATATCCAACCTATCTGATAAAGAAACATGGCTCTACATTTGCCGCACGCACATGGCCAGATGGATGCACTGTTTGTCCCAGACTGTATCCCTCTCTCCCTCTCTCACTCATTCACTGACTGATTCACTGAGTTGCTGTACTTTCGTGAAGAGTGGAGTTCAGCCCATACAGGAAGATTGTTAGGATAACCAAATTTAGAACAATGGAAGACCTCTCCTGTCCTGGACAGGCACCCACCAGGAAGTCACTCATGACCCATCCATAGGAGTATCCTGAGGGAATGAGCTTTATGTGGCATACTAACATGAACGAGGGTTTGACAGATACTGAAAAGAGGGTCTGCAGAGTATTACACCTATCTGATAAAGCATTCCTATCCCAACATGGGTAATTTCAGCTGCGCTTTTCCCCTTACTCACCTTTTCGGATTTTGAGAAAACGATGTTTTTTTTTTTTTTATGTGTCCGACTATGGGCATAGGCTTCACAGCCTGCACTCAAGGCCCTGTAGTCCTCCTACATACCATACACCTCTCTACATGTCACCACTTCGGCACTAACACCCACCATCCACATTGAATACATGCTAGGGCTGTCTCATACAGGACTGGTGTATTGGTATTAGCGGGGGTACTTTTTATGACATGTCGGCGGGTCTTCTGGTAGATCAGGAAAGTCTGCTTTTTCATGAAATTCAAATCCTTAAACTGTTCCCTGCCCCAGCCGGGATTCAAACCTGGGTCCAACAGGACTGCAGGCCGCCTCTCTACCGATTCAGCCACCGCCTCCCCCACCATGGAAACAAACACCAGTTAACGCTACGAAGGGACAGCAGCCATCACGATGACAGAGTCTTATCTAGTGTTCAGAAGAATGGCGTAAAGTTACCAATGGAAAAATAACTTTCGATAATGATTTGGCGAATTCCAGATGTACAGTTTATGGATAAGTATGAAATTCTGCTGTTTAAAGACATCATAGGCTAAATATAACCGTAATAGATGTTAGTTTCCTCAACAGACAATGTAAATGCATTGAGGTCAGTGCTGGACAAACACAGTATGACTGATGGTTAAGTGTCATTTTTGAAAAAAAAAAAATAAAATAAATAAATAAATAAAATAAAGAGGTATACCATCCCTGGATTTCAAACTAATAAAAAGGATGATCAGAAGCAAAATACCGCAACACTCAATCACTGCAGCATCATGAACGCCAATGTTCACCTGAATAGTGAAAGGCACCCAGATATGAATCTAGACCTAGATTTGGAGCAGTATATCTTCATTGGCACATATAAAATGCTAATCGATTATTATAACCACCTCACTCACATTTCACTGAATGAATATAAGAAATTACATCATATGTCCAAGCAGCACCCAGAATCAACAGATAGCTCCCATCGGTTCAGAGCAGTACCTAAAATTGGCCGACCCCGACCGAAAGGATGGGGTGGGCCATGTGAGAATAGCAGGGAAAACGAGGGGATGAGTCCTCCCCCGACCAAAGGGATGGGTGGGCTCAGATCATGGTTTCCTCTACTACTAGTGATGCAAAGTATGCCCATTAAACAAAATCTTCTAGCATTAGCCCAAACATATCTGTTGGGTGTAATAATAACAGGCAAATGTTGCTTGAAAGAGTTGTTTAAGTCTGACGATGGGTTTTCTCAGAACAAAATATTTCAGCGTTAACCTGACTGTAGTAGTAGTTGCAACCCGGGCTCATCTGAATATGAACCTGACAAAACTGTATGTGAACCTGGCAAACTAAATGTGAATATGGAAAAATGTATGTCAACCTGACAAACTGTATGTGAAGCTGACAAACTGTATATGAACGTGACAAACTTTATATGAACGTAACAAACTGTATATTCTTACCTAATTGTTCTTACCTAATTGTATCATTACAGGAATGGGTCAACCTCGTACTGTTCCGTGTTCTGAACCATTCTTGGTTTTGGCACACTGTTTCATTCAGTAGAGCATTCCACTAATCAATTGCTCTATTTGGGAAACTGAATTTCCTTACGTTTTTATCACCTCTCTTTTTGTGCTTTTTTTTTTTGTTTTTTTTTGCGGTGTCTCTTGCTGTTGCTTCCCCAGAGATTATAATTATACTCATTTATTACTATTTTCTATTTTCCTGTGATGTATTTATATAGCATAATCATGTCTCCTCTTTTCCTTCTCTTTTGTAATGTTGTTAGGTTTGATCTAGTCTTTCATTATAGTTCAGATCCCTTAAGCTTGGTGCCCATCTTGTAGCGCGGCCCTTTATACCTTTTCAGTCTTATCTATGCGTGTTTTGAAATGTGGATTCCAGACTACAGACGCATACTCCAGAGTTGGTCAAATGAATAATGTGATGATCTTTCTTAGCATGAGTTCATTATATATGTGAATGCTAATCTCATATTAGTATGCAGGGTATACATGTTCCGTACTTTCTCCTTGATGTGGTCAGCCGGAGATAGTATGTTACTAATAATGACTCCTAGGTCCCTCTCCTTTTCAGATTTGTGTAGGGTTGAACTTCCTAGCTTATAATCCCAGTTTGGTCATTTTTTCACCATTGCCAAACTTTATTACATGTGAACTTGACAAACTGTATGTTAACCTGGCAGACTGTATGTTAACCTGGCAAACTGTATGTCAACTGGCAAACTGTATGTTAACCTGGCAGACTGTATGTTAACCTGGCAGACTGTATATTAACCTGTCAATCTGTATGTTAATCTGGCAGACTGTATGTTAACCTGGCAGACTGTATGTTAACTGGCAAACTGTATGTTAACCTGGCAGACTGTATGTTAACCTGGCAGACTGTATGTTAACCTGGCAAACTGTATGTTAATTTGGCTGACTGTATGTTACCCTGGCAGACTGTATGTTAAACTGGCAAACTGTATGTTAACCTGGCAAACTGTATGTTAACCTGGCAGACTGTATGTGAACTTGACAAACTGTATGTTAACCTGACAGACTGTATATGAAACAGGCAAACTGAAATCCTTCTGCAGCCCACCATCCTCCTTTTGGGGGGATAGGGAGGGAATTGAGGGAGTTCAGGATGTTGCTGCAGTATGAGGGTTTACACGTACAGTAATCTGGCAACAGAGAAGAGTAAGGGATCTTCAGGTTTACCCTCTCAGTGTCAGTCACGCAATTCGCGTGTCATGTGGATTTTCTAAATTTGTTCAGTCATGCGAATCACGTTTATAAGCACCAAAAAATTCACCAAAAATTAAGTTTCTGGCTGATTTGCATCAAATTTTCGTGCAGTGTAACGATTGTAGTGCTTTCCAATGGTAAGGCATTGGCAACACTGAGCTGCCTCACGGGGCCCAGCACATACTGAGAAACCTCAGCCTCTTCCAAGCAGCCAGGTGGTGAGGTTGCGTCTCATGTACTGTGCCTTTAAACTCCTACTAATTCTCCTCCTCCTGCCCAAGCCGAAGCCCCAATGGACTCAGTGTGATAATGCAATATTTGTGAGCATATTTGTATGTGATATTGTCGATGGAACATAGATATATGTCACGAAAAGGAATTGTGTCCGTTATCAAGTGTTAGGCTTACAACCGATATGCGTGTTCACTGTGGCGGGGTTTCGCCTCTTGCCCTCCTCAAGGCCCTATGGCATGAATACAAATACGTATATAATGAAGCCAATGCCTAAACTGTTTTTTGTGTGAAAGATATTGTGGCTGGCTTGGTGAAATCATGGAACTAGTTAGCATTGTGGATGCCATGAAACATAGTGTGGAATGGGGCAGGCATCACGTACATTTTTTATAGTCAGGAAGGGAGAATTAGAGGTGTTTAGGGATGGAGTTATTGTGATTCTGATAGTGAAAATGCATATGGAATTGTGTGAAATATACGTCTAACATGCTGCGGGTGTTCGTGAAGGAGTGTGGTGTGTGCCAATACAATAGAGTTGCTTCGTACTCTCCTGGCGAAGGATGTTTCATCACAGTCATGTTGAATCGTAGAAAGGAAGGGAGTAATTGCGGAGGTTAGGGTAAAATCATTGTGATAGTCATGTATTTGTGTATGATATTGTGTCAAGTGTAAGTGAAATGTGTCACGTATCCTCATGACGGCATGAATTATGGTGCGTAGCGTAGGTGAGCGGTACTTTAGCGGCAGGTGTGCTGTGAAAGGTAACGATGCCAAGGAACGAGGGACGTCACTGAACAAGTACTGTACCTTGGTCAGACATTTAGTGATAAAGTATACTTTATGTAAAATATACATGAACTGTGCCGCGAGTGTTCGTTTAGGTGCATAGCGTAAGTGAGTGTTACTTTAGCGGCAGGTGTGCTGTGAAAGGTAACGTTGCCAAGGAACGAGGGACGTCATTGAACAGGTACTGTACCTTGGTCAGACAGTGATAAATTATACTTTATGTAAAATATACGTGAACTGTGCCGCTAGTGCTCGTTTAGGTGCTTGGCATAGGTGAGCGGTACTTTAGCGGCAGGTGTGCTGTGAAAGGTAACGATGACAAGGAACGAGGGACGTCATTGAACAGGTACTGTACCTTGCAATGCCGGGCAACCACAGACGTCAGTGGACAGGTAGTGTACCTTTCAAAAACAATTGTTGAAATCTATGATTCTTATCTTAAATATTTGTGATATGTGCCACGAGTGTTCGTGGGAAATATTGTATCATGTGTTGGGGGAACATTTGGGGAAGGAGGGGAAAATGTGTCCGTATATATATATATATATATATATATATATATATATATATATATATATATATATATATATATATATATATATATATATATATATATATATATATATATATATATATATATATGTATATATATATATATATATATATATATATATATATATATATATATATATATATATATATGCCTTAGTAGTTTGGAATCCTTACCTAAAGAAAAAAAACGTAGATAAGATTGAAAAAGTACAAAGGGCACCTACAAGATGGGTACCAAGCTGAAGGGATGTAAGCTATGACGAAACACTAGAAAAGTTGAATCTACCAACACTACGGGAGAGAAGGAAAGGAAGAGACATGATTATGCTATATATATGCATCTCTGGGAAAGAGAAAATAGACATAAATGAGCATATAACCTATGGGGAAGCATCGCAAAGAGGACACTGCAAAAAAATACATAAAAAGAGAGGTGATAATGATGTAAAGAAATTCAGTTTCCTAAATAGGGCAATTGATCAGTGGAATGCACATGCCGAGTGAAACAGTTTGTGCTAAAACTATTCATGAATTTAAGGATATGATTGATAAAAATGGTTTAATACATGGGACAGTACGAGCTTGACTCATTCCTATAAAGATACAATTAGGTAAGAACAATTAGGTAAGAACACTGCAAGAACAAATGATGGGAGAGAGGTAGACCCAGCTAAAGTGACAGGGAGACGAGACAGGGATGTACCTATATATGAATGAGTATAGTGTGAGGTGGAGAGAGGGCAGCCTAATGCTGGAAGAAAGCACGACATGGTGATTCCAGCTGATATAAAAAAAAAAAATCTGGCTATGGACATTTAGACATACTGCTTCAATTTTTTTGTTTTTGTTTTTTTCAGACCCATGATAGTGGCCATCCCAAGACTCAGAGAAATATTCATTGATGACTGAACAGACATATTTTTGAAATAGGATAATGCAACTAAGATGGACTTGTGAGGGACTCGTTAAAAACATCCTGCCTACTCGGGATTCAAACCAGTGAAGGCCCGCCCCATCACCACCACTCCAAGCATGCAGTCATAATTGTACAGGTTAAAAAATAAATGCTAATAATATTTTTGGACCTTGCACAGTAATATTCCATGGTTTAATGCATTTTTGCCATATTGTTGTGTAATCTTTACATCAATCAGTATTTATTTTTTTCAGTTGAACGATGACACATGAGGCTAATATGTTACCAATGAGTTCCTATATATTTTGTGATATTTATCTACACTTCTAAAAGAAAATATCATAGGCAGTTTAAAAGCTCATTTTCATCATAAAGGTCCCTAAGAGGAGAGTAGGCAACCCTGGAGAGGGGGAAAAAACTTAGACAAGGACATGCTCGGTCTCTCTCTGTTCTGATATCTCGGGAGCAAGGTCATGGCCTCCTGCCTGGAGCTTTCCTTCTCCTAGTTCCATTATGAGTTAGTGCACCGACTTCTATTCCCCTAAAAGGTATTTTGATCGTATTGTGCCTGTGTCAGTAATGTTTTAAAGTGAAATTGGCCCTGGAAATTGTAAGATATGAAAAGAGCACAGAGCAGCTATGTGTGAGGAGAGGCAGAAAGGGCTGTTGTCAGCAGTTTGACACCCTGGGATAAGGCCGGCCAATCACGTACACCACCATGACACTAAAAACTGTTTTACATTTATGAAATAAGGTGACGAATTCTTACCCTTTGCAGTATCATCCTAACACCTAGAGGTTAGCGTGGTCACTGGGCAGCTGCATTATCTAATTCCTTGAAATATTCCTATGAAAAGTTTTGTATTTTCACATTAAAGTATAATACTTTTATATTATTACTTGGCTTGAAACTACCTGAAAGTTCTAAAACTTTCAGGGGAGCAAGTCTTGGAACAAGTCTTGGAGTATGTCTTGATATAAGTTTGACACTGGACACCCCTTTATGTTAGGTCCATTTATTATTGTTTTAAAATGTATTACTTATAACAGTTCCTCAAATATTTCATGTTTTTTTTTTATTTTAATGCAAATGTACTGGTCACTTATTATTATTTGTAAGTGGTTTTTGTGTTTTTTTTTCCATCAGTACTTAATTGGTGATCAGCACATAATGGTGACAGCTTAACCTGAGGTATCCCGTCGATGTATGGATACGTTGCAACATTTTGCATTTGCCAGTCCCGATGACGTACTGGTACGTCGTGCAATTGCAAGGTTCATAATTTGCACAATTTTCAATTTTCGCGTGTGATTTTCCGTACGTATACACAGGACACCTTCCTCTATTTCTCTACAAGATGCCAAGCAGGGACAATGCCTTACACTGCAAAACCTTCCCCCCCTGCACTCCATTGTCTCAGCAATTCACCTGTTACCAGTGACCTGGCCAATAAAGACATTCAGGGCCAGAGTGATTCCCCAATCGATGACAATGTGGAGGACAAAGTTTACATAGCATTAGAGGAAGAAACAGTCAGAAATGATGATCAGGTAATGTGGCAAAAAAAGGTCAGGTATGGTGATGAGTTAGTGAGTGAAACAATGCTTATAATGCCTAAATTACTGTTTGAAAACCAATATACTCTCGTACTACATGTGAATTCGTACCAAGTATATAAATAAATACCTTTTATGAGTGGTGTGAAATAGTTACCCTCCCATAGAACTCGTTTTCTTTGGTGCCAGCCTGTTAGAAAACCCAGTAAGGTAAGGAGGTACTGCTACCTGGATTGAGTATTTTAAACCTCAGGTGAGCAATTTCTCTATGAATTTTCGATGTTTCTCACCAAAAGTGTAGGTTTTAGCCCCCCCCAAAAAAAATCGAAAATACCTCGGGATTGGGGGGTGTCGAGGTCCAAAATAGCTTGGGACGTGACGGGTTAATGGGATGATTTAAGCCTATTTTCATACACATTTTTAAAATTTTCCCACTGTTTTAAGGCTTAAAGATTCCCGCCAAACCCATGTGTTAACCCAGTGGTTTCCAACCTGTGGGGTGCATCCCCCTAGGGGGGCATGAAGGGCTACCTAGGGGGGCGCAAAGGCTTGATAAAGCGTGTAATTATATTTGAAAACTGTGGATTATGATGGAATTCAGTAATTTCTAAATATGGAGAAAATATTACGGATATAAATAAGAAATATAGTTATCTGAATATATAAACAATTTCAGGGATTAACCTGCCCCGTCCCGGAGACGTGAATTCACGTCCTCACATGATGTGCACTCATATCCTGGGGACGTAAATTAACGTGGGAACATTGCAAGGTCCCTAATTTGCACAATTTTCAATTTTCGCGAGTGATTTTTGGCATGTTTACATGGGACAACTTCCTGTACAAGATGCCAGGCAGGGACAATGCCTTACCCAGCATGACCTCCTCCCCCTCCCGTGTGACCTTTTCTCAGCAATTCACCTGTTATCAGTGACCTGGCCAGTAAAGCCACGTCATGCCACGGTACGAAATTCAGGGCCAGAGTGATTCCCCAATCGATGACAATGTGAAGGACAAACATTAGAGGAAGAAACAGTCAGAAATGATGATCAGGTAATGTGGCAAAAAAAGGTCAGGAATGGTGATGAGTTAGTGAGTGAAACAATGCTTATAATGCCTATATTACCGTTTGAAAACTAATATACTTTCGTACTACATATAAATTCGTACCAAATAAATAAATAAATACCGTTTATGAGTGGTGTAGAATAGTTATCCTCCCACAGAACTCGTTTTCTTTGCAGCCAGCCTGATAGAAAACCCTGTAAAGTAAGGAGGTACTCCTACCTGGATCGAGTATTTTAAACCTCAGGTGAGCGATTTCTCTATGAATTTTCTATGTTTCTCACCAAAAGCGGATGTTTGAGCCAGAAAAACAAAGGTCCAAAAATGTTGGGACTGGGGCGTACCACCGCCCAGAAAACGTCGGGATGGGGCAGGTTAAAAATCTATGATATTTATTGACATTTGCCAACTATGCCAGCAAAATACAGTATTTGAGGAAGGGGGGCGCAGGGAACGTGTCGTTCAGTGAGGAGGGGGGGCAAGAAAAGGATGGAAACCACTGTGTTAACTTAACCATATAGTACATGCCTGCTGAAGTGTCAGCTACCCTTTAAACTTTTGTTTCTCATATGTTTCACCTGTGCCACTATTTTTAGCTTGTTTCAGTCAAAATGGCAAGTGGAGTTGATGGCAGTCAGTTTTGGGGAGCCGAAGATGATCCTCAAGACATCAAGGCTGATGCGTAAAGCATACTTTCTTGACAGTTGTGATGCATATTTTAAACCAGCAACAAACCTTCATTGCAACACTGAGGGATGAAATGTTAGAGTTAAAAAGTGCATCGCAGAACCCTGCAGCTTCAGCCCCTGTTCCTAACCAAACTAATCCTAATCCCATCAGTTACATCAACTCCCTCTGCCCAACATCGGTCTTTGCACCCAGGTACTTTCTTGCCCTAACAATCCGACATTAGATCTAGTGATATTCCAAGAGTAAAACTAACTGATTTAGATGGGATTGAAACCGAAAGTTTCCTGGCAGATCTGTATGGCCTAATTATGTGTAACATCTGATGAGGAAAGGTTGCAAGTTGCCCAGACTTGAGTTGACAAGTCATTACATGCCATGATTTATAGTCTCATTAAGCAGAGAACAATCTCTACATGGAATGATTTCACGGCAGTACTGAGTCCTAATTTTTGTGGTACTTGTATTACCACAGAAGCTTGGCAGATTATTGAGGAAATCACCTATGATTTTTTTTTTTTTTTTGTGTTCGACTTCTGGGCATAGGCTTCACAGCCTGCTCTCAAGGCCCAGTAGTCGTCCTACATACCATATACCTCTCTACATGTCACCACTTCGGCACTAACACCCACCGTCCATATTGAATACATACTAGGGCTGTCTCATACAGGACTGGTGTATTGGTATTAGCGGGGGTACTTTTATGACATGTCGGCAGGTTATCTGGTAGATCAGGAAAGTCTGCTTTTATGAAATTCAAATCCTTAAACTGTTCCCTGCCCCAGCCGGGATTCGAACCTGGGTCCATCAGGACTGCAAGCCGCCTCTACCGATTCAGCCACCGCCTCCCCCAGGAAAGGAAAGCCCCAGAACCTTTGTGAACAGATTAAATTATAAGGTAGCAGCTCTAGAGACCAAATTCCCTAAAGATTCCATCCCTGATGCAGAGAAATTAACAAAGAAGAAATTATTCCAGGGACTTCCGGATGTTGTCCAGCATAAGCTTGGTGATTTCTTTGACACTGTCTCCCTTACTGAGCTTCTTAAACGGATTGAGGATGAGAGAAGACGTGTGCTAATATCTAAAAGAGACGTCAAATGCGTGAGTGCAGGGAAAGATATGGCTCCGGTGACCCCATCAAAGCCACCGGAGACAAAGCCTCAAAGCACAGATAGGTTTGATAAAATTGAACGAGCACTTTACAACCTGATGCAACAAATGAAACCCTTTAAACTTCCTTCTAAAAAACGTACTGTGGGCACTGTGCAAAGGCTAATCATACACCTGCAACTTGTCCTCTTACACCTGAAAGCAATGCTTGTTTTGACTGCTTAATAGTAGGTTGTAGGAAGGGAAATGCTGATTGTCCAGGACGACAGTCCAGACAATCGAAATGACTAGGTAAATCTCAAACAATTCGATGTCCCACCATTTCATTGATTGATAGACATGGGAAGCGAAGTAACCCTTGCTTCAGAGAAATTTATAAGTCAACTTGGATTAGAATTGTCCCAGAATAAGAACCTCTTCCTGTGACAGGGATATCAAAAACTCCACTTCCTCTACTTGGCTCTGTGTACCTGGATATTCTGACTGGTAGTACAAAGACTGTTCGACACCTAAATTTGGTAGTCCCTGATCACTTTCTTGAGACCGATTTCTTGTTAGGAGTAGATGTGTTGGGCAAAGCTCCTTTAGAATGAGATCATTAGCAGCACACATTTAAGTGGGATGAATTCATTTATGTGATTAGGCACCTATACCACTCGTCCAACAAATGAAGCGCACGTAGGGTGAGATTCACCTGCCCAGTTAAGCAGCCTTTTGAGTATCTTCGCCTACGGGAAGAACTTGTTGTTAGACATTTGCAAGCATGTGTGTTGCCTGTTAAAGTTAGTGAGGAACCCAACACAGTTTTGGAAATCTCTCCTCAAACATCACTGAGTTTAGCTGATTATTATAGTGTACTACAGTCTCCATTAAGGGAGAAGTTCATATACCTTTTATCAAACAGAGCCAGGCAGACATTGTACTTAAGCCTGGGACCACTGCAACAACTTATAGAATCCTTAGTCAGAATGAAATTGAAAAATTTGGGCAGTCTTGTCTGGTAGCTAATATGATTTGATCTCTCATACTGATAGTGTTGCTACTGCAGCCAGCAAAGAGGAGAGATTTGAGGAGCTGCATAAAACAAAGAAGAGGGACCTTCTGACATTAGAACAACAATTGCAACTTAAGACACTGTTAAAACAACACCATGAATTAGGAAAAATCAAAGGACCTCCAATGACGACAGCAGTTAGGCACAATTCCCTAGTCAGAGCCCTAGTGTACTGCCACCCAGTGAAAACTAGGAAATTATCAGCAATATGATTGATGAGATGGTGGACAGAGCCATAATAGAGCCATCCACGGCAGCTTGGTTAAGTCCAATTGTATTAGTCAGTAAACCAGACAGATCAAAGAGGATGTGCTTGGATTACAGACAAGTTAACACAAAATTGGAATTGAACCTGTACTCACTTCCCAAACTGGAAGAGGTGGTAGAAAGTGCAGCTGGCCAGAAATATTATGCATCATTAGACCTTAAGGATGCCTATTACCAGGTTGTCTTAGATGAAGCCAGTAGAGACTTAACCACTTTCACAGATACCATGACACTGTCCAGATTTAAGTACTTACCTTTTGGATTGAGTTGCAGTCCTGCTATATTTTCTGGAGTGATGAGAAAGTTGCTAACCCCATTGTTGAGGGAAGGTTGGATGAAGAACTATCTAGACGATGTCATTTTGTGGGCCCCTTCTTTTGAAAAATTAGTACAGCACCTAGATAAGCTCTTTCACTATTTACACCAAGCAGGAGTGACGCTCTTTGTAACAAAGTGCCATCTTGGTCAAAGATGCATTAAGTTTCTGGGCTACAGTCTGTCTGAGGAAGGGTGCATCCCCGATCCAGAAAATATTGAGCCAGCTCATCATATGAAACCCCCAAAGAATGTAAAGGAGGTGAGAAGATTTTTGGGTATGTGTGGATTTTACAGGAAACACAGTCAAAACTTTGCAAGGATCACACACCTCTTGACACAGTTGTTGCAGAAGGAGAGGATATTTTCATGGACTGCAGAATGTCAGAGAGCTTTTGAAGACCTGAAACAAGCTTTAGTTCAGTCACCAGTACTGATGAAGGTTCATATGAGTTAACATTTTGTTTTGCATACTGATGCAAGTGATACGGATGTTGGTGCAGCCTTAATGCAACAGCAAGTTGATGGTACCCTTAGTGCTATTGCTTATTTCTCCAAGAAACTCTGACCAGCTGAAACTAGGTACAGTACAATAGACAAAGAGGCATTAGCCATTGTGCTAGCATGTAGGAAATTTCACTATTATTTGTGGGGAACTTACTTTACAGTAATGGCAGATCACCAGCCTCTAATATCCGTCTTCGGTAGAAAAAATACGTCCCCCAGAAAGAACAGGTGGATAACTGACATGAAAGACTACATCTTTGATATAAATTACAAGAAAGATCGCTTTAATGTAGTTGCAGATCAGCTTAGTAGACCACTTCAAAGCCAAAGGTGGCAGTTGTGTATATATACGCAACGACTTATCTTGCTCTCATGTTCCTGAACTCAATTCTTCTGAATTCTCTACACTCTGGCTTCGGCTTTCCTCTCATTCTCTGACTAAATATATCTGCGCTGTTTGCTTATCCCCTAATTCTACTGTGAAAAATTCTTTGACTATCTTCTATGACGGAACACATTCTATCCATTTCTCCTTTCTCTGAAATCTCCATTCTAGGAGATTCCAATGTTCACCACCACCTTTGGCTCTCCTCTCCTTTCACTGATCCACCTGGTGAACAAGCCTACATCTTTTCTATCCTTAATGACCTAGAGCAGCTTGTACAGCACCCTGCCCGTATCCCTGACTGCCTTGGAGAGAGCTCCAACATACTTGACCTCTTCCTTACAACTAATCCTTCTGCTTACAACGTTAATCTTTCCTCTCCGTTGGGCTCCTCTGATCACAACCTTATTACCTTAACCAATCCTATCACTCCGGTATGGCCGGTGGACCCTTCAAAAAAATTTGACTGTGGCACTTTGGAGCTGCAGATCAGGAGGCCCTCGGGCAGTTCTATGATTTTCTCTGGAATGATTATTGCTTCCATGGCCATGAGCCCTCTGAGTGTGCCTTGTGCATTACGGAGGTTATTCTCTCAGGTATGGAAGCATACATTCCCTTCTCATATCCTTTGACTAATGCAAGAAAGCCTTGGTTTAATCGTGCTTGTTCTAATGCTGTCCGCAACAAGGAGAGGACCTATAAAAGGTACCAGAGCCAACCCACCCCTGAAGCGCATTTTCTTTATGTTTCTGCCCGGAATCGTGCAAAGTCTGTTCTTCCGTCTGCTAAAAATAATTTCATCTGTACTAAGTGCTCTCAACTCTCCGACTCGAATTCCTCTCACTCCTTCTGGCACCTTGCCAAAAACCTTTCTGACAACTTTACCTCATCATCCTTCCCTCTTCCTTTCTACTCTGATGGTTCTGTAGCTATTTCTTCTACTGATAAAGCAGATCTCTTTGCTCAGACTCTCTCCTCCAATTCCACCTTAGACAATTCCGGTGCTGTTTCTCCATCACTTCCCCCCTCAGACTTCCTCATGACTGACATTAAAATATCTTCAGCTGATGTATTTTCTGCCATCACAGGCCTCAATACCAACAAGGCTTATGGGCCTGATGGAGTCCCTCCTGTTGTCCTCAAGAACTGTGCTTCTGTGCTTCCACCCTGCCTAGCTAAACTCTTTTGCCTTTGTCTATCAACTTGTACCTTTCCTCCTTACTGGAAGTTTGCTCTCATTCAGCCAGTCCCAAAGAAGGGTGACCATTCCCAACTTTCTTCCTATCGTCCATTTCTTTAAAATCCTGTATCTCAAAAGTTTTCGGGTCAATTCTTAATAGAAACATTTTAAAGCATCTTTCCTATCACAACCTTCTTTCTGATCATCAGTATGAGTTCCGTCAGAGACGCTCCACTGGCGATCTTCTCACCTTCCTTTCAAACTCCTGGTCATCCTCCTTTCGGAACTTTGGCAAAGCACTTGACATCTCAAAGGCTTTCATTCGAGTCTGGCATAAATCTTTTATTTCCAAACTGCTCTCTTATGGTTTCTGTCCATCTATCTGTCCTTCATCTATACTTCTATAGCTTCCTTTCTGGTCGTTCTATAGCCACTGTTTTAGACAGCCATTGTTCTTCTCCCAAATCTATCAACAGTGGTGTTTCTCAGGGCTCTGTTCTATCACCAACTCTTCCTCTTACTGATCAGTGACCTTCTAAGCTGTACATCTAACCCTATCCACTCGTACGCTGATGACTCCACCCTTCACCTTTCCATTCGGTTCGTGCAACGTCCATCTCAGCAGTTACTTCAACAAACAAAGATGAGACTACGGCACACCTAATGTCTGACTTGACTCGTATCCCTGACTGGAGTAAAAATAATCTTATTGTTTTTAATGCATCAAAGACTCAGTTCTTACATTTATCAATCCGACAAAAATCTTCCACAGGAGTATCCAGCTTAATCTTGCATCATCATTGAACATGCTTGGGGTTTCATTCACTCGGGATGGATAGATCATACTACATCTCTTGTTAAATCTGTTTCCAAGAGATTAGGTGTGCTAGGTCGACTCCATTCCTTGTTTACCACTCCACAGTTGTTGACTTTATACACGGGTTTTATCCGCCCCTGTGTAGAGTACAACTCTCATATGTGGGGAGGCTCCCCACATACATCTCTTCTCAATAGGGTGGAGTCAAAGGCTTTTCGTCTCACTGACTCTCCTTCTCTTACTGGCTCCCTTCCACCTCTGTGTCTTCGCTGCACTGTTGCATCTTTAACTCTTTTCTATCGCAGCTTCAATGGTCACTGCTCCTCTGAACTGTCTGCTTGCATCCCTCCACCTCTATGACGGGTGTGTAGCACCCGTTTAGCAGCAAACTCTCATCCCTTTTCTGTCCAACTCTCTAATGCAAGAATTAACTTTAACTCCCAGTCCTTCATTTATGCAACAGGTCATCTCTGGAACTGTCTCCCACCGTCTGTATTTCCTACTGTCTATGATCTCCAGTCTTTCAAACGCAGTGTGTCCAGGCATCTCGAAAAGAACGGATCTTGAATTTGGCTCTCTCTTGTATTCTGTCTTTCTCTTGGAAGGAACAGTATTGCAGGCTCGTGGTCTTTGGTTCCTTTTTCTTAGTATTAAAAAAAGAAAAAAAAAACAGCCTGTAGTTCTCAGTCAGCCCGAGACATGGCTTGGCTTAACCAAGGATGAGTTTAAGAAAGTACAAAAGAAGGAGTTCAGGTGGGATGATCTTACCACTTACTTAGAGGGTGGAGTGGTTCCCATGAAGCGTTATCCTAGAGCCCCTTTTAATCAATTTGCATCACATGAGGATCTGCTTTATTTCTCTTTGCCAAAGAAGGACAATAGTCTTCACTATGTTTTAGCTGTGCCAAACTGTTTGGTAAAAGCAGCCTTAAAGTTCGCACATGATGAACAGTCTGGTCATTTGGGAGTTAAGAAGACTATTGACAAATTGGAGACTTACTTCTATTGGCCAACTCTTAGAACTGATGCCATGTTATATGTGAGAGAATGTGTTGAGTGTCAGGTCCATTAGGGTACCCAAGGTTTGCAACAGAAGTGGCAAGAACTACCCCAAGTCACTAAGCCTCTTGAGCGTGTTAGTGTAGTCTAGACAGACGTAAGTCAGGGAACAAATGGGTACCATTATGCTCTCACCATTGTAGATCATTACAGTAGATGTATTAAATTTTATGTATTAAGGACCAAAACCACTGAAGAGGTGTGTTCAAAGTTTAAAAAGTATTTGTGTGACTTTGGAACTCCTACAGTCATTCTTAACTCCTACAGTGTTACTGCTTGATAATGGAACTGATTTTACTTCCCAACAGTTCAAAAGTTTTTGCAGACAGTTCCATATTAAACCTGGCCACACTACACCCTATCACCCATAGGGTAATAGCGTATGTGAGCACCTGCATCGCAAAATGAAAAGTGTGCTAAGTAATCTGTGTAAAGGTCATCCTCTTAGGTGGCCGAAATATCTTAATGAGTGTCAGAGAATTTTAAACCATGCTGTTCACACCACTTTGGAAGAGACACCTCATTTTGTGTTTTTCTCTCAGAGAGCCCAAACACAGATTAGTGCAACTCTTCCAGTGAATGAAGACTCAGATGAGGGAGAGGCATTAAGAGCAGCCCATGAGATAATTCAAGAATCTTCGAAACAGCAATCTAAAAGGACTCTTGACAGAGCAAAGAGGAACCAGAAAAATGAGGTTGTGAAAAAGAATGATTTAGTGTGTGTGAAAAATGAAAATCCTTTATTAGGTACAAGTAGAAAGTTGAACATCAAGTGGCTTGGACCATTCTGGGAGTTGGAAATCATTAGAGATGGTTCAGCATATAAACTGTTGAATATGTTTGGCGATGTGGTGATCTATCGAGCAGCCGACAAGGCAAAGAAATGCTATGGAACTGAGGAGTGGCTCTCTAAGCCACAGGAAATTGTGCACATGTATAGCAACATGAATTGGGACTGTGCCATTGGATCCCAGCCAAGAGTGAGGAAACCACCATTAAGACTGATTGGGGAACTTTAGAATTACGACAAGTTCGACAACCTTTGGATGTATGATTGTACTGAAAGTATTTGTAAAGGAAGGTCATTGTGCCATTGGATCCCAGCCAAGAGTGAGGAAACCACCATCAAGACTGATCGGGGAACTTTAGAATTAGGACAACCTTTGGATGTATGATTGTACTGAAAGCATTTGTAAAGGAAGGTCATTGTCCTAAGGTGTAAAATGGTATTCTTGCATGAGGTATGCTGACCTTTGATAGTAATAGTTACACAAAATATTTATATGTTCTCATTTCCATACTCAGTTGGCATAGGTACTTAATATTTCTCAGGAACAAATGGCTGTAATAGATACTTTGGAACTTAATGCCATTGTGAAGGTGCTATTTTCTTTGGTGCTCATGTAACTTTGCAAGTAATGATTTGTACCTTCGTCTTTATCGGGAATTGTTCTCAAGTTTGTATTTGGGTGATGGCTTATTCACTTGTGATTTTCATAAGTCTGTTTTCTTACTTGGTAATGTGTAGGAGACAGGTTACCCTTACAGGCTGCCAGCCTTATTCCTGCTGACCCGTTGGGACGTTGATTGATTTTGAGTATTCCTCATTAAAGGAATTGTCTAGTTCCATTAGGAAACTTTTGTATAACCGGTAGTATGTTAATGGAGACTTTGAACAGTGAATGAAAATGTATGATGTTTCCTAGCTGAGGCTCATTTCAGTCATCAGAGCATGCACTAATTGCCTCGTCTGGCAGTTTACTTGGGAAAAGATACAGGCACCCTGGGAAAATCAGACTGACATCCTTGTGATGTGTCTCTAAGAGACACTTGTGTGCTGTGGTATGCAAAAAGGCAGTTTAAGGAGGATTTTGTTTGTGCATTAGTTGAACTTTATCCCCTCCATGTTATTTTTTGTAAGAGCACCCATGTTTTTTTTTTTTTTTTTTTGAGAAAATTCTCCTTTGTTTGTCCTCCAGCCCAAGGCCATTTTTGGATCATTTGTCTGATTACCTCAGCAGTGATCCTCTTCACATCTCAAGTTATTGCATTCCAGTGTCATCCCACAACCAAAAAAATAAATTTGGGGCAGGATGTCAGGTGTACAGGTTGAAAATAAATGCCAATAATATTTTTGCACCTTGCACTGTAATATATATGCTTTTATGCATTTTTGCCATAATGTTGTGTATTCATTGCATCAATCAGTATTTATTTTTTTTCAGTTGAACAATGGCACTTGAGGCTGTTATGTTACTAGTGAGTTCCTATATATTTTGTGATATTTATTCACATTTCTAAAACAAAATATCATGAGCAGTTTAAAAATTCTTTTCATCATAAAGGTCCCTCAAGGGAGAGTTGGCACCACTGGAGAGGGGTGGAGAGGGGAAACAACTTAGACAAGGAAATGTTCGGTCTCTCTGTTAATTTCTCGGGAGCAAGGTCACGGCCTCCTGCCTGGAGCTTTCCTTCTCAAAGTCCCATTATAAGTTAGTGCACCGACTTCTATTCCGCTAAAAGGTAATTTGATCGTATTGTGCCTATGTCAGTAATGTTTTTGTAATGCTAGGTGTTTTTGGCTCGACTTTCCGTTCCTCAAACACCTAACGTGCAGCAGGGTTCTCTTTCGAGACCGGGGCTTAGGACAAATAGGAGAGAGGCAGGACACAAAAAACCCAGGCAATAACCTTACACGTGTATTACTCAGTCAGACAAGGGAAACAGCAGATGTTACAAACACAATATTCTGGTCGATTATAAACACTTATATCTAGATAATGTAATTAGCATCTTGCAGGATACTATTTGAGCATACAGTGAAATAACACTCGAGGCGAAGTATTCTGGATTAGTACAGTCCAAGGTCTCTAAGCGCGTGGAGAGGTTAGAGATGATGCTCACTAGGGGAGGGTGTAAGGCACTAGTTGGGGTCTAATTGTGATTATGGTAGTATAAGGTGCAGTTTATTGGTAGCGTATTCACTTTATTATTTTCTAGTTGCAAGGGACTTTTGGCTAATTATTATTACATACCCCCCTGGGGGTAGGGTTTTTTTTTTTCAAGAATACTCCCCCAATATCCCTGCTTTTCGTACAAGGCGACTAAAAGGGTTGGCGGAGGGTTAGTACCTCTCCCCGGAAAGCAACTAACTAAAAAGACGAACAAGAAGCCTCGGACAAGGACTGACCAAAAAATGACAACCAAGGACCTGACAAAGGACATGGTAACCGGAACATGGAATGTAAGAGGTGCGAATGATGAGGTGAAAGAGAGAGAGATTGTCCAGGTGATTGAGGGTGCGAAAGTTGATGTATGTGGAGTAACTGAAACTAAATGGGTAGGTAAGAGGGTGAGAGAATGGGAGTATGGATGGGGTATATGTGCAGGAGTAGGTAAGAATGAGAGGGCAAAAGAAGGAGTGTGCATAGTTGTGAGTAAAAGATGGAAGAAGAACATAAGAGAGTATGGATCAGTTGGGTCACGCATTGTGTGGGTAAGATTGAAAGTTGGAATACAAATGTGGGCGATTGTGTACGTGTATGTGCCAAAGCAAGATTGTGCAAGCAGAGTGAGGGAAGAGTTCTGGACAAACGTGGAAGTGTGCATGGAAAAGTTTGGAAGGAATGAGAGAGTGTTTTTGATTGGTGATATGAATGGTAAAGTAGGGAATGTGAAGGTGGATGGAATAGTTGGTGAGTGGGATGTGCCTGCTGAGATAGATGAGAATGGCAGTGCGTTAGTGGACATTTGTGCTGGGAGGGGGTTGGTGATACCCAATACCCTCTTCAGGCATAAAATGATCCACAGGTATACGTGGCGAGTGATGAGAAAGGTGGGTGGTGAACTGAATGAAAGGAAGGCAATGATTGATTATGTGTGTGTGGATGAAAGGATGCGAAGATGTGTAATGGATGCAGGAGCTTATAGAGGATGGGGAAGTGGACTTTCTGACCACTACTTGGTGGTGGCCAGAATCAAGATCCAAATAAGATGGAGAAATAGAAGAAGGGAAAGACGGGAAGTGGGAGTATTTGCAAGGAGAGTGGAAAGGTTACAAGAGGATGAGAAAAAGGCAGAATATAAGAGAGAAGTGGAGGAACGATTGGGCAAATATGAATTGGAACAGATGAGGGACGTGGAAGGTGTGTGCAGGATATTCACAGAAGAAATATGTGCTGCATGTGATGTGGTGTGTGGGATGAAGAGAAGACAGAGGGGGGTGAGAGGAACAGCGTGGTGGAATGAAGAGATGAGACAGGCTGTGGCACAAAAGAAGAAAGCATACAATGAATGGATGAGAAATAGGGGCGTGGAAGAGGTTGAGAGACGGAAGAGAGTGTTATATGTAGAAAGAAAGAGAGAGGTGAAAAGATTAGTAAGAGAGAGTAAGAAGAGAGTGGATGAGGAAATTTGGAAGGAATTTGAGTGTAAGGTGGAGGGACTGTAAGAAAATGCTCTGGAAAGAGGTGAAGAGAGTAAGACAGGGTGGAAGTGAAGTTAGCAGGGAAGGAAAGATAAAAATGGTAGATTACTAGTGGAGAAGGGAGAAAAAGTGAGCAGATGGAGAAAACACTTTAAGGAATTGTTGAACATAGAGGATGGAAGTCATGCGAGTATAAGTGACTGGGGAATGGTTGGGACTAGAAGGTGAGAAGACAGGAAAAAATCAGTAGGATAGAAGTTGTGGAAGCAATGAAGAAAGTTAAATTGGGGAAAGCCCCAGGAATTGATGGAATGTGTGGTGAAATGTTGAAGCATGGGGGAGAGATAGTAGTAGAATAGATGTGGAAGATGTGCAGATTGGCCTGGGAGGAAGGTAGAGTTCCAGAGGATTGGAAGTCAGGTATAATCATTCCCTTGTACAAAGGAAAAGGGGGAAAAGAAGTGTGTGGTAATCATAGGGGCATTTGTCTTCTTAATATAATAGGAAAAATGTAGGGTAAGATACTTATTGACAGAGTTACGGAAATAACAGAGGAATTAGTTGGAGAAGAACAGGGAGGCTTTAGGAAGGGAAGAGTTTGTGTAGATCAGATATTCATTCTTAGATCTTTAGTGGAAAAGTTTCTAGAGAAGGGAAAGAAGTTGTATGCTGCTTTCATGGATTTAGAGAAAGCTTATGACAGGGTCGATAGACAAGGATTGTGGAAAGTATTAAGAATATATGGAGATGTGAAGTTGCTGAATGCTGTGAAGAGTATGTATGATGGTGCTAAGGCTGCAGTGCGTGTGGATGGTGAACTGAGTGAATCTTTCTCTTTGAAGGTTGGGTTGAAACAGGGATGTGTCATGTCTCCATGGTTCTTCAATCTGTACATGGATAGGGTAATAAAAGAGGTACAAGGTAGGCTAGTGGATGTTGGAGTGGCCCTGGTGAGAGAGGGTAGTGTTTGGAAACTCCCTGTACTGTTGTTTGCAGATGACACTGTGTTGTTGAGTGAAGACGAACCAGAGCTGCAAGGCTTGGTGGATGAGTTTGGGAGAGTGTGTAGGAAACGGAATCTAAAGGTGAATGTAGGGAAGAGTTAAGTGATGGTCTTTGAGAGAGATGAAGTCAGTGAATGTGCAGCGAGGTTGGATTATGAGGAATTGGAAAATGTGAGTACGTTTAAGTACTTGGGTAGTGTGATGAGTAAGGATGGAGGTTTGAAGGGTGAAGTGCTTAAAAGGGTACAGCAGGGAAGAAAGGTTGCTGGTTCCTTGAAAGCAGTGATAAGAAACAGGAAAGTGAGCATGGAAGTGAAAAAGTTACTACATGACAGTATTGTGATACCAACTCTAACGTATGGAAGTGGAGCTTGGCCGTTGTTGGAAGGGCACAAGTCAAGAGTGAGAGCAGTGGAAATGAGTTATTTAAGAGAAGCTTGTGGAGTCACATAGAGAGACAGGCTGACAAATAAGGATGTAAAGGAGCGTTATGGTGTGGATGTGGATGTGATAGGAAGCGTTAGGAGGAATACACTGAGGTGGTTTGGCCATATGGAGAGGATGGAGGGTGAAAGACTGACGAAGAGAGTGTATGTGAGTGAGGTGGAGGGGGCAAGAGGGAGGGGGAGGCCGAGGATGAGATGGAATGATGGGGTGGAGAGGTATATGAGAGAGGGGTGCGAGAGTTGGGAGCAGGGCGGTGAAATGGTGGGGGACAGGGCGACATGGAGGCGATTTGTTTGTGGCCACCCTGAACGGGCTTGAGGCATCTGGCAATAGATAGATATATATTATTACAAACTCCATGGCTTGGGTGTTTCTCTTATTGCTGTATGATGGTTACACTGTGTCGGTCTTTCTCACTAGCACTTAGGTTCGTAATTAACAATTCACTGTTCCGCCTTGTCACTGTTAGACCATTATTATTCCATTTCTCTTTAAAAACACTTGGGTCTATTACTATTAATTCACTGTTCCGCCTCATCACTGTTTCACTACAATACTGGTAGGCACTGTCCTATAGGTCACTGGGCAGCAGGTGCAGCGGAGAGACAACCCGCCTTACCTCTGCCAAGGCCGGGGCACCGTCAGAGGAGTTCGTATCGAGGGGGGACCGGATCACGCGCAGGGGCGTCTTCTCTCATCCAGGGCTGCAGGTGGCGAAGGGGCCTGTACACTCTGGGCTTGGGACAGGAGTTTGGCACTCAGGAATAGGGCTGAACAACTGCCTGAATCTCTCGTCCAGGGTTCTGACAGAGGTGGAGGTCCTCCGCCGTCGAGCCATAGGGAGTTCCAGCCCGGGCATTCTGGGGAGGGCCTGGGGTTCCCGAGGGCTGCAGCCCCCAGAGCTGGGCGGCACCGACAGGGAGGGGCTGCGGCACCTGTCTGCATCAGGGTCTGTCAGTGGGTCTCCTCCAGGGCCAGTTGTAGGGAGCAGAGGCCAGGGGAAGCTATAGGGCTTCTCCAGTACTCCTTTACGCCCTCTGCATCAGGGGTCTGGGAACTCATCTCACATGGGGGTGGCAGGGAGGCTCTCTGCCGCTTCTGGCTGTTGGGCCCAGCTACTGGCCGTGGTTTCCTAGGGTTGCGACCACAAGGCACCAAGGCCCGGCTACTGGCCATGGCCTGAGAGGGTGAATAACTGCCAGCAAACCCAGGGGCACCTTTGGAGCAGCTACCGGCTGTCTGACGAAGGCGGGACAGCTACAGGCCTGACTCCTTCAGGAGGGGTGGGGAACGGCTACAGGCTGACTCAGAGGCAACACCTTCAGAGAGGCTACCGGCCGTCTGATGAAAGGCAGGAGCAGCTACAGGCCGACTCCTGCAGGAGGTGTGGAGCAGCTACAGGCCGACTCAGGGGAAACACCTTCAGAGCTGCTACTGGCCACCTGACGAAGGCGGGAGTGGCTACAAGCTGACTCCTTCAGGACGGGTGGGGAGCGGCTACAGGCTGACTCCTTCAGGACGGGTGGGGAGCGGCTACAGGCTGACTCCTTCAGGACGGGTGGGGAGCGGCTACAGGCTGACTCCTTCAGGACGGGTGGGGAGCGGCTACAGGCCGACTCAAGGGGAACACCTTTGGAGAGGCTACCGGCTGTCTGACGAAGGCAGGAGCGGCTACAGGCTAACTCCTTCAGAAGGGGTAGAGGGTGGCTACAGGCCGACTCAAGGGGGACACCTTAGGAGTGGCTACCGGCTGTCTGACGAAGGCGGCAGCAGCTACAGGCCAACTCCTGCAGGAGCGGGGTGGAGCGGCTCCAGCCTGACTCAGGGGAAATACCTTCGGAGCAGCTACCGGCCGTCTGACAAAGGCGGGAGCGTCTACAGGCTGACTCCTTCAGGAGGGGGTTTGGAGCGGCTTGTCATGGGGTTTTGTGAATTTAAAAGTTTAATAAAGGTCATATGTTTTGCTTGAAGATAGAGGCAGATAATTGGCTGTGAAATCAAGCAGTAAGATTTACTTTATGCCGGCTTACTTTGCTGATTCTCTAAGGATGAGAATTAATAAACTTTCTCAACAGTACACAGCAGAGACTAATTACTCACAAGTGCTGTTTGTAGTGCTGTTAGCGTCTCGAGAAAGTGACTCCACCCCTGACAATCAGTAACTAATACTAATGGTAATAAACAGGTTCTTGCCGGTGCATTAACTCCTGGCTGACACAACGGATTTAAGCTTAATACAAAAGGACTGGCCTAAGTACCAGTCGTGAATAATGTAAAGCATTTGTGCAAACTAGGAGCGGCAACTAAAATAAGCTTATTGTGAAGAAATAAAACACGATTTTAATTACATTAAGCTCAAAGAAAAGAACTATAAATTTATTGATTACAATGAAATAAATTTACATTACATGAGTCTCAAAAATGAATTCAAAATAACAAGGGAAATACACTCACTGACTCATTCAAAGCTAAGCACTTAAACCTAGGAAAAACAAAAAGAAGTACTGGTCAGTAGAGGGGGCTAGGCAGAAAGAACTGGGCGCTGGTACTAGGACGAACGCTGCAATACGCTAAACACTCTTTGCCGAATCACCATCTAGGTGGAGATCTCAGGAACTTGCTGTACAATGGCAGTGCTGCTCCACGCTGGGCACAAACGAACCTGCTCTCACGACGATCAAAGCCTGACTAACTTCGAATTACGAAAGAGGGCGAAGGCCAGCCGTGCTTGCTTCAGCGGTCAACAGAAAGAAAGCGAGCGATATATGCTCACAATAAATCACCCAGTGAAGGCGCCAATGTCACGCACAAGGATGATCACTTATGAAACAGTAAAAAATTTTCTGAAAACCGTCCCAATCACGTGAACGCTAGGACGGTTAAACTGAGTGATACTCAGTGGGAATTCCACTAGAATTCGCGGTTTTCACACTCAAACAAAATGTTACGAACCTACAAATATGCTAGCACAAGTTCGTGACATGGCTACCGGCCGTCTCCGGAAGGACACCTTCTGATGAGGATGGGAGCGGCTACCGGCCGTCTCCTGGTTACCCTCAGGATGGCTACAGGCTGCTTCTTTAGTGAGGGGCGAGCGGTTACTGGCCATCTCAAGAAAGAAGACACCTTCAGAGAGGCTACCAGCCATCTCCTGACAAAGGTGAGAGTGGCTACAGGCCAACTCCTTTGGGGTGCTAGCAGGAGCTGGACAGACAGTTCCATCTCTAAGCTGGTTGGTGGAGGCTCGCCCGGAAGGTAGTGCAGGATTCCTACTATGGCGATGGCGGGCGGGCTCCGGGTCATAGGGGCGTGCTGCCCGGGCTGTCTTCGGCCGTTGTCACACCAAGTCTCGGTGTGCTGCTGCTGCTCCTCCGTGGGGTCCTTGTGGAAGTGTCTGGAAGTTCACGGGGGCACTATGCTGAATCCCTGGTGGAGGAGGCTGGACATTCCAAGAGGCACTATGCTTTATTTCACTACCGTCCGCTTGGAAAAAGTCACGTCCCCGTGACTGAAGGTGGTAGACGTGAGTATTGTGGGTGGCATAAATGGGCTGAAGATTTCTGAGCAGGGCGTGCCAGGTAGTGGTGGCGGTGTTTTCATCCTGCTCCGCGTTGCAGGTGAGGAAGAGGGTGGTGGAGGAGCGGAGGAGGTGGTGTGGTCCTTGGACTTGGCAGTTTCGACCGAGGGAAGGAGCCCATACAGCCCATTGGATCCTCATGGTCGTGGTTGTTGCCCGTGGTGTGGTGTGATGTTGAATGCTGGACACAGGGGGTAGGAGTCAGGTTTTGTGCCGGGGTAATGCAGCGTAGCATCTCTGGGGAGTATAGGTGGCTGAAATTTGGGCCTGGTGTAGCATGACAATGCGAAGTTGTGGGGAAGCGGGTGGGGTGGGAGAGTGGGTGTATCGGGTGGTTGGGCGTGAGAGGCGGCCGGAGCGGGTGGTTGTAGTTTTAAGGGTCGGCGTAGGTAACAAAGTGGGCGTGTGGGGTTGGCGTGAGCCTGAGGTGCATGTGGTGGGCGCGGGGTGGTTGAGACAGGGTGTGGGGAGTTAGGAGTGGGGGTGTGGAGGTGTAGTGGTTTGGAGGAGGTGGCAGTGGGCCAGGGTGGTGGTGGTGTGAGTTGGCATGGGCAAGACACGTGGTGCTGGGCGTGGGGGATGGGGTGGCAGGAAGAGGGGGTGTGGGGGAGTGGTGGGGTGTTGGTGGTGCAGGTGAGTTGTCAGGTGAGGTGTGAGGTGGTGTGGTGGCCAGGGAGGCGGAAGCGGCAGGGGAGGTGGAGGGGGAGGGGGAGGCAGAGGAGGAGATGTAGCATACGTAGGTTGGAGGGTGGGGGCGATGCTGGGGTAGAGGGAGAGATGGGGCTGGGGCAGTAGGGACATGAGTGCGTAAGAGACGTATGTGTTGGTTTTGGAGGGTGTGAGGGGCATCGTGGTAGTCAGTGGTAACTTGATAGGGGTTGGGGACACGGGTGACAGTGTAGGGCCCTGTGAAGCGGGGTGCGAGTTTGTGAGGGGTGGGGAGTTGGGCAATCATGACGGTGTCGCTTGGTCTGTACAGGCTGGATGCTGTGTCGGGACTGAGGTCCAAGTTGTTTTGGAGGTGTGTCAAACGGCGCTCGAGGTGGTGTAGTGGGTCTGTCGTGGGAGCGGAAGTGGGCGGTTGCAGGTGCTGCCGAAGGGGCAGTAGGAGGGGTGCCTCACTGAATATTCACCCATATAGTGAAACTCCGTCTTCTCTGGGGGAGGAGTTGATCCCCCATTGCACAGTCTTTACATGGCCAGTCGTCAACTTTAGTGGCTTCTATTCATGTGCGGAGCTGACTCATGAGTGTACGATGGCTGTGCTCACACACTGCATTTCCCTGTGGCCAGTAGGGGGAGGAGTGGGAGTTATTATACCCAAAAATTTTGGTGAGTTCCTCCCAGACTTTACCGGTGAACTCAGGTGCGTTATCCAAGTGGATGGCTTGGGGAATGCCAAAGTAGGGGAAGATGTGTCAATGGAGGGCATCGGCTACTGCGACAGCGTGATGTTCCTTTGTTGGGCAGCCCACGATGAAATTGGAATACGTATCAATGAACGTAATTACGTACTTGTAGCCCAATTTTGGGGGCAGAGGCCCTACCACGTCAATTGCTAATAGCTGCCAGGGTTTGTGGGTGGTGATGTGGCCCGATGGTCCTGAGGTATGCGTAATGTCTTTTCCAAGTGCACAGGTGCGGCAGCTTTGGATAATTTCTTTGGCGAGGGTGGAATGGTTGAGTGCCCAATAGGCATCGTTGAACACTTGCAGCAACTTTTTGGTACCCAGATGAATGCCGTTGTAGGTGTGAAGGTGGCATAGGGCATCGAGAGTGGTGTCAGGGGCCAGGAGAATATGACCAGAGGGGGTTAGGAGGTGATCGGCTTGCCAGTACAGTTTTTTGAACAGGTGGGGAGGAATCCAAGAGGGTCGCTCCTTGCGGTGCCACTGCTAGAGGAGGTCTGTTTCCAGCTGAGATGCATGGATTGGGAGCTGGGAGAGGGCGTCCACATTGGTATGGAGCTTGCCGGGTCTATAGGAGATCTCATAATTGAACTCCTCCAGGGTTTCGTGCCATCTGAGGAATTGGGAGTTGTGGATGTCGGACTGTCTTAACCACTGAAGGGATTGGTGTTCCGTAATGATGGTGACTTGGGTCCCAGAAAGGTATGCCCGGAAGTGTTCGAGATCCCATATTATGCCCAAGCATTCTGGCTTGGTGGTGGCATAGTTTTTCTCCACCTGATTCAGGGTACGGCTGGCACAGGCAAGATGTGCTTGTGGCCTGCCTTGACTTGTGCCAACACAGTGCCTATGGCAAAGAGGGAGACATCGGTGTAGAGGCGGAAGGGGAGGGCGTAATAGGGAAAAGCCATGATGGGGGTGGAAACAAGTTTGTCTTTTAACTGCTGAAAAGCATCTTGTCTCTTGTCCGTCCAGAGGAACGGTTTCCCCTTTTGGGTCAGGTCATGGAGAGGTTTGGCAATATGGGCAAACCCCTTCACAAAACGGCGATAGTAAGATGTCAAGCCTAGGAAAGCTCGGATGCCGTGGACGTCCTGTGGTGGTGGTATGTCCTCAATGACGTGGAGTTTGTCGGGGTCGGGAGAGATTCCTGCCTGGGAGATGACATGTCCCAAGAACAAGATGGTCCGGGCGGCCAGGACGCACATGGAGGGCTGGAGTTTGAGGCCTGCCTGTCAGATTCTGGTAAAGACCTGGCGGAGGCGCTGCAGGTGGTCGGCCCAGGTTTGGCTGAAGATGATAACATCATCTAAGAGCGCGAGGCATATTTCCCACATGAAGCCGCTAAGGACAGATTCCATTAACCTGTAGAAGGTGGCAGGGGCGTTGCAGAGACAAAGCGGTAGGACATTGAACTCGTAATGTTTGCCATTACTCGTCAAGAAGGCAGGTTTGCCTCAGTCTTCTTGCCACACAGGGACTTGCCAATACCCCGACTGGAGGTCCAAGGTAGAGAACCAGGATGCTCCGTACAGGGAATCCAGGGAATTGTCTATTCGTGGAAGTGGAGTGGCATCTTTGAAAGTTACGTCGTTAAGGAGGCGGTAGTTGATGCAGAATCGCATCATGCCGCCCTTCTTTTTCATGAGGACAACAGGGGAGGACCAGGGGCTGGTGGAGGGGGAAATGACTCCTGCTTCTATCATCTCTTGTACCTGGCAGTCCTCCTCTTCCCGCTGTCTAGGGTTTTTTCGTTGGGATGGTTGTCAAATCGGCAGGCCTGTCGTATGAATTTCGTGCGACAGGTATGTGGTATGTCCGATGTCTGCTGGTCCTGCCGCGAACAAATCCTGGATATCCAGGAGAAGGCGGCATAGGGTGTCTGACTGATGGGCGGAGAGATGGGCGGTCAGGGATGGGTGGCAGGGGGGCGGGGGAGTGGAAGAGGGAAGGGACACAGGGCTTGGCTTCTTCCATTTCTCCGATTACAAGCCCTTTTGGGAGGGTGAGGGGTGAAGGGACAAGGTTCGCGATTCAGACTGCCGTGCGATGTGGAGGGAGGAAAGTCGGAGGCAAAATGCAGGCCAAGAGGGCTCCCAGAGGGAGGAGGGTGGAGAATAAGACAGAGGGGCCGGAGGGCCTGTTGAGGGGCATCCAGGCCTCTTGATGAGGGAGGATGGTAGCGGCGGCAGAAAAGGTGGCGGGGAAAGAGGGAGGAGGGGTGGCGGGTGGGGCATGGGAGGAGGGGAGGAAGGAGGGAGGGGGTGAGTCTTCCGGCCGGGGCCATGGCGTGCAGGTGCAGACGACCAGGGGAGGGTCGGGTGGGGCACGGAACTGGAGCTGTCTGTAGCAGCAATCTATGGTGGCCCCTAGCTTCTATAACAGGTCCAATCCTAGGTACCCATCATAATTCCGCCAGGAAGAGTCAAAAATTATAAACTGGTGCTGGGTTGACACCGGTTGGTGGGTGTTGACCCTTAAGGCCCATGTCTCCCCATGGATGAGCAGGGGGCCATCCCCCTCATCCTCAAGGTGAGTGGCTGTGGGGCAGAGCGGGCCAAAGGTCGATCTGTGGCGGGAGAAGTAGTGGCTGTAAAGGCAGGATCTGGCTGCTCCCTTATTGATCAGAAGTCTGGCTATCACCCCATTCATTTTCATCTTGTGGTACACTGGGGGGCGATACTTAGGGATAATGGCCTCTGACACCGTTGGATGGTGTGGGGGTGGGCCTAAAAATCCAGCTGTCTGGGGCCTCCTTCCTCTTCCTCCAGCTCCTGTTCCCCAGGATCGGTCTCCTCTACAGGTGCCAGTTTGTCTTCCGTGGCCTCGTCTTCCAGAGAGGAAACTTTGCATGGGCCTGGGGTAGTATTCTTGCGGCATGCAGCCTTCAACTGGTCCCAAATATCATGCAGTAGGCACCTGGAGCTGCAGACCATGAATTCCCAGAGATTCACTAAGATTAGGTTGGGGTTTTCCCTGTGGGCAGGGCGTCGGTGTGTGGGGTGTGCCCTGGGTGGGCTCGGCGCTGGGGTGGGGCTGCTGTGAGGCATGGGTGGACGTGACTTGACTGGGGGAGCCGGAATTTTAGTGGGAACCTTTTTCACCACATTGATCTGCTGGGGTGTAGGGCGGGAGGTCAGGAGGCGCCGTATTAGCTGGATGTCTCTATCCATGTCACCAGTCGGGTCATGGATCGTGAAGTGTTTTTTTACAACACTGGGGAGCACTCTCAGGAGAGTGTTAAAAGTATGTTGTTCCCAGGTTTCCTCATCTGCCTCCAGGTAGGCAGCAGTGACCAGGAGTCTTGCCTAAATTAGGGTATCATCTAGATTCCTGTCAAACATCAAACTGTCCAGTTGGGATAGTGTCACCACTTTCCCGAGTGATGGGGTGATGGCCTGTATCAAGAATTTCATGAAATTCTGCCAGGTGAGCTCCAGAACGGATTTTGGTGCTATATTAGCCACCGCGTTGCCCAGCAGTGGGAGCGTGACTGCGATTTTTTGTTGATCATTTTCAAAACCAATAGCCAGTAAAGGTTTGATGATCGGCAGATATGTGTGTACATCATACTGTTCGGGGTCAAACTTGGGTAATTGCACGTGTGGTTTAGTTGCCATTTTTCGGTATTTCCTGACGACCTCTCTCGTATGCCCAGGTCAAGAACCATCGCTGTCCACCAGTGTAATGCTAGGTGTTTTTGGCTCGGCTTCCTGTTCCTCACACACCTAATGTGTGGCAGGTTCTCTTTCGAGACCTGGGCTTAGGACAAATAGGAGAGAGGCAGGACACAAAAAACCCAGGCAATAACCTTACACGTGTATTACTCAGTCAGACAAGGGAAACAGCAGATGTTACAAACACAATATTCTGGTCGATTATAAACACTTATATCTAGATAATGTAATTAGCATCTTGCAGGATACTATTTGAGCATACAGTAAAATAACACTCGAGGCGGAGTATTCTGGATTAGTACAGTCCAAGGTCTCTAAGCATGTGGAGAGGTTTGAGATGATGCTCACTAGGGGAGGGTGTAAGGCACTGGGGTCTAATTGTGATAATGGTAGTATAAGGCGGAGTTTACTGGTAGCGTATTCACTTTAATATTTTGTAGTTGCAAGGGACTTTTGGCTAATTATTATTACAAACTCCACGGCTTCAGTGTTTCTCTTATTGTTGTATGAATGTTACACTGTGTCGGTCTTTCTCACTAGCACTTAGGTTCGTGATTAACAGTTCACTGTTCTGCCTTGTCACTGTTAGACCATTATTATTCCAATTCTGCTTGAAAACACTTGGGTCTGTTCCTATTAATTCACTGTTCCGCCTCATCACTGTTTCACTACAATATTGGCAGTCTCTGTCGTATGGGTCACTGGGTGGTGGGTGCAGCTGAGAGACTACCAGATCTTACTTCTGCTGGGGCCGGGGCACCATCAGGGGATGCAATACCTAGGAGGCACAGGATCACGTGCAGGGGCGTCTTCTCTCATCAGGGGCTGCAGGTGGTGAAGGGGCCCGTACTCTCCAGGCTGGGGACAGGAGTGTGGCCCTCAGGACTAGGGCCAAACAACTGCATGAATCTCACATCCAGGCTTCTGACGGAGGTGGAGGTCCTCCGCTGTCCAGGTGTAGGGAGTTCCTGCCTGGGCATTCTGTGGAGGGCCTGGGGTTCCTGAGGGCTGTGGCCCCCAGAGCTGGGCGGCGCTGACTGGGAGGGGCTGCGGCACTGGTCTGCATTGGGGTCCATCAGGTGGGTCTCCTCCAGGGCCAGTTGTAGGGAACAGAGGCCGAGGGAAGCTATAGGGCCTCTCCAGTACTCCTCTACTCCTTCTGCATCGGGGGTTGGGGAACTCATCTCATGCGGGGGCGATGGGGCGGCTCTCTGCTGCTTCTGGCCGTGGGGCCCGACTACTGGCCGTGGTTTCCCAGGGGCGCGACCACATGGCGCCAAGGCTCGGCTACTGGCCGTGGCCTGATAGGGTGAATAACTGCCAGCAAACCCAGGGGCACCTTCGGAGCGGCTACTGGCCATCTGACGAAGCCAGGAGTGGCTACAGGCCGACTCCTTCAGGAGGGGTGGGGAGCGGCTACAGGACGACTCAGGGGCAACACCTTCAGGGCGGCTACCGTCCATCTGACGAAGGTGGGAGCAGCTACAGGCCAACTCCTGCAGGAGGGGTGTGGAACGGCTACAGGCTGACTCAGGGGAAACACCTTCAGAGCGATTACCGGCTGTCTAACAAAGGCGGGAGCGGCTACAGGCCAACTCCTTCAGGAGGGGTGCAGCTGCAGGCCGACTCAAGGGGAACACCTTCGGAGTGGCTACCAGCCGTCTGATGAAGGTGGGAGCAGCTCCAGGCCGACTCCTTCAGGAGGGGTAGAGAGCAGCTACAGGCCGACTCAAGGGGGACACCTTCAGAATGACTACCGGCCATCTGACGAGGGCGGGAGCAGCTACAGGCCGACTCCTGCAGGAGGGGGGTGGAGAGGCTACAAGCCGACTCAGGGGAAACACCTTCGGAGTGGCTACCGGCCATCTGACGAAGGTGGGAGCGGCTACAGGCCGACTCCTTCAGGAGGGGGTTTGGAGCAGCTACCGGCCGTCTCTGGAAGGACACCTTCTGACGAAGGCGAGAGCGGCTACCGGCCATCTCCTGGTTACCCTCATGACGGCTACAGGCTGCTTCCTTAGCGAGGGGCGAGCGGCTACCGGCCGTCTCAAGGAAGACACCTTCAGAGAGGCTACAGGGCGTCTCCTGACGAAGGCGGGAGCGGCTACAGGCCAACTCCTTTGGGGTGCTGGCAGAGCTGGACAGACAGCTCCACCCCAAAGCTGGTTGGTGGAGGCTCGCCCGGAAGATAGTGTGGGATTCCTGCTATGGCGACAGCGGGCTGGCTCCGGGTCATAGGGGCGTGTGGCCCGGGCTGCCTTAGGCTGTTGTCGCACCAAGTCTCGGTGTGCTGCTGCTGCTCCTCCGTGGGGTCCTTGTGGGGGTGTCAGGGAGTTCACAGGGGCACTATGCTGAATCCCTGGTGGAGGTGGTTGGACATTCCAAGGGGCACTATGCTGTATTTCAGTTTTAAAGTGAAATCTGCCCTGGAAATTGTAAGATATGAAAAGAGTACAGAGCAGCTGTGTGTGAGGAGAGGCAGAAACAGCTGTTGTCAGCAGTGTGACACCCTGGGATAAGGCCAGCCAGTCACATACACCACTGTGACACTAAAAACTGTATTACAATTATGAAATAAGGTGACGAATTCTTATCCTATGCAGTATCATCCTAACACCTAGGGGTTAGGGTGGTCAAAGGACTGCTGCTTTATCTAATTCCTTGTAATATTTCTATAAAAAGTTTTATTTTTTCACATTAAAGTATAATATTTTTATTTCATTACTTTGCTTGAAACTACCTGAAAGTTCTAACACTTTCAGGGGAGCAAGTCTTGGAGAAAGTTTTGATATAAGTCTGGGAGTGGACTTATAACCAAGTTCTGGCAGATTATTTTACTTCTGATACTGGGTCCAGCACGGCCATTGTCTGGTTTTTAAGCAGTTTTCAAGTCTTGCCAGACCTGGAACAAGTCCAGTCTCCCTGTTGTCATCTAGCATGTATGGAGAAGCAGTATAAAAATAAAGGACCATTTTCTACACTCAGGGTTTTTCATCAACCTCCTGCATTACCCTATTCTCTTTCCCAAAAAATACCATAAAAAATTCTCAGAAGCAAAGAATGTGGATGTCTCTTAAAATGAAGGGTCAGCGCTACCATGTATGTCTTATACCCTTCTTCAAGTCATTGTGGTGGACACCCCTTTATGTTAAGTCCATTTATTATTTTGTTTTAAAATGTATTACTAATAACACTTCGTCAAATATTTCATATATTTTTTAAAATTAAATTTTAATATATTGGACACTTATTTTCATTTTTTTTTTTCTAAAATACCCGCCGCCGCCAGACCGACCACCCCACCACCCCCCACCCTACCACTGAGCCGCCCAACCGGTCCGACAGAAGCTATGCCGGAAAAAGACATGACCCTGTGGGCGGGGCAGCCTTCACCAGGTTCGCGGTGGGACTGAGCCAGATTCAGTCCCAGACAACACTGCGGTAACGGCCACTGTACGTGCCGGGGAGAGAGCGGCCACTGTACGCCCCTCAGTTGTTTTCCCCTGTAATACCACCACAACGGCCACTGTACGTGTGGGGGAAGGAGTGGCCACTGTACGCCCTTCAGCTACAGCCACATCTGGAGACGGCCTCGGAGTGGTAGCTATTGAGCGCACTCCGACTGGCAAAGGAAGGAGTGAAACTGCGATAAAGGCTACCGTACGTGTCGGGGAAGGAGCTGCCACTGTATGCACCTCATCCACTACCTCCTCCTCCTACGGGAGTAACACCACGGTAACGGCCACTGTACGTGTCGGGGAAGGAGTGGCCACCATACGCCCTTCAGTTACTTCCCGTTGGGCAGGCAGACCCGCGGTAACGGCCACTGTACGTGCCAGGGAGGGAGCGGCCACTGTACGCCCCTCATCCACTACCTCCTCCTCCTACGGGAGTAAAACCACGGTAACGGCCACTGTACGTGTCAGGGAAGGAGCGCCCACTGTATGCCCTTCAGTTACTTCCCGCTAGACAGGCAGACCTGCGGTAACGGCCACTGTACGTGCCAGGGAGGGAGCGGCCAGTGTACGCCCCTCATCTGCCTCTTCCTCCTTTGGGAACAGCAATGCCACAATGGCCACTGTATGTGAGGGGGAAGGAGCGGCCGCTGCACGCCCTTCAGCTGTGGACCGTAGGAATTGCGGAACCGCCACAACGGCCACTGTGCATGTGGGGGAAGAAGCGGCCACTGTACTCCCTTCATCTGCGATTCCTGGGGTCCTTCCAGAGAAGGAGGTCCCTTGCGTGGCCGGCCTTTCACCTCTCTGCTGGGACAACCCTTGTTTACTCCCTCCAGGTGTGGTTCCCCGGAGGCACTACCAGAGTGGTGGTGTGGTCCTGTGTCTGTCCTGCCGCCTACCCCTGGTCAGTCCCGGCCTCTGACGGACACCCAACAGAAGAGGTGCTGCAGTCTACCCCTGATGGTGCCCCACCCTACAGGCGGCCGCAGTATCCAGACTCCCAGGCTGGACCAGCAGGCCCCAGAGCCAGGCCACTTGGGCTCCACTCCCCCACAGCCCTCCGCCCGGAGTAAGAGGCGACAGGGCCACCTCCTGCAGGTGTTCTGCCCCAGCCCTGAGGGCCGCCCTTCAGGTCGAGGCCTCCAGATCGGAGGGCCTCCCTGCATCCCACCGACGAGGCTCCAGCATGAGGGCCTCCTCCCAGGTCGAGGCCCCCAGATGGGAGAGCCTCCCTGCATCCCCCTGATGAAGAAGGCCCGGGCACTGACACCCCTGCAGGCGGTGCACTGTCTCCTACAGGAGGACTCCCCAGTAGAGCCCACTCCCACGCCCGGGCACCTCCTCTGTTAAGCCCAGGAAACAAGGGCGAGTAGTGATTTCAATGCATCTCTTGTGTCTTAAACCACAGAGACGGGAGTAAACAGTGACAGTGAAAGAGTGAGGCCAGAACAATATAAGTGACACACAGTGAGACGAATATCCAGGCAGAACAGAAAAGACTATTGAACACGGGCACAGAGATGTACAGAAACAGTGGGTCAAAACCAGGGGCACACTAAGAAAAACCAAAAACCTGTGAACAGTGTCCCCACGACTAAGTGACTATCCCGAGTGTCACGACTTGCACCCTGACAAGTTATAGTAACATTCACTCTCTCGACCTCTGGCCCTTTTTACTCCTAGTGCATCTGGTTTCGACTATTAAATGCTAGTTCTGCCTATAGCCATAATACAGGTATTGTGTACTTGTAACTCACCATCAGTGTATAACTGAAAATCCCCACTCTCTGCCTGTGCTGTGTGTGTACACATTGAATTGAGAAGCTAACTCTGTAAACTTGTCTAAATCATATCCTGTAAATCTTTGTTTCTATATTGTAACAGTGTATTGAACAAAGACAATAGATGTGTTAAGGTGTACTGCCTAGTTTTTATGCCCTGTTCCTTTGTGGGTGCTTTATTTCCAGTCCGGAAAGAGGACGCCGCTCAGTCGCGGGCGTTTTTAGGAGGAGGCGGACTAAAAACATCCCGCATCACTCCGCACGAGCGAGGTTTCAGGGAAGCCTCACTCCTCCAACCCCTCTGCCACCACCTCCAACCTCCCGCCCCACCCTCCACCACCGACCCCCTACACCACCTCAAACGGCGTCTCCATCACCTGGAGCATAACAGGACCTGCAACCCAACACTAACCCCTCCAACCCCTACAAGCCAGGAGATTCCATCGTCGTGGCGCGTCTGCCTACCGCCACCAAGACCTCCCCCCGTTTTGACGGTTCCTTCATCATCAAAGTCCCTAACCCCTATCAAGTCACGATTGATCACCAGGGACAACCATGAACCTACTGGAACAGACACGTGCATCCCTTCCCATTCTCCAACAATGACCCCACACTCACCCGTGCGCCACACACCTCCCGCCGCGCGCCTACCACCGCAGTGTCTTCCGAGAATTGCCCCCTGGACTCCTACTCTTACTCCTTCTCACCCCCCCCCCTCCAACTCACCCACAGTCATGCCACCTCCCCCAACTCCAACCTTCGACACACCGCCCCCTCTCTCCGACCCTGATCCCCCACCACCAACAATTCTCCATGCCTCTCCTACGCCCACCCCACCATCTCCTCCACACCCATCTCCAACACCACCCACGGCACCCACCACCCAACCCATTCCCCACCAGCCAACACAGTTCACGTCCAACACCACCGCACCTCCGCATCCTACCACCCACCCCCCTTACCCCACCCCATGCACCACCACTCACACCACACCACCCTCCAGCCCACCATGTCGACCCACACCACCTCTCGCACACACCACCCACACAACCACTTCTTCCCCCCCTTTACCCACTGACCATTCTCACTACACATGACACGCCACACCACCGCCCACGACCTCCCCCAACCACAGTAACACCCCAACACCACCACATGCCCAACCACCTTCACCACCTACGCCCACCCTCACCACGACGACCACCAGATCAGGACGCCTCTCCCACCCACCATCTAGATACACCCCAACACCTCCCCATCCTGCTCCCCATTCCCCAACACATGCCACCCACACCCCAAACACCACCCCCATCACCCTCCCCCTCCATCAAGCAAGGTGGAAACTTCCCAAATCCCAATTCCGCAAAGGACAACACTCCTCCCACCAAACCATCCCCCATATAAACCCCAAGATCTCCTCACTCGCCAGCATACAGATTCTGCCCCTGCAGCAAGCACCACCACCAGAGATGATGATTGAGAGGGTACTATGGCATCCCCACGACCGCCCCACCATTAGAATAAGGGCGACACACCAGCTCCTCCGGCTCCTGCACCAGACAACCCAACCATCGTCCCTACGCCTCATTCTCAACCCTCACCAGGAGCCAAACCTCACCACCAGCCATTGGACCAACCTCCTCCAACACCTCAAACCGGCCCACCAGACCTCCACCACCACAACATACCACCTCCAGTCACGGGGCCATGACTTCTCGACCGCGGAAGGTGGTAAAATACCCGCTGCCGCCGGACCGACCACCCCGCCACCCCCCACCCTTCCACCGAGCCGCCACCTCACCACTACCCCAGGAGGACACCACGGAGGGCCGGATCATTGAGAGACCGATCGGAGCAAGAAGGGCGCCGGTGCTCCCCTGTCCTGAGTCCCTCTTTCACCCAACCAGTCTGATGGAAGCTACACCGGAAAAAGACATGACCCTGCGGGCGGGGCAGCCTTCACCAGGTCCAGGGTGGGACTGAGCCAGATTCAGTCCCAGACAACACCGCGGTAACGGCCACTGTACGTGCCGGGGAGAGAGCGGCCACTGTACGCCCCTCAGTTGTTTCCCCCTGTAGCACCGCCACAACGGCCACTGTACGTGTGGGGGAAGGAGCAGCCACTGTACGCCCTTCAGCTACAGCCACATCTGGAGATGGCCTCGGAGTATTAGCTATTGAGCGCACTCCGACTGGCAAAGGAAGGAGAAGTGGAACCGCAATAACAGCCACTGTACGTGTCAGGGAGGGAGAGGCCACTGTACGCCCCTCATCCACTACCTCCTCCTCCTACGGGAGTAACACCACGGTAATGGCCACTGTACGTGCCGGGGAAGGAGCGGCCACTGTACGCCTTTCAGTTACTTCCCATTGGGCAGGCAGACCCGCGGTAATGGCCACTGTACGCCCCTCATCTGCCTCTTCCTCCTTCGGGAGCAGCACCGCCACAACAGCCACTGTATGTGTGGGGGAAGGAGCGGCCACTCAGGGCCCTCACATGGGGGGGGCAGGGGGGGCATTTGCCCGGGGGCGGCACTTTAAGGGGGGCGGCAATTCTAGCCTGGCCTTGTCACCCACAAGGCTGACAATAATAATAATAATAATAATAATAATAATAATCTATCTATCTATTGCCAGACGCCTCAATCCCGTTTGGAGTGGCCACAAACAAATCGCCTCCAAGTCGCCCTGTCCCCCGCCATTTCACTGCCCTGCTCCCGACTCACACCCCCCTCTCTCATATACCTCTCCACCCCATCCCTCCATCTCATCCTCGGCCTCCCCCTCCCTCTTCCCCCCTCCACCTCACTCACATACACTCTCTTCGTCAGTCTTTCACCCTCCATCCTCTCCACATGGCCAAACCACCTCAGTGTGTTTCTCATAACGCTTCCTATCACATCCACATCCACACCACAACGGTCCTTTATATCTTCATTCGTCAGCCTGTCTCTCCACGTGACTGCACAGGCTCCTCTTAAATAACTCATTTCCACTGCTCTCACTCTTGACTTGTATCCTTCCATCAATGTCCAAGCTTCACTTCCGTACGTTAGATAATAATAATCAAGGTCAAAGAAGCCTGAATTATTTATATTATTTTTATTATTAAAAATGCTATTTTCTGTATCTTGAAGGCCTGTCCAGATATTGTTTTAAATAGTATGAAATTAATATTTATTACTCTCCTTTTCTCAGATTCTACTTGCTAGTTGCTATGCCACCAAAGCGTGTTCGGTTAAGTGGGAGCGCATACAAGAAGATGAGAAAGAAGCGAAAGATGGAAGATGAGAAGCTTGCTGGTTCATTAGAAACCTTCATTGTGACGACTAAGAAGAGTGAAACTTGTGTTCTAAATGAAGATCTTGTGAGTGAATGTGAAGATACGGAGGAAGAGGAATTTAGGAGTTCATATGAGTCTGAGCCTATTACGGAAGGAAAAGAAACCAGTGTTCAGGAGGCTGAGGAGGGTAAGGAAGAAACTAATTGCGAGGGAAGAGCAGGACTTGAGTATATTCAAAGAAGAGGCTTTGGTTTGATTCCATTTGGGCACTTGACATCTGACGTCCGTGATGCTCTTGTTTCTATTGGAGCTGAAAATTTTCAGAATTCAAAAGGGCCCTTTGTTACTGGGAGTAAGGGTAGAAAAATGACTGAGGCATAGTTCTACAGAAAACTTGCAGATGGTAAAGGTGAAGTTGTGAAGAGAACATGGCTACTCTACTCACCATCCAAAGAAGCAGCCTACTGTTTTTGCTGCGTTCTATTTTCGCACACTCCACAGAATGCAATTTCCAAGTTCGAGTCACCGGAAGGATTTAATGGTGGAGGTAAGTGGAAGGACAGTACTCCAATAGCTGTACATGAGAGTACAACCTGGCATAGAAAAGCCTTTCTTGCATGGAAAGAGGCTGAGGAGCACCTAAGAGAGGAGAAGGGTATTGATAAGGAATTTGTTCGGCAAGTGAATGCTGAGAGAGAGAAAGGAAGACAGATACTGTTGCGAATTATTTCCTGTATCCGGTTCTTGGCTTCCAGAAATTTGGCATTTCAAGGAAGCATTGACTATATTGGCACAGTTGACACAGCAGATAGGAAAAGGGAAGGCAACTTCATGGCACTAATACGATTCATTGCTGACTTTGATCCAGTTCTCAAAGAACACTTGAATAAACACACAGATGGGGCTAAAGGAAGGGCTACATACTTATCTCCAGTGACACAAAATGAATTCATTGCCTTGCTGGCAAATACCATTCGAGAAAAACTTGTGGCAGATGTCAAGGAAAGCAAGTACTATGGTGTCATGTGTGACTCTACTCCAGACATCTCACACCAGGATCAGCATTCCTTAGTAGTACGCTATGTAGTTGTTGTAAAAGAGACATTTCTAGGCTACATGAAACTTGGGGGAAAAAATGCTGAAGCTATTGAGGAAGGGATTCGTAATGGTTTAGAGTCTTTCGGTCTGGACTTCAACAATTGCAGGGCTGTTTGTTTTGATAATGCCAGTGTCATGGTTGGGAAACACAGAGGCGTTCAACGTCGACTGTGTGAAAAAAACTCAAAAATTGTGTTTATTAAGTGTAACAATCATAGCCTCAACTTAGCAGGCGCAGATGCAGTTAAGACTGATGTGGGTTCAATGACTTTTTTCAATGTTCTCAACGAAGTTTTCAATTTCTTCAGCAGAAGCACAGAAAGGTGGGATGCACTGAAGAAAGTTACTGCTATAACTCTGAAGAGTAGCACTGACACACGATGGAGCTCTAGGGCAGATGCCACCCATGACCTTGAGACTGAATTGAATGGCGTGCTGGAGTCTCTAGAAAATATATCTTCATCAGACAACTTCACAGCTGAGTCACGGGCAGACAGTGAGGCCCTTTTGAAAGGAATTCTCAGTTTTGAATTCTTGGCATTTCTCTCATTCTGGACCCCTGTTTTGAGAAAGGTGGATATTGTTCAAAAACGCCTGCAGTGTCCTGAGATGACTTTTAAGGACGCTTATGAAGACCTTGAAGCATTAGCAACATGGTTACAAGAGAACCGGGATAACAGTGCCCAGGAAGCAGTCACGAAAAGCATAGAACTGTGCAATAAGTGGGATGTAGAAATTGAAATAAAACGAGTGCGCCGAGAAAAGTGTATGCCTGGAGAGTTGGCCAGGGATGAACCACTAACCCCTCATCTTGACATGAAGCGAAAACTTCTTTTAGCAGTTGACAGACTTGTTGTAGAAGTGCAGTCAAGAAGTGCTCGACTTCAAGAGATAGATGGTCGTTTTCGAGTTCTTCTTCGCCCTCAATAGTTGTTTTGTAAAACGGAACAAGAAATTGACGCTGTTTGCAAGGACATGGCCCAAAAATATGATGAAGACATATCACCTTCAGAGCTCTGTCAAGAAGTGCAAGATTTGAAGTTCTTATTGAAGAAGAGAACACCAGAAACTGCTCCAGAACTCCTTGCTTTTATTGATAAATATGGGGAAGGATTCGCAAACCTTCGTGTTGCACTGAGACTTTTATTGACTGTAGGGATATCAGTCGCTTCCTGTGAAAGGTCGTTCAGCAAACTGAAACTTATCAAAACATATGGAGTTCCATGGGCCAAGATAGACTGTCAAATCTTGCACTTCTTAGCACTGAATCCGACACTCTAATGGATATGAACTTTGATGGCATCATTCATGAATTTGCCAGAAGCAAAGCAAGAAAATCCTTTGATCCATTTGATATCTTATGATGATGACATTATTATGGCAATTGTTTTATTTTGAAATAAATATTTACAGAATATAGTAACACAACTACATTGCTGTCTGAAGGATGTTTTACAATTATTTATGAAAAAATAAAGTTTTCTCTTTATTTTCTACTATATTAAACTGCATACACAGGAAATGCACCTTTTATTAAGTATCCTATAAATACTCAGTATTATGAGGAAGATGGTAATTTACCAGACTCAGTATTATATAATTAAGTGTCCTATAATCATGTTGCCCAAATTAGGGTCATAGGCAGTAATGGGTGGTGGAGGTTGGAAGTGCTAATGAAGAGGGGGGGGGGCGCCACTGAGAACTTTGCCCTGGGGCGGCACAAAGGCATGTAAGGGCTCTGCGGCCACTGTATGTGTGGGGGAAGGAGCAGCCACTGTACGCCCTTCAGCTGTGGACCTTAGGAATTGTGGTACCGCCACAACGGCCACTGTACGTGTGGGAGAAGGAGCGGCCACTGTACGCCCTTCATCTGCGATTCCTGGGGTCCTCCCAGAGAAGGAGGTCCCTTGTGCAGCCTGCCTTTCATCTTTTGGCTGCGTTGGATGCCCTTTGCTTACTCCCTCAAGGTGTGGTTCCCCGGAGGTGCTGCCGGACTGGTGGCATGGTCCTGTGTCTGTTCTGCCGCCTACCCCTGGTTGGTCCCGGCCCCTGGCGGACACCCGATGGAAGAGGTGCCACAGTCTACCCCTGACGGCCCCCCACCCTACAGGCGGCTGGAGTATCCGGACTCCCAGGCTGGACTGGCAGGCCCCAGAGCCGGGCCGCTTGGGCTCCACTCCCCCACAGCCCTCCCCCTGGAATAAGAGGCGACAGGCCAGCCTCCTGCAGCTGTTCGGCTCCAGCTCCGAGGGCCGCCCTTCAGGTCGAGGCCCCCAGATCGGAGGGCCTCCCTGCACACCACCGACGAGGCTCCAGCACAAGAGCCTCCTCCCAGGTCGAGGCCCTCAGATGGGAGAGCCTCCCTGCACCCCCCTGACGAAGAAGGCCGGGGCACTGACACCCCTGCAGGTGGTGCACTGTCTCCTACAGAAGGGCTTCCCAGTATAGCCCCCTCCCACACCCGGGCGCCTCCTCTGTTAAGCCCAGGAAACAAGGGCGAGTAGTGATTTCAATGCATCTCTTGTGTCTTAAACCACAGAGATGGGAGTGAACAGTGACAGTGAAAGAGTGAAGTCAGATAAATATAAGTGACACACAGTGAGACGAATATCCAGGCAAAACAGAAAAGACTACAGTCGTTCTATTTTATGAAAGCAGTTTGGGTGGGGTGATCTGGGATCTCACACTGTTAGCTCAGTTGTCACATCGCCGCCGATACACATGTAATTATTTGTGCTCACCTCTTTCTCTCTCTCACTCCCATTTTAAGCTAGTAACTACTTATAAATGAATTTTAAACACTCTGTATACATGTAATTCAATAAAAAAGCTATAGTTTAGCATAAATCTCATAAGACTTGTCAGTGTTGCTTTTGCGATGTTGTCAGGTGGTGACACGAGGGACAGCCCTGCGTGAGCGGGCCATACTCGGTCAGTCTCCTGCCATGGAAGCTATAAAAAAAAAAACGCACGTACAGACTTTTACCTCCGGGGTGGTGTGGAAAAAAAAGTAAAAAACAAGAGAAGAAATAAAGAAAATACAATTAGTAGTAGTTAATATAAATATGAGAGAGAGAGAGAGAGAGAGAGAGAGAGAGAGCACGTGTGTGGCGACGATGTGGCAACAGAGCTAACAGTGTGAGGTCCCAGAGCGCCCCACCCAAACTGCCTTCATAAAATAGAACGACTGTAGTGAACACGGGCACAGAGACGTACAGAAACAGTGGGTCAACCCGAGGGGCGCGCTAAGAAAAACCAAAATCTAGGCTGTGAACACTGTCCCCGCGACTAAGTGACTCTCCCGAGTGTCGCGACTCGCACCCTGACAAGTTATAGTAACATTCACTCTCTCGACCTCTGGCCTTTTTTACTCCTAGTGCATCTGGTTTAGACTATTAAATGCTAGTTCTGCCTATAGCCATAATACGGGTACCGGTATTGTGTATTTGTAACTCACCATAGGTGTATAAAATCTCCACTCTCTGCCTGTGCTGTGTGTGTACACATTGTATTGAGAAGCTAACTCTGTAAACCTGTTTAAATCATATCCTGAAACTCTTTGTTTCTATATTGTAACAGTGTATTGAACTAAGACAATAGATGTGTTAAGGTGTACTGCCTAGTTTTTATGCCCCGTTCCTTTGTGGGTGCTTTATTTCCGGTCCGGAAAGAGGGCCCCGCTCAGTCGCGGGCGTTTTTAGGACGAGGAGTCGAACTAAAAACATCCCGCATAATATTTTCCATCAGTACACAATGGGTGATCAGTACATGGTTCTTCATAGTTATCCCTTAAAATTCAGAGAAAATGTCACATCAACTTCAGTAATAACTGCCCATTTCATTTTTTCATTTACTTCATATATACACCACAAAGCCAGCCATTAGACAGGGCGTGTGTGCTGAGCAATCCTCAGGTCCTATCTTCCCCCTTACTATTTTTTAATCAGCCCATACCACACTGACCGGGCTAATGTATGGCCCGGCCTGCACTATAGGTGCAGGAAATCTGTGAACGAACGAACGAACTTCGTATACACTATTTGTATAAGAAAAAGGAGTAGTATTCTTTAGATTTTTAATCGTGATCGTTTAGGCCTGAAGAAATGTAAGTTTTCATGAAGGAAAAATTGAAACATGCAAAACTGAACTGTATTGATTGATATTTACAAAACTACCTTTTTGAAAGATAGTAATGCTTTATTCGTATTTCAGAAGAGAAGAAAATGTAAAATATAATAATTTACAGGATTGTATAAAATACTTCAACATTTATTTAAAGATAAGTTGGTATTACTATAATAACTTCGGCCTGTTATGAAGTTACAAATCATTATGACATACCCTGTTGACACACTTCGGTACTGTAAGGAAGAGTGAGGAGGTTTGGTTCCTTACCAGTTAACAGCGGCACCATATGTAGGCTATTTTTAAAAGCTCTAACGAGCTAAAAGAAACATGAATAAGAAAGAGCGGCTCTAGGGCACGAAGATAAAAGTGTTCCCCTCCAAGTACAGTGCAAGGTCTGATGAGAAATTTCCAGAGCTAGCTGATTCTTCAAACTAAGGGCTGAAATCTCACTCTAAACCGCCATGATAGGATCTCACAAAATATATCTCCGTAACCCAAAAACATGTAAAAGCTCACACCTGCCTCGCAGCAACGAGTGCTTGGAAACTCTTGAGGAATAAAGGCTAACTGCTAACATCATCTTCCTGAACAACTGTGATAAATTACGATCTCGTAGGTGGTTTGTATGAGGCTATATAGTGTTAGGGAGATAACATTTTGCAAGTACGAAATATCTCTAGGACTAATCTCTCGTATTTCATCACTAACCAAAATTCCATAGGCCTAGGGACACAACGACGGCATGGGGAGATGAAAGCCAACATCCCACATACTAGGACACAATGGGATGCTTTTGAAAAGCCTAGAATTCCGGTAGATGTCACCACCAGTGGGACAAACACATTCCCGCGCTGTTTAAAAAGCATATTTTTCTTTCTTAAATATCTACACTGTTGTGTGAAACTGTGAATCATGGTGTAATGCTAGGTGTTTAAGGCTCGACTTCTCGCTCCTAGAACACCTAACGTGTAGTGGGGTCCTCTTTCGAGACCGGGGCTTAGGACAAAATTAGGCAGGACACAAAATCTTCAGGCAATAACCTTTACACGTGTATTACTTATTCAGACAAGGGACAACAGCAGATGATACAGCACAATATTTGGTCAATTACAGACTCTTATAACTATATTCTCAGTATCTCGCAGGATACTACAGTAGTATGTACGTGGGATAACACTCAAGGCGTAGTGTACAGAATTAGTATAGTCCAGGGTCTCGGTGCACGTGGAGGAGTGAGCGATAGGGCTCACTAGGGGAGGTGTAAAGTTTAATTGTATTTATGGTAGTATGAGGCAGAGGTTAATGATAGCGCATTCAACTTATATTTTCTAAGTGCAACGGGTTATTTGTTAATTATCACAATACGGTCCAAGGTTGTTGTGCGTGTGGGGGGAGTTCAAGGTAAAGCTCACTAGGGGAGGGTGTAAGGCACTGGAGTTTAATTATGTTTATAGTAATATGAAGTGGAGGGCATTGATAGCATGTTCGATTTATTATTTTCTAAGAGCAAGGGACATTTGGATAGAATACTAATATGAGTTCCAAGGCTTTGTCGTTACACTGATGATAACGTGAAGGGAGTCATACAGGAGTCATATGCACTATACTCAGTCCAAGCTGGTTTGAAGGTAAGTGCTCCGCCTCTGGGATTTGACGTCAAAATCGCTCCACCTACAGTCCACTATGATTGGCTGGTGGGGTGACAGGCACGTACACACACACACACACACACAGACACACGCGCACACATTTCAGACTGAATCAAATCGTGTATTGCCCTGACTCAGTGCTCTCACCCTATACTCTGTACAATATCCACGATAAACGATATAATCTCTCTCTCTCTCTCTCGATAGAGTTATCAACTCTATGAAGTACGTAAGATATTGATTTACAGCATGGACCTCGAAAATCATTTTCCTTGTCCTTCCTTTCCATCATTCTCTCTCTCCTCTCTCTCTCTCTCTCTCTCTCAGCTCAATCCTATTGAGCTGATATGGGCACAGGTAAAGACAGATAAGAATGCAAAACTCGAACAGAGATCAAACAATGCGCAGGGTGGACCATACAGTATAACAAAGGCCGCGATTGAAAAGGTGACGAAACAGAATTGGCAAAGGTGTGTACTGCACATACAAAGAAAGCTGAGGAAGAATTCAGAGACAGTGATGTAGTGTTTAACCATTTGCTTGAGAACTTTACCATCAATGTGGAAGAGACCAGCAGTGAAGAGGATGAGTGAACAGTGGACATATCGTGATGTGGGTCATGTGCGTGTGTGTGTGTGTGTGTGTGTGTGTGTGTGTGTGTGTGTGTGTGAGAGAGAGAGAGAGAGAGAGAGAGAGAGAGAGAGAGAGAGAGACTGTAAATGCGATTTTTAATGTATGAGTTTTGTTATATTTATTTATGCAATTATTTCATGTCTTCCCTCAAGGGTCTCAATATTGTGTGGCAAAAATGTATGTGTTCTACGAAAACTGCTTTATGTGATGCTTATATATATTTGTACTGCTAGGTGAAAATAGGCTCGACATCTCGCTCCTATTACACCTAACGTGGAGCGGGGTCCTCTTTCGAGACCGGAGCTTAGTGCAATAAAGAGAGGCAGGACACAAAAACTCTAGGCAATAACCTTTACACGTATATTACCACAGTCAGACACAGGACAAATCAGCAGATATTACAACATAATACATAGCAATATAAAACCTTATCTAGGACATGGGTATCTCGCAGGATACTTACTTATCTGACATTAATGCCAACACAATCAATCCTTGTGTATTCAGGGTACAGTGAATATAGGCGCGCGGGAGGCGCGCGGGGGGGGGGTTGAGTCTCACAAGGGGGGAAAAAGGGGAGGGTGCGGGGAGTGACTTGTGACGGCTAGGAGGGAGTTATGGTAATACTGGAGAGAGACAAAGATTAACAATGAGGACTACACGTTTTCCACTAGCAAAGGGACTTTGGTAATTGATTTTATTCTTGATTTACACTTACTCTAGATACTGGGACGAGAGAGTGGCGTACAAGATTTAAGGGCAGCATGAGTGGGAGAATATCACTAATACTCTCTCGTAATATTTCTTTAGAGCTCACAGTAGTAGGGGTATGTCACAACGGAGGAATCTCCAGGCGGCACAGGCTTATTAACTGTATATAAGGGGCGTCACTCATAAATATAGCTCATCAGATCTTGTTCCACACACTCATCCTTTATTCTCTCACTGTGATCTTACTTGCCCCGATATTCACTATATTAAGTCACTGCACAATACTATGCTAGGGGAAATTACACTTAACCTAAATCACTTGCACTGTAACATCACACGTATTCATCGTGGGGATAGGCGGGAACATGCCGTCGGCAATCCTGCCGGGCTAGGGGCACCGCCAAGGGGAGGCGTACCAAGAGGGCACAGGACAACTCGTAAGGGCGTCCTCTCGCGTCCTGGGCTACCCGTGGCTCCCGGACTGGGCTCAGGAGTGTGGCCCTCGGTACTGGGGCCGAATAGCTCCAGGAACCTCTGTTGTAAGTCTCGGCCGGAAGTGGGAGCCTTACGTCGTCGTAGGGGCGTATGGAGATCGCGCCTGGGTGTCCTGGGGAGAATCGAGAGAGAGACTGCGAACTGCGGTCTCCAACATCTAGGGGCGCCGACAGAGGAGGGCTGCGGCATCGACTTACAATGAGGCCCGTCAGGTGCGTCTGCTCTAGAGCCAGACGTAGGGAGCGGAGGCCAGGGGAGGCTGTGAGGCCTGTCTGGGCCACTCTGGGATGGGAGGCCTGGGCTCTTGTCTCCTGCCGGGGTGACGTCTCGCTCCTTGCCTCCTTCTGTGCACCTTCGGAACGACAATAGGTCATCTCACGAGGAGGGGAGCGACAATAGGCCGTCTCTACCGGAACACTATCAGAACGACAATAGGCCGTCTCACGAGAGCGGGAGCGACAATAGGTCGTCTCTACCGAAACACTTTCGGAATGACAATAGGTCGTCTCACGAGGAGGGGAGCGACAATAGGCTGTCTCTACCGAAACACTTTCGGAGCGACAATAGGCTGTCTCATGAGGGTGGGAGCGACAATAGGCCGTCTCACGAGGGCGGGAGCGACAACAGCCCGTCTCTACTGGAGCACCTTCAGAGTGACAATAGGCCGTCTCACGAGGAGGGGCGCCGTCTGGAGTTTTTATAACAACTCCACCCCTAGCTGGTTCAACAATCCCACTCTGTGAGGGTAGTGTCCTTCTATGATGGCAACGGCGTGGTTGCTGCGTGACATAGGGGCGCACGGCCCGGGCTGACATATGTCGCTGTTGCCGGGAGTTGTTTCGACTGGTGGCGGCTACCCCGTGGGGTCCGTGTGGGGGTGTCGGCGCATTCCCTGGCATACTGAGCTGTATCTTGCTTGCCCCGTTGTCAGGGGCACTATGGTATATTTCGGGGGCACTGTTCTGTAAGTCACGCATTTTAATATTTTTCTCCTTTAACTGACTAAATGACTTTTGTATTGAGTTGTTTTCCAATTTTCCCACTGAAGACAGACACAGCCAATACAAATCATTTAGAAAATTATTCTTAGTTCCAGTGAAGAGTTTATTGAGGGTATTTACATTTAATATATGAAGAAAATAAAGGATACGGCAGCAGCGGATGATGCAGGGCGTGTCTTGTGACCTCAGTTGACTCGAATGACAGAGAGAGAGAGAGAGAGAGAGAGAGTAAATGCGATTTTTAATGTATGATTTTTGTTATATTTATTAATGCAATTATTTTATTATGCAGGAGTTTTACTGCAAAATGAGACAAATCCCCCGTGCCGGCCTTTATACAGTGACCCGACACAGGGAGCGAGGCATGGCCACCCGGTGACCTTGGGTGAGGTTTGATGAGAGAGAGAGAGAGAGAGAGAGAGAGAGAGAGAGAGAGAGAGAGAGAGAATGATGGAGAGCAGTCAGGGCAAGACACAATTTGATTCAGTCTGAAATGTGTGTGTGTGTGTGTGTGTGTGTGTGTGTGTGTGTGTGTGTGTGTTGTACATGCCTGTCACCCCACCAGCCAATCATAGTGGACTGATAAAGGATTTGATGTAGAGATAAGTTTCAAAATACATAACGAATAGAGATGTTAAAATGAAAGGCAGCCAAGAGGCTCACACTGCGGTCACGTCCCAGGGGATTTTCATGGAGGGCTGAAAGGAATCACAGGTCGCAAGATCCACCTGTCCATACTTGCCACTCCTAAACCCCTTTCTTCCCTCCGTTGCTCCCTCTCCCCCTCTCTCTCTCTCTCTCTCTCTCTCTCTCTCTCTCTCTCTCTCTCTCTCTTTCAACACACCACAACAAAATGTAAGCAAAAACGTATATACATTATATATATATATATATATATATATATATATATATATATATATATATATATATATATATATAGAGAGAGAGAGAGAGAGAGAGAGAGAGAGGAGTGTTGGAAGAGGACGGGACAAAAGGAATGATGCATTGTACGCTGGTACGCTATGTTTAAGAGACAATGAAAACGGGTGAAAAGCCGAGGGAAAATAAAAGTAGGGTGATAGAACAGTGGAAGTGGAGGGATTGCATATACCGGTAATGACTTTATTGACGTGGAACAAAGTGTTCGAGTCCTGGAGTATGATCGATAGGGGCGCGCACACACACACACACACACACACACACACACACACACACACACACACACACACACACACACCAGAATACTGAATATTGTCCCTTGAGAATTAGCCTCCCTCCTCAGGTCACACACAATCTTGGCTGCCTTTCATTTTAACTTCCTTCGTCCTTATGTATTATGAAACTTATCTCTACATCAAACCCTTTATCAATGTTATGCTGGGTATTTTTAGTCCGACTTCTCGTTCTAAGAACACCAACGACTGAGCGGGGTCCCCTTTCCGGATCAGAAGTAAAGCACCCACAAAGGAACAGGACATAAAAACCGGGCAGTATACCTTAACACATCTATTGTCTTAATTCCTACACCGTAACAATATAAAACAGAGAGGTATTGGATATACAGTAGACAGGGACACAGAGTTAGCCTTTAAAACCAAGATTTACAGTTACACTTGAGACACAGTATTCTGCATGTACACTTAGGTAGTTAATTATAGTATCGTGATACCCTTATGTCGTCTTTAGGCAGAACTGGCATTATATAAATTGAGTCCGATGCACTAGGGATGAACAGGACCAAGAGTTAGTGGGGTGAATGTTACTATAACTAGACAGGGTGCGGGTCATGACACTGGATTGAGTCACTTAGTTGCAACGGCACTTATTCACAGACTTTTGATTCTTCCGTGCAGCCTGGTCTTGATTCACGGTTTCTATAAGTTCTCTTATCTGGGACTCAGGCTGTTTTCTATTCTGCCGGGTATCGGGCTTTGGTAGGTTATTGGTAAATTTGTCACTGGTATTATTCTGGCCCTCACTTTGTCACTGTTCACTGTTATCTTCCCGTCTCGACTGTTCGCGACACAAGGGGCGTTAACGTCACTATTTACCCGTATTTCTTGGGTATAATTCACTACGGTGTCCGGGCGTGCGGGGGAGGCCCTAAGGGGAGCTTTCCTGCAGAGGGCAATACACTGTCCGCAGGGGAGTCACTGTCTAGGTCCTGGTCGTCGGTGGAGTACAGGGAGGCCCGGCTGTCTGGGGGCCTCGACCTGGGAGGAGGCCCTCGTACTGGAGCCTCGTTGGTGGGGTGCAGGGAGGCCCTCCGGTCTGGGGGCCTCGACCTGAGAGGTGGCCCTCGGGACTGGGGCCAAACAGCTGTAGGAGGCAGGCCTGTCGCCTCTGGCTCCGTGGGGAGAGAGAGCCTGGGTTGCCTTCACCTGGGGGATGCTGGTCGGGCCTTGGGGTCCTAGGACTGCGGTCACCTGTAGGGGGAGGCGCCGACAGGGGTGAGCTGCGGCACCATCTCCATCGGGTGTCCGGCAGAGGCAGGGATCTCCCAGGGGTAGGCGGTAGGACCTGGATTGGGCCACGCCAACACTCTGGCAGCACCTCCGGACAACACTCCCGGAAGGTGACAAAGGGCGTCCCACGCAGCCGAGAGGGATAGGGTTGGCTGCGTAATGGACTTCCTGCGTCGGGAGGGCCTTCGGAACCACAAATGAAGGGCGTACAGTGGCCGCTCCTTCCCCGTCACGTACAGTGGCCGTGAGTGTGGTTTCGTGACTCCTAGGGCTCGCGGCTGAAGGATGTACAGTGACCGCTCCTTCCCCCGCACGTACAATGGCTGTGTTGGTGGTGCTGCTCCCGAAGGAGGAAAAGGCAGGAGAAGGGTACAAGAAGTCCGCGCCCTCTCCAGTACGTACTGAGGCCATAGCCTTGGTTCTGCTTACCCTGGTAAGTACCGTGGCCGTAGCCGTGGGCCTATCTACCCTATGGGAAGCAACTGGAGGGCGTATAGTGGCCACTCCTTCCCCGTCACGTACAGTGGCCGTGAAGACGGTGGTGCTCCCATAGGAGGGAAAAGCAGGAGAGGGGTGCACAGAGGCCACGCCCTCTCCAGTACGTACTGAGGCCATAGCCGAGGGTCTATCTACCCTGGTACGTACTTTGGCCGTAGCCGGGAGCTTGTCTACCCTTAGGGAAGCAACTGAAGGGCATACAGTGGCTGCTCCTTCCCCGTCACGTACAGTGGCCGTAAACGCGGTGTTGCTCCCATAGGAGAGAAAGCAGGAGAGGGATACACAGAGGCCGCGCCCTCTCCAGTACGCATTGAGGCCGTAGCCGAGGGTCTGTCTACACGGGTGCGTACTTCAGCCGTAGCTGTAAGCCTGCCTCCCCTTTGGGAAGCAACTGAAGGGCATACAGTGGCCGCTCCTTCCCCAACATGTACAGTGGCCGTGAACACGATGTTGCTCCCGTAGGAGAGAAAGGCAGGAGAGAGGTGCACAGAGGCCGCGCCCTCTCCAGTACATACTGAGGCCATAGCCGAGGGTCCCCTTACCCTGGTACGTACTTTGGCCATAGCCTTGGGCCTGCCTGCCCTTTGGGAGGTAACTGAAGGGCGTACAGTGGCCACTCCTCCCCCATCACGTACAGTGACCGTGAATGCGGTGTCACCTGGGACTGAATCTAGTTCAGTCCCACCCTGATTCTGGTGACGGCTGTCCTGCTCACAGAGTCGTTGTCTCTTCCTGCTTACCCGGTGTTGGGGTAGTTGAGGGGAAGAGGGACTCAGGACAGTAGTGTCCCGGTGACCCTCTTGTTCTGGGTCACTAGCCCCACCGTGGTGTCCTCCTGGGGTGGTGGTGTGGTAGTGGGTCGGTGGTGGGGTGGGGGGTGGCGAGGTGGGTTGTCCGGCGGTGGCGGGTATTTTACCACCCTCCGTGGTAAAGAAGTCACGGCCCTGTGACTGGAGGTGGTATCTTGTGGTTGTGGATGTCTGGTGGGCCGGGGTGAGGTGTTGTAGGAGGTTGGTCCAGTGGAAGGTGATAGGGTTTGGCTCTCGGCGAGGATTGAGAGTGAGCCGGAGGGAGGATGGGTGGTTGGTCTGGCATATGAGGCGGAGAAGGTGGTGTGTCTCCCAGATCCTGACATGTGGGCGGTCGTGGGGCTGCCAGTGGATCCTGATGATCATCTTGGGCAATGGTGCTTGGTGTGGAGGCAAAAGCTGAATGCTGGCGAGCGATGGGAGATTGGGGCTTTTATGGGGGATGGGTCAGTGGGAGGAGCGTTGTACTGTGGGGAATTGAGATTTCGGAGGATTCCATCATGTTTGGTGGAGAGGGAGGGTGATGGGGGAGGTGTTTGGGGTGTGGGTGATTTGTGGTAGTGAATGGTGGGTTGTGTGGGTGGTGGGCAGCTGTGTTGGTGTGTATCTGGAGGGTGGGCGTGAAAGACGTCCTGATCTGGTGGTGAGGGTGGGTGTTGGTGGTGAGGGTGGTTGGCCACGTGGTGGTGGTGAGGGCATGCTGACGTTGGGGGGAGAGGTGGGTGGGGGTGCGGTGTGGCGCGTATAATGAGAATGGTCGTGGGGTAGGGGAGGTGTGGTTGGGCGAGTGGTGCTTGTGTGTGATGGAGTAGTTGGACGTGGTGGGCTGGAGAGTGGTGTGGTGTGTGAGGTGGTGGGTGGACAGGTGTGAGGGGGATGAGTGGTGGGTTGCGGTGATATGGCAGCATCGGGCGGGGGGTGGTCTGGCTGGTGAGCCGAAGATTCGGCTGTGGTTGGCAGGGGCGGTGATGTAGGCGATGGAGGTGGTGGTGTAGAGGTAGGATGGTCGTGGTTGGGAACGGGGGTTTGGGGGTTAGGGTAGGTGTTGGGGGGTGGTGTGTCGGGGGTGGATGTGGTGGGAGGCGGCGTGCTCTTGGGTGAGGTGGAGGGTGGGGGGTGAGAAGGAGTAAGAGTAGGAGTCTGGAAATTCTTAGAAGACGCGGAGGGGACAGGTGCGCGGGGGGAGGTGCGGGGCGCACGGGTGTGAGTGTGGTCATTGTCGGAGGGGTGGAAGGGTCGCATGTGGCGGTTGCAATACGTGCATGGCTGTCCTTGGTGGTCAATGATCACTTTGTAGGGGTTGAGGACTCTGATTATTGTGAAGGGACCATCGAACCGGGGAGAGGTTTTGGTGGGGGTGGGTAGGTGTGCCACGACGATGGACTGGCCTGGTTTGTAAGGGTTGGAGTGGTTGGTGTCGGGTGTAATGTCTTATTGGGCTTGGAGGTGGTGGAGGCGGCGTTTGAGGTGGTGAAGGGGGTCAGTGGTGGAGGGCGGGGTGGGCGGGTGGAGGTGGTGGCGGAGGGGTAGGAGGAGCGGGGTTTCCCCAAATATTCGCTCGTGGGGGGTTATGCCGTCATCTCTTGGGCACGTGTTGAGGCCCCATTGAACAATTTTGACATGGGCGGGCCAATCGTCGTTTCCCATTTGCATGATTCTTGTCCTGACTTGGTTCAAGATGGAGCGATGGCTTCTCTTGCAGACGCTGTTACCTTGGGGCCAGTATGGGGATAAGTGGGAGATGTGATATCCGAATATTTTTGCCAGTTTTTCCCAGATTTTGCCAGTGAACTCTGGGGCATTATCCGAGTGTAGGGCTTGGGGAATGCCAAAATAAGGGAAGACATGGCTGGTCAAGACGTCGGCGACTGATACAGCATTGTGATCTTTGGCGGGAGATGCAATGATGAATTTCAAGTACACATCTACGAACGTGATAATTATATTTGTATCCCGCTTTAGGTGTGAGGGGGCCAACGACGTCCAGGGAAAGTAACCGCCACGGTTTCTGTGCCGTTAGTTTTCCTGAAGGGCCAGGTGTGCGAGTGATGTCCTTCCCTAATGCACAGGAGTGGCAGGATGGGATGATGTTTTTGGCAATGGTGGATGGGTTAGCTGTCCAACACATATCGCCGAAAACTTGTATGAGTTTCTTGGTCCCGAGGTGGATGCCATTGTTGGCGTGAAGGTGTAACATAGTGTCAACGGCGGTGGTAGGGTCTAGGACGATGTGGCCTTTTGGATCGAGCAGGTGATCTCCGTGAAAGTGGAGTTTGGCGAATGTGCTTGGCCGGATCCAGGTAGGGCGTTGCTTATTTTTCCACATTTGGATTAGGTCTGGTTCTGGGCAGAAAGCATTGATGGGTAGGCGAGAAAACGCATCAGCATTAGTGTGCAACTTCCCTGGTCGGTATGATATCTCGAAATCATACTTTTCAAGTCCTTCTCGCCACCGAATGAGTTGGGCATTGTTGGTATTGGATTGGCGCAACCATTGCAGAGATTGGTGGTCAGTAATGATGACTACATGGGTGCTGGAGATATACGAACGGAAGTATTCGAGAGCCCAGATGATTCAGAGGCACTCGCGTTAGGTGGCCGCATAATTCCGTTCAGCTTGATTCAGGGTGCAACTGGCACAGGCGATGATGTGTTTGCGACCGTGTTGTACTTGGGCAAGGACAGCCTCTATGGCTATGAGGGAAACGTCGGTGTACAGGTGAAAGGAGAGGTTGTAATCTGGGAATGCGATGATGGAGGCTGAGATCAATTTGGACTTGAGGGTGTTGAATGCAGTTTTTCTCGGTTCTGTCCATATGAATGGTTAGCCCTTTTTTGTTAGGTCATGGAGGGATTTGGTGATGTCGGCAAACCCTTTTACAAAGCGTCTGTAATATGAAGTTAGACCTAGGAAGGCCCTGGTTTTGTGTACGTCGTGAGGTAGGGGGATGTCAGCAATCGGACGTAGTTTGTCGGGGTCAGGTGAGATGCCTTCGGCTCTGATCACGTGCCCTAGGAAGGAGACGGATCGCTCAGCTAGGATGCACTTTGTGGGTTTGAGTTTAAGCCCAGCCTGGCGTATGCGTAGGAACACCTCTTTGAGGCGGTGGAGGTGGTCGGCCCAGGTGTGACTGAAGACTATGACATCATCCAGGTGGGCCAGGCAGATTTCCCAGGTCAGACCGCTCAGGACAGATTCCATGAGGCGGGAGAATGAGGCGGGGGCATTGCAGAGTCTGAAGGGGAGGACGTTAAACTCATAGTGTTTCCCGTTCGAGGTTGAGAAGGTGGTCTTCTGTTTGTCATCTGGGTGAACAGGGACCTGCCAGTAACCTGATTGCAGGTCTAGGGTAGAGAACCATGTTGAGCCGTGCAGGGAGTCGAGGGAGTCATCGATTCCGGGTAGGGGCGTGGCGTCCTTGATGGTGACATCGTTTACTCTGCGGTAATCAACGCAGAATCGCATGGTTCCGTCTTTTTTTCTCACAAGTACGACGGGTGAGGACCACGGGCTGGTGGAGTTGGAGATGACACCGGCATCGAGCATGTCCTGGACCTGCCGGTCTTCTTCTGTCCACTGCTTAGGATGTTTCCGGCGTGATGGTTGACGAATGGGTGGTCCGGTTGTGTGTATCTCGTGACTGAGATAAGTGGTGTGGCCAAGGTCTGTTGGGCCGGAGGAAAAAAGGTCCTGAAAGTCCAGGAGTAGTTGTCGGAGGCTGTCGGTTTGGGAAGGGGATAGGTGTGATGGTAGGTCAGGGAGAGTGGGGTGGTTAGAAGGTGGTGTTTGGCATGGCTCGGCTTCTTCCGTGTCGCCAATGATGAGTCCTCACGGTAGGGTCAGTGGTGTTGTGGTGAGGTTTGCAATACATGCTGCTTGGGCACGGGGGGGAAGGAAGGTGGGGGACACTAAACAGGATAAGAGGGGTCCGGCGGGTAGGGAAGGTGAGAAAAGGACGGAGGTACCAGAGGGTCTGTTTAGTTCTACCCAAGCTTCGTGGTGGGGTGGAATGGTGACTGTGGAAGCGATAGTGCCAGGGAAAGATGGAGAGGGGCCCAGTAGAGGTGGAGAGGGAGATGGGGATGGAGAGTGATCGAGTGAGGCATTGAGTGAGGTTGGGGTGGGGTGTCATGTACAGATGGGTTGGGGGAGGTGAGTGTTAGGGGTGTGTGTGTGTGAGCGTGGTGTGTGGGTGGTGGTGTTTTGTTTTTCCCTTCTTTTTTTGTTTTGTTTTGTGATTGATGCTTGTTGGGGGGGGGGGCTGGACTGAAGTGGAGGCGGCGCTGATGACAGTTGATTGTGGTGTGCAGTTTTTGCAGGAGTTCCAGCCCAAGGTATCCATCATACTGACGGCATGTGGAGTCAAAAATGATGAAGGGGTGATTGGTGGATACTCGTTGGTGAGTGTCGGTCCGAAGAGCCCGGGTTTCCCCACAGATGGGCAGGGGGCCATCCCTCACATCTACGAGGTTGGCCAAGGTGAGGAGAAGAGGGCCGAAAGCGGAGGTGTGGCGGGAGTAGAAGTGGGAGTAGAGGCATGACCTGGCTGCTCCCGTGTCTACCAGTAGTCTAGCCTTGACTCCGTTCAGCCAAATTTTTTCATAGACTGGGGGCCTGTATTTGTGTGAGGTGGCCCCCGCCACCGTGGAGAGGTGCGGGGGTGGGCCTAAAAATCCATCTGCTGAGTGTGGACGTGTTCGTCGTGTTCCTCGTCGTCCGGTCCTGGGTAGGCTAAGGGCGGCTCATCGTCTTCTTGGGCGTCGTCTACTAAGGAGGAGACCTTTCTGCGCCATTGTGGGAAGGTCCTGTGCCTGCTTGCCTTGAGCTGCTCTCTAATGTCGTGCAGGGGGCAGGTGCGACTGCAGGCTGTAAACTCCCAGGGATTAATTGAGATGAGGTTGCCTTGATCCCTGGGGCTGGGGCGTTTCTTCTGCGAGTGGGCCCTGGGCACAGTAGGAGACGGCTCCGTGGGAGGTTGGTGAGGCGGCGGCTTTGTTTTTGGTGGGGGGGTCTTGGTTGTAGGGACTTTGCTCACCGCGTGGATAGGTTGTGGCATGGGACGGGCGGCGAGGAGATGTCGGACGAGTTGCAGGTCTTGATTCATGTTCCCTAAGGGGTCATAGATAGTGAAATGCTCCCTGACTGTGCTAGGGAGAATCCTCAGCAGGGCATTGAAAGTGTGTAGATCCCGAGTATTTGTGGCTGCCTCGGGATAAGCGGTGCTGACGAGGCGCCGAGCCTGGACGAAGGTGTCATCTAGGTTACCGTCGTAGGTGAGGGCGTCGAGTTGAGAGAGAGCGACAACCCTGCCCATAGAAGGCATGAAAGCCTGCCTCACGATGTTTGAGAACTGGTCCCATGTTAATTCTGGGACGAATTTTCGTGCAACAGTAGCGATTATTTTGCCCAGGTTAGGCAACGTGACGGCTATCTTTTCTCTGTCGGAGTCGAACCCTATGTCTAAGAGGGGTTTAACCATATCCAAGTACACGTCAATGTCATATTGCTCCGGGTTGAATTTCGGCAATTGGATGTGAGGTTTGGCTGCCATTGTGCAAATTTCCTTTAACGTTCCTCCATGCTTTATTCAGATCCAGAACCACCGCTGGCCACCAGTGTTATGCTGGGTGTTTTTAGTCCGACTTCTCGTTCTAAGAACACCAGCGACTGAGCGGGGTCCTCTTTCCGGACCAGAAGTAAAGCACCCACAAAGGAACAGGACATAAAAACCGGGTAGTATACCTTAACACATCTATTGTCTTAATTCCTACACCGTAACAATATAAGACAGAGAGGTATTGGATATACTCGTACAGTAGACAGGGACACAGAGTTAACCTTTAAAACCAAGATTTACAGTTACACTTGAGACACAGTATTCTGCATGTACACTTAGGTAGTTAATTATAGTATCGTGATGCCCTTATTTCGTCTTTAGGCAGAATTGACATTATATAAATTGAGTCCGATGCACTAGGGATGAAGAGGGCCAAGAGTTAGTGGGGTGAATGTTACTATAACTAGACAGGGTGCGGGTCGCGACACTTGATGGAGTCCCATAGTCGCAACGGCACTTATTCACCGGATTTTGATTCTTCCGAGCAGCCTGGTCTTGATTCACGGTTTCTATAAGTTCTCTTATCTGGGACTCAGGCTGTTTTCTATTCTGCCGGGTATCGGGCTTTGGTAGGTTATTGGTAACTTTGTCACTCGTATTATTCTGGCCCTCACTTTGTCACTGTTCACTGTTATCTTCCCGTCTCGACTGTTCGCAACACAAGGGGCGTTAACGTCACTATTTACCCGTGTTTCCTGGGTATAATTCACTACGGTGTCTGGGTGTGTGGGGGAGGCCCTAGGGGGAGCCTTCCTGCATAGTGCAATACACTGCCCGCAGGGGAGTCACTGCCTGGGTCCTGGTTGTCACTGCCCGCCTGTCTGGGGGCCTCAACCTGGGAGGAGGCCCTCGTACTGGAGCCTTGTTGGTGGGGTGCAGAGAGGCCCTCCGGTCTGAGGGCCTCGACCTGAGAGGTGGCCCTCGGGACTGGGGCCAAACAGCTGTAGGAGGCGGGCCTGTCGCCTCTGGCTCCGTGGGGAGAGAGAGCCTGGGTTGCCTTCACCTGGGGGCTGCTGGTCAGGCCTGGTGGTCCTTGGACTGCGGTTGCCTGTAGGGAGAGGCGCTGACAGGGGTGAGCTGCGGCACCGTCTCCGTCAGGTGTCCGGCAGGGGCAGGGATCTCCCAGGGGTAGGCGGTAGGACTTGGATCGGGCCACGCCACCACTCTGGCAACACTCCCGGAAGGTGACAAAGGGCGTCCCACGCAGCCGAGAGGGATAGGGTCGGCCGCGCAATGGACTTCCTGCGTCGGGAGGGCCTTCGGAACCACAAATGAAGGGCGTACAGTGGCCGCTCCTTCGCCGTCGCGTACAGTGGCCATGAGTGCGGGTTCATGACTCCTAGGGCTCGCAGCTGAAGGGCGTACAGTGGCAGCTCCTTCCCCCGCACATACAGTGGCCTGGCGGTGCTGCTCCCGAAGAAGGAAAAAGCAGAAGAAGGGTACACGGAGTCCGCGCCCTCTCCAGTTCATACTGAGGCCGTAGCCTTGGTTCTGCTTACCCTGGTACGTACCGCGGCCGTACCCGTGGACCCATCCGCCCTATGGGAAGCAACTGAAGGGCGTACAGTAGCTGCTCCTTCCCCGTCACGTACAGTGGCCGTGAACACGGTGTTGCTCCCATAGGAGGGAAAAGCAGGAGAGGGGTGCACAGAGGCCGCACCCTCTCCAGTACGTACTGAAGCCGTAGGCGAGGGTCTATCTACCTTGGTATGTACTTTGGCCGTAGCCAGTAGCTTGTCTACCATTAGGGAAGCAACTGAAGGGCGTACAGTGGCCACTCCTTCCCCGTCACGTACAGTGACCATGAACGCGGTGTTCCTCCCGTAGGAGAGAAAAGCAGGAGAGGGGTGCACAGAGGCCGCACCCTCTCCAGTACGTACTGAGGCCATAGCCGAGGGTCCCCTTACCCTGGTCCATACTTTGGCCGTAGCATTGGGCCTGCTTGCCCTTCAGGAGGTAACTGAAGGGCGTACAGTGGCCGCTCCTTCCCCGTCACGTACAGTGGCAGTGAACGCGGTGTCACCTGGGACTGAATCTAGTTCAGTCTCACCCTGATTCTGGTGACGGCTGTCCTGCTCGCAGGGTCGTTGTCTCTTCCCGCTTACCTGGTGTTGGGGTAGTTGCGGGGAAGAGGGACTCAGGACAGTAGTGTCCCGGTGACCCTCTTGTTCTGGGTCACTAGCCCCACCGTGGTGTCCTCCTGGGGTGGTGGTGTGGTAGCGGCTCGGTAGTGGGGTGGGTTGTCCGGCGGCGGTGGGTATTTTAATGAATACCCCTCATATGCTTCCTTTTTTCGCTTGAAAGAGAGAGAGAGAGAGAAAAAAAAAAATTATTATATCGTGGATATGGTACAGAGTATAAATAAGAGGGTGAGAGCATTGAGTCAGGGCAAGACACAATCTGACTCAGTCTAAAGTGTGTGTGTGTGTGTGTGTGTGTGTGTGTGCCTGTCACCCCACCAGCCAATTATAGTGGACCGTAGGTGGAGCGATTTTGACATCAAATCCCAGAGGCAGAGCACTTACCTTCAGACCAGCTTGGACTGACTATAGCACTTGGATTTCACAGGAATTATTCACTATTCTCCCCTGTTGTACATAAGGCCATTATTTCCCTGTCAAATATACACTTGGCTTGGTGCTAGGGAAGTACACTATCACCTCGCCACTGTTTCACTGTACTTAGGGCACAATCACTGTCTCGTAAGTTACTGGCAGCGGGTGCGGCGGGGAGATATGCCGGCGACAGTTCCGCCGGAGCAGGGGCACCGCCAGGGGAGGTCGTGCCGAGAGGGCAAGGGATGGCGCGCAGGGGCATTTTCTCCCTTCCGGGGCTGCAGGTGGCAAAGGGGCCCGAATTCTCCGGGCTGGGAACAAGAGTATGGCCCTCAGGACTGGGGCCAGACAATTCCCTGAACCTTGCGGTCAGGTCTGGGCCGGAGGTGGAGGTTTTCCGCCGCTGGGGAGTAGGGAGGTCGCGCCCAGGTGTTCTGGGGAGGGCCTGGAGTTCCAGAGGGCTGCAGCCTCCAGAGCCAGGTGGCGCCGTCATTGAGGGCAAGGCGCCATCAGGAGGGAACTGCAGCACCTCTTCTGTGGGGCATCCGTCAGGGGCCGGGGTCGTCCAGGGGTTGGCTGCAGGACTGGAACAGGACCGCTTCACAACTCTAGATACAGCAGCACCTCCGGGGAAACACCTGGAGGGAGAGAGAGAAGGGTGTCCCAAGCGGCAGAGAGGTAGGGGGCCAGCCGCGCAAGGGATCTTCCCCTCCGGGAGGACCCTAGGAACTGTAGATGAAGGGCATACAATGGCTGCTCCTTCCCCCACATGTACGATGGCCGTGTTGGAAGTTCCACAGCTCCTGAGGATAGCAGCTGAAGGGCGTAGAATGGCCGCTCCTTCCCCCACACGTATGATGGCCGTGTTGGTGGTGCTGCTCCCAAAGGAGTAAGAGGCAAATGAGGGGCGTATGGTGGCCGCTCCCTCTTCGGCACATACAATGGCCGTGTCCGCGGTTCTGCCTGCCCGACGGGAAGTAACTGAAGGGCGTACAATGGCCGCTCCTTCCCCCACACGTACGATGGCCGTGTTACTCCCGTAGGAGGAGGAGGAAGTGGATGAGGGGTGTACAATGGCCGCTCCCTCCCCGACACGTATGATGGCTGTGTTCGCGGTTCCACTTCTTCCTTTGCCTGTCGGTGGTTGCTCAATAGCTACTCCACAGAGGGCGTCTCCAGATAGGTCTGTAACCGAAGGGTGTATGATGGCCGCTCCTTCCCCCACACGTACGATGACTGTGTTGGCGGTGTTACAGGGGGAAACAACTGAGGGGCGTACGATGGCCGCTTCCTCCCTGGTACGTACAATGGCCGTATCCGCGGTGTTGCTTGGGACTGTTTCTGGAGCAGTCCCACCCCGAACCTGGTGAAGGCTGCCCAGCTTGCAGGGTCATTCCCTCTTCCTGCGTGGTCGCCGTTGGGTCGGTTCCGCGCAAGAGGAACTCAAGGTGGGGACGCCCCGGCGCCCTTCTTGCTCCAGTTCAGGCTTACCTTGCCCTGGCCTGCTGTGGTGTCCTCCTGGGGTGGTGGTGGGGCTGCGAGTTGGGAGTGGGATGGGGGGTGGTGGGGTTGTTGGTCCAGCGGCGGCGGCGGTGTGTATTTTACTTAAATAGTAGATTTTATCGAAATATTTTAAACAGTGAAAGTAAAAAGTATTGTAAAAGTAGAAATAACGCTTGAAAATTCTTAAAAGTAAATATAAGAAATTGTATCTTGTGCATAATAGGTTTTTAAAATTAGATCTATAAATATTCATCCCGAAAAAAAGATAGCTAATTTTAAGAAAAAGTTTTTGTTGCAATAAAATATTTAACTTACCATTAGAGGTGATATGCCAATCGACCTTTTATATCTGGTTTTCTAAGAAATTAATTTAATTTACGTGCTTAGCTATTTAGCTTATGCAACTAAGAAGATTAGGGTAGAGTTTTTCTTCCAGAATGAAGAATTATAGAACCCATAAGCAGATGCTTTTAAAAGTAGGCTTAAAAGTAGCCATCTTTTTTAGTTTTTTTAACCAATATAACAAAATATTTTAAATTTTACAGGTTCTTTATATCAAGTATTAGAAAATTAACTTCAACTTGACTTGTTTAGTTACTATGAAATCATTAGTAAAATTTATGTTAAAATATTTTTTTATAAATAAGGTTTTTTAAATATTGAAAATTTGTTTAAGGAACTCAGCAAATATTATTTCCGCCTGTTTAACTGTTATGCTGCGTGTTTTTAGTCCGACTTCTCGTCCTAAGAACACGAGCGAATGAGCGGGGTCCTCTTTCCGGACCGGAGGTAAAGCACCCACAAAGGAACAGGACATAAAAACCAGGCAGTATACCTTAACACAACTATTGGCTTAATTCCTACACCGTTACAATATAAAACAGAGAGGTATTGGATATACAGTAGACAGGGACACAGAGTTAGCCTTTAACACCAAGGTTGACACTTACACTTGAGACACAGTATCCTTCATTTACACTTAGGTAATTAATTACAATATCGTGATACCCGCATTTCGTGTATAGGCAGAATTGGTATTATATAATTTGAGTCCGATGCACTAGGGGTGGACAGGGCCAAGAGTTAGTGGGGTGAATATTACTATAACTGGATAGAGTGCGGGTCGCGACACTTGATGGAGTCACTTAGTTGCGACGACACTTATTCATAGACTTTTAATTCTCCCACGCATCCTAGTCTTCGTCCACGATTTTTATAAGTTCTTTTGTCTGGGATTTAGGCTATTTCCTATTCTGCCGGGTATCGGACCTTAGTAGGTTATTGGTAACTTTGTCACTGGTATTGTTCTGGCCCTCACTTTGTCACTATTCAATGATATATTCCCGTCTTGACTGTTCACGACACAAGAGACATTAATGTCACTATTTTTACCCGTGTTTCCTGGGTATAATTCACTACGGCGTCTGGGCGTGAGGGGGAGGCCCTACGGGAAGCCTTCCTGCAGGGGGCAATACACTGTCCGCAGGGGAGTCACTGCCCAGGTCCTGGTCGTCGGTGGGGTGCAGGGAGGCCCTCCTGTCTGGGGGCCTCGATCTGGGAGGAGGCCTTTGTACTGTAGCCTCATCGGTGGGGTGCAGGGAGGCCCTCCGGTCTGGGGGTCTCAACCTGAGAGGTGGCCCTCGGGACTGGGGCCAAACAGCTGTAGGAGGCGGGCCTGTCGCCTCTGGCTCCGTGGAGAGAAAGAGCCTGGGTTGCCCGGACCTGGGGGCTGCTGGTCAAGCCTGGGGGTCCTGGGACTGCGGTCGCCTGTAGGGGGAGGGACCGACAGGGGTGAGCTGCGGCACCGTCTCCTTCGGGTATCTGGCAGGGACAGGGATTTCCCAGGGGTAGGTGGTATGACCTGTATTGGGCCTCGCCACCACTCTGGCAGCACCTCCGAGGCAACACTCCTGGAAGGAGACAAACGGTGTCCCACGCAGCCAAGAGGAAAGAGGTCGGCTGCGCAAGGGACTTCTTGAGTCGGGAGGGCCTTTGGAATCACGAGTGAAGGGCATACAGTGGCCGCTCCTTCCCCATCACGTACAATGGCCGTGAGAGCGGTTTCGTGACTCCTAGGGCTCGCAGCTGAAGGGCGTACAGTGGCCGCTTCTTCTCCCGCACGTACAATGGCCGTGCTGGCGGTGCTGCTCCCGAAGAAGGAAAAGGCAAGAGAAGGGTACATGGAGTCCGTGCCCTCTCCAACACGTACTGAGGCCGTAGCCGAGGGTCTATCTACCCTGGTACGTACTTTGGCCGTAGCCAGGATCTCGTCTACCCTTAGGGAAGCAACTGAAGGGCGTACAGTGGCCACTCCTTCCTCGTCACATACAGTGGCCGTGAACGCGGTGTCACTTGGGACTGAATCTAGTTCAGTCCCACCCCGATTCTGGTGACGGCTGTCCTGCTTGCAGGGTCATTGTCTCTTCCCGCTTACCTGGTGTTGGAATAGTTGCGGGGAAGAGGGACTCAGGACAGTAGTGTCCCGGTGACCCTCTTGTTCTGGGTCACTAGCCCCACCGTGGTGTCCTCCTGGGGTGGTGGTGTGGTAGCGGCTCGGTGGTGGGGTGGGGGGTGGTGGGGTGGGCGCTCCAACGGCGGCGGGTATTTTACCACCCTCCGTGGTGAAGAAGTCACAGCCCTGGGACTGGAGGTGGTATGTTGTGGTGGTGGATGTCTGGTGGGCCGGGGTGAGGTGTTGTAGGAGGTTGGTCCAGTGTAAGGTGATGGGGTCTGGCTCTCGGTGGGGATTGAGAGTGACCCGGAGGGAGGATGGGTGGTCGGTCCGGCGTATGAGGCGGAGAAGCTGGTGTGTATCCCGGATCCTGACATGTGGGCGGTCGTGGGGCTGCCAGTGGACCCTAATGATCTTCATCTCGGGCAGTGGTGCTTGGTGTGGAGGCAAAAGCTGAATGCTGGCGAGTGATGGGAGGTTGGGACTTTTGTGGGGGATGGTTCGGTGGGAGGAGCGTTGTACTGTGGGGAATTGGGATTTGGGGAGATTCCATCTTGCTTGGTGGAGAGGGAGGGTGATGGAAGAGGTGTTTAGGGTGTGGGTGGTTTGTGGTGGTGAATGGTGGGTTGTGTGGGCGGTGGGTGGTGGTGTTGGTGTGTTTCTGGAGGGTGGGCATGAAAGACTTCCTGATCTAGTGATGGTGGTGGTGAGGGTGGGTGTTGGTGGTGAGGGTGGTTGGCCACGTGGTGGTGGTGAGGGCGTGCTGTCGGCGGGGGGGAGGCAGGGGGGGATGCGGTGTGGTGTGTATAATGAGAATGGTCATGGGGTAGGGGGGATGTGGTTGGGTGGGTGGTGCATGTGTGTGGTGGAGTAGTTGGACGTGGTGGGCTGGTGTGAGGGGGGTGAGTGGTGGGTTGTGGTGATGTGGCGGTGTCAGGCGGGGGGTGGTCTGGCTGGTGGGCCAAAGATTCGGTTCTGGGAGATGGGGGCGGTGATGTAGGTGGTGGAGTTGGTGGCGTGGAGGTAGGATGGTCGTGGTTGGGAGCGGGGGTTTGGGGGTTAGGGTCGGTGGGAGGGAGTGGTGCGTCGGGGGTGGGTGTGGTGGTAGGCGGCATGCTCGTGGGTGAGTTGGAGGGTGGGGGTGAGAAGGAGTAAGAGTAGGAGTCTGGGGGGTAATTCTCAGAGGATGCGGAGGGGACAGGTGCGCGGGGAGAGGTGCGGGGCCCGTGGGTGTGAGCGTGGTCATTGTTGGAGGGGGAGAAAGGGCGCATGTGGCGGTTGCGATACGTGCGTGGTTGCCCCTGGTGGTCAATGATCACTTGGTAGGGGCCGGGGACTCTGATTATTGTGAAGGGACCATCGAATCGGTGGTTCTTGGTGGGGGTGGGTAGATGTGCCACGACGACGGACTCGCATGGTTTGTAAGGGTTGGAGTGGTTGGTGTTGGGTGTAAGGTCTTGTTGGGCTTGGAGATGGTGGAGGCGGCATTTGAGGTGGTGAAGGGGGTCAGTGGTGGAGGACAGGGTGGGTGGGTGGAGGTGGTGGCAGAGGGGTAGGAGGAGCGGGGTTTCCCTGAATACTCGCTCGTAGGGGGTTATGCCATCCTCTCGTGGGCACGTGTTGAGGCCCCATTGAACAATTTTGACATGGACGGACCAATTGTCATTCCCCGTCTGCATGATTCTCGTCCTGACTTGGTTCAGGATGGAGCGATGGCTTCTCCCGCAGATGCTGTTACCCTGGGGCCAGTATGGGGATGAGTGGGAGATATGATATCCGAATATTTTCGCAAGTTCTTCCCATATTTTGCCAGTAAACTCTGGGGCATTATCCGAGTGTAGGACTTGGGGAATGCCAAAATAAGGGAAGACATGGCGGGTCAGGGCATCGGCGACTGATACAGCGTTGTGGTCTTTGGCGAGGCACGCGATGATGAATTTTGAGTACACATCTACGAATGTGATAATGTATTTGTATCCCACTTTAGGTGTGAGGGGGCCGACAACGTCCAGGGAAAGTAACTGCCACGGTTTCTGTGCCGTTAGTTTTCCTGAAGGGCCGGGTATGCGAGTGATGTCTTTCCCTAATGCACAGGCGTGGCATGTTCGGATGATGTTTTTGGCAATGGTGGATGGGTTAGCTGTCCAATACATGTCGTTGAAAACTTGTAACAGTTTCTTGGGCCCGAGGTGGATGCCATTGTTGGCGTGGAGGTGTAACATAGCATCATGTGCAGTGGTAGGGTCTAGGACGATGTGGCCTTTTGGATCGAACAGGTGATCGCCGTGAAGGTGGAGTTTGGTGAATGTGCTTGGCGGGATCCAGGTAGGACGTTCCTTATTTCTCCACATTTGGATTAGGTCTGGTTTTGGGCAGGTAGCATTGATGGGTAGGCAGGAAAGGGCGTCGGCGTTAGTGTGCAACTTCCCTGGTCGGTATGATATCTCAAAATCATACTCTTTGAGTGCTTCTCGCCATCGTATGAGTTGGGCATTGTTGGTATTGGATTGGCGCAACTATTGCAGAGATTGGTAGTCTGTGATTATGACTACGTGGGTACCGGAGATATACGAACGGAAGTATTCGAGAGCCCAGATGATTTCGAGGCACTTGCGTTTGGTGGCCGCGTAATTCCGTTCAGCTTGAGTCAGGGTGCGGCTGGCGCAGGCGATGATGTGTTCACGGCCGTGTTGTACTTGGGCGAGGACAGCCCCTATGGCTATAAGGGAAACGTCGGTGTACAGATGAAAGGAGAGGTTGTAATCTGGAAACGCTACGATGGGGGCTGAAATTAATTTGGACTTGAGGGTGTTGAATGCAGTCTTTCTCGGTTCTGTCCATATGAATGGTTCGCCCTTTTTTGTTAGGTCATGGAGGGGTTTGGCGATGTTGGCAAACCCTTTTACGAAGCGTCTGTAATATGAGGTTAGACCTAGGAAGGCCCTGGATTCGTGTACGTCGCGAGGTAGAGGGATGTCAGCAATCGCATGTAGTTTGTCGGGGTCAGGTGAGATGCCCTCGGTTCCGATCACGTGCCCTAGGAAGGAGACAGATCGCTCAGCTAGGACGCATTTTGTGGGCTTGAGTTTAAGCCCAGCCTGATGTATGCGTAGGAACACCATGTTTGAGGCGGTGGAGGTGGTCGGCCCAGGTGTGACTAAAGACTATGACATCATCCAGGTAGGCCAGGCAGATTTCCCAGGTCAGACCACTCAGGACAGATTCCATGAGGCAGGAGAATGTGGCGGGGGCGTTGCGGAGTCCGAAGGGGAGGACGTTAAACTCATAGTGAGGTTGAGAAGGCGGTCTTCTGTTTGTCATCTGGGTGAATGGGGACCTGCTAGTAACCTGAGTGTAGGTCTAGGGTAGAGAACCATGTTGAGCCATGCAGGGAGTCAAGGGAGTCATCGAGTCTGGGTAGGGCTGTGGCGTTCTTGATGGTGACATCATTTACTCTGAGGTAATCAACACAGAATCGCATGGTTCCATCTTTTTTTCTCATGAGTACGACGGGGGAGGACCACGGGCTGGTGGAGTTGGAGATGACACCGGCATCGAGCATGTCCTGGACCTGTCAGTCTTCTTCTGCATGCTGCTTAGGATTTTTCCGGCGTGATGGTTGGCGAATGGGTGGTCCGGTCGTGTGTATCTCATGACTGAGATAAGTGGTGTGGCTGAGATCTGTTGGGCCAGAGGAAAAAAGGTCTTGAAAGTCCAGGAGTAGTTGTCGGGGGCTGTCGGTTTGTGAAGGGGGTAGGGGTGACTGTAGGTCAGGGAGAGTGGGGTGGTTAGAAGGTGGTGTTTGGCATGGCTTGGCTCCTTCCGTGTCGCCAATGATGAGTCCTCGCGGTAGGGTCAGTGGTGTTGTGGCGAGGTTAGCGATACGTACTGCTCGGGCATGGGGGTGAAGGAAGGTGGGGGACACTAAACAGGATGAGAGGGGTCCGGTGGGTAAGGAAGGGGAGAAAAGGACGGAGGTACCAGAGGGTCTGTTTAGTTCTACCCAAGCTTCTTGGTGGGGTGGAATGGTGACCGTGGAAGCGATAGTGGTGGGGAAAGATGGAGAGGGGGCCAGTAGTGGTGGCGAGGGGTATGGGGATGGAGAGTGAGGGAGTGAGGTGTTGAGTGAGGTTGGGGTGGGGCTGCATGTACAGATGGGTTGGGGGAGGTGAGTGTTGGGAGGGGTGTGCGTGAGCGTGGTGTGTGGGTGGTGGTGTTATGTTTTTTTCGTTTTTTTTTTCGTTTTGTTATTGATGCTTTTTGGGGTGGGGCTGGACTGAAGTGGAGGTGGCGCTGATGACAGTCGATTGTGGTGTGAAGTTTTTGCAGGAGGTCCAGCCCTAGGTATCCATCATACTGACGGCATGTGGAGTCGAATATGATGAAGGGGTGATTGGTGGATACTCATTGGTGAGTGTCAGTCCGAAGGGCCCGGGTTTCCCCACGGATGGGCAGGGGGTCATCCCCCGCGTCTACGAGGTTGGCTGAGGTGGGGAGAAGGGGGCCGAAAGCAGAGGTGTGGCGGGAGTAGTGAGAGTACAGGCATGACCTGGCTGCTCCCGTGTCTACCAGCCGTCTAGCCTTGACCCCATTCAGCCAAATTTTGTCATACACTGGGGGCCTGTATTTGTGTGAGGTGGCCCCTGCCACCGTGGGGAGGTGCGGGGGCGGGCCTAAAAATCCATCTGCTGAGTGTGGACGTGTTCGTCGTGTTCCTTGTTGTCTGGTCCTGGGTAGGCTAGGGGTGGCGCATCGTCTTCTTGGGCGTTGTCTTTTAAGGAGGAGACCTTTCTGCACCCCTGTGGGAAGGTCCTGCGCCTGCTTGCCTTGAGCTGCTCTCTGATGTCGTGCAGGGGGCAGGTGTGACTGCAGGCCGTAAATTCCCAGGGATTAATTGAGATGAGGTTGCCTTGATCCCTGGGGCTGGGGCGTTTCTTCCGCAGGTGAGCCCTGGGCACAGTAGGAGACGGCTCTGTGGTAGGTTGGTGAGGCGGTGGCTTTGGTTTTGGTGGGGGGGTCTTGGTTGTAGGGAATTTGCTCACCGCGTGGATAGGTTGTGGCATGAGACGGGCGGTGAGGAGGCGTCGGACGAGTTGTAGGTCTTGATCCATGTTCCCTGAGGGGTCATAGATGGTGAAATGTTCCCTGACTGTGCTAGGGAGAATCCTCAGCAGGGCATTGAAAGTGTGTAGATCCCGAGTATTTGTGGCTGCCTTGAGATAAGCGGCGCTGACGAGGCGCCGAGCCTGGACGAAGGTGTCGTCTAGGTTACCGTCGTAGGCGAGGGCGTCGAGTTGAGAGAGAGCGACAACTCTGCCCATAGAAAGCATAAAAGCCTGCCTCACGCTGTGTGAGAATTGGTCCCATGTTAATTCTGGGATGATTTTTGGTGCGACGGTGACGATTACCTTGCCCAGGTTGGATAACGTGACGGCTTTCTTTTCTCTGTCGGAGTCAAACCCAGTGTCTAAGAGGGGTTTAACCATATCCAAGTACACGTCAATGTCATATTGCTCCGGGTTGAATTTCGGCTATTGGATGTGAGGTTTGGCTGCCATTGTGCAAGTTTCCTTTATCGTTCCTCCGTGCTTTTACGGATCCAGAACCACTGCTGGCCACCAGTGTTATGCTGGGTGTTTTTAGTCCGACTTCTCGTCCTAAGAACACCACGACTGAGCGGGGTCCTCTTTCCGGACCGGAAGTAAAGCACCCACAAAGGAACAGGACATAAAAACCGGGCAGTATACCTTAACACAACTATTGGTTTCATTCCTACACCGTTACAATATAAAACAGAGAGGTATTGGATATACAGTAGACAGGGACACAGAGTTAGCCTTTAACACCAAGATTTACAGTTACACTTGAGACACAGTATTCTTCATTTACACTTAGGTAATTAATTGCAATATCGTGATACCCGTATTTCGTGTATAGGCAGAACTGGTATTATATAATTTGAGTCCGATGCAGTAGGGGTGGACAGGGCCAAGAGTTAGTGGGGTGAATATTACTATAACTGGATAGGGTGCAGGTTGCGACACTTCATGGAGTCACTTAGTCGCAACGACACTTATTCATAGACTTTTAATTCTCCCACGCACCCTATAAAAACAAAGAGTTACAGGATATGATGGAGACAGGTTTACAGAGTTAGCTTCCCAATATAATGTATCACAAACAGCACAGGCAGAGATTAGAGTTCTGCAATTATATCTCGATGGTGAGTTGTATATTCTATATACCCGTATTATGTCTATAGGCAGAACTAGTATTTAATAGTCTCAACCAGATGCACTAGGGCTAGAGAGGGCCAGGGGTCGAGAGAGTGAATATTACTATAACTGATCAGAGCTCGAGTCGCGATACTCGGGATAGTTACTTACAGTAGTCGCGGAGACACTGTTCACACACTTTTGGCCAGGGTTGCCAGGTGCGCGCATTTCGCACCAGATTGGGCGACTTTGGAAGATGATTTGCGCTTAAATTTGAACGGCTGCACGTTGCACTTTTTTGGGCGCATTTTGAAATGACTGAGAGAGTATTGGGCGATTTTGTGTTATGGATACGATGTTCATCAAAATAAGAAAAAAAGTAAGAAGACACAACGTATGCCTGATGTACTAATACTCGAATGACTCAGTGCTCCTTGCTCTGCCTCTCCCCAAACGCATTGTGAAGCCCCAGCCAATTAGCATCTCTACCTGATCTGCCTTTCCATGACCCCAAGTGTGTGTGTGTGTTAGCCTTTTGTTTTAATCCTGAATCCTCAAGACTCAAGGCTACGCCTTTCTAGTGAGTGTAAATTTAGTCTTCTTAGTCTGTCTTCATATGAAAAGTTCTGAATATCAGTGTATAATTTTTGTCATTCTTTACTGTGTATTTTCGAACGAATATAAGTCCATCCCTATACGTTGCTACTACAGCGCTAATGTCCATCACTTATGTGTAGTACGATTAGCACCAGAGTCATAATGATCACCCTGTTCCTCCCCTACATCTACCTCTTTATCTGAGCGCCTCACACCCTTTACCAAGCCTTCCCATCCAACCCTGATCCCATAATTACTGACGACGCAAAGCTCTCCCTCTGCTGCATCTGCCACTCCATACCTTCTGTATTATCCTTCTCTCTCTCTCTCTCTCTCTCTCTCTCTCTCTCTCTCTCTCTCTCTCTCTCTCATCCAGATTAAAGTCCACTGTCTCCACTCATCCTGTTATCCCCCTACCCCTCCCCACAGAGCAATTACCACCTCCTTGCAAATGTTTCACAGGCGCAGCCGTCTGACCCTCTCTCACCTGACCCCACTACACTGGTCTGACTTTTTGACCGCCACCTACTACAACTACTACTACTACTACCAACACACACACACACACACACACACACACACTACGGGTTAATAATAGAGAAGAATGACAATAACTGGCTCTCACCACTCCCAAGACCGATGGAGGAGAGGTGTGTGTGTGTGTGTGTGTGTGTGTGTGTGTGTGTGTGTGTGTGTGTGTGTGTGTGTGTGTGTGTGTGTGATTTTGCTGTTTGCGCTTTTTGGGCGCGTTTTTGGGATGAATTGGGCGCCAACAGCACCCACTGACCTGGCAACCCTGCTTTTGGCTTTTCCTCGCGCTTGTGCCGTTTCCATGTGGCTCTATGTCCGTGCTCGCTAGTCTTTTCTGTTCTGCTTGGGTATTTGTCTCATTGTGTGTCACTTATATTATTCTGGCCTCATTCTTTCACTGTCACTGTTCACTCCTGTCTCTGTGGTTTTCCAAGGCAAACGAGATGCGTTACAGTCACTGTTGCCCCTGTTTCCTGGGCACAACACAAGAGGCGCCCGGGCGTGGGAGGGGGCTCTACTGGGGAGCCCTACTGCAGGAGACAGTGCACTACCCGTAGGGGTGTCACTGCCCGGGCTTTCTTCGTCAGGGGGGTGCAAGGAGGCTCTTCCGTTTGGGGGCCTCGACCTGAGAGGCCCTCGTGCTGGAGCCTCGTCGGTGGGGTGCAGGGAGGCCCTCCGACCTGGGGGCCTCGACCTGAAGGGCGGCCCTCGGGACTGGGGCCAAACAGCTGCAGGAGAAGGGCCTGTCACCTCTTCTTCCAGGCGAGAGCCGTAGGGGAGTGGAGCCCAAACGGCCTGGCTCTGGGGCCCGCCAGTCCAGTCTGGGAGCCTGGGTGCTGCGGTTGCCTGTAGGGAAGGGTGCCGCCAGGGGCAGACTGCGGCACCTCTTCTGTCTGGCTTCTGTCAGCGACCAGGTCCAACCAGAGGTAGGCGGCAGGGCCGACACATGGCCGCGCCACCACTCCAGCAGCACCTTTGTGGAACCACATGTGGAGGGAGTAAGAGAAGGGCATCCCACGCAGCCGAGAGGTGGAAGGCCGGCCGCTCAAGGGACCTCCTTCTCCGGGAGGACCTCAGGAATCATGGATGAAGGACGTATGGTGGCCGTTCCTTCCCCCACACGTACAGTGGCCGTTGTGGCGGTTCCATAATCCCAAGGGTCCACAGCTGAAGGGTGTACAGTGGCCGTCCCTTCCCCCACACGTACAGTGGCAGTTGTGGCGGTGCTGCTCCCGAAGGAGGAAGAGGCAGATGAGGGGCGCACAGTGGCCGCTTCCTCCCCGGCACGTACAGTGGCCGTTACCGCAGGCCTGCTGCCCCATGGGAAGTAACTGAAGGATGTACAGTGGCCGCTCCTTCCCTGACACATATAGTGGCTGTTACCACGGTGTTACTCCCGTAGGAGGAAGAGGTAGTGGATGAGGGGTGTACGGTGGCCATACCCTCCCCGACACGTACAGTGGCCGTTATCGCGGTTCCACTCCTGCTTCCTTTGCCAGCCGGAGTGCGCTCAATAGCTAACAATCCGGTGGTGGTACTTCCATAGGAGGAGGAGGTAGTGGATGAGGAGCGTACAGTGGCCCTCCCCTCCCTGACACGTACAGTGGCCGTTATCATGGTTCCACTCCTCCTTTCTTTGCCAGTCGGAGTGCGCTCAATAACTAACACTCCGAGGCCGTCTTCAGATGTGGCTGTAGCTGAAGGGTGTAGAGTGGTCGTCCCTTCCCCCACACGTACAGTGGCCATTGTGGCGGTGCTACAGGGGGAAATCAACTGAGGGGCATACAGTGGCTGTGTCCTCCCCGGCACGTACAGTGGCCGTACCAGGGTGTTGCTTGGGAATGAATCTGGGTCAGTCCCACCCCGAACCTGGTGAAGGCTGTCCCGCCCGCAGGGTCATGTCTTCTGCCGGCGTAGCTTCTGTCGGACCAGTTGAGGGACAGAGGGACTCAGGACAGGGGAGCACTGGTGTCCTTCTTGTCCCGGGTTGACCTCTTGGTGACCCGGCCCTCCGTGGTGTCCTCCTGGGGTGGTGGTGAAGCGGTGGCTCGGTGGTAGGGTGGTGCATGGTGGAGTGGTCGGTCCAGCGGTGGCAGGTATTTCAGATTCAACTTGGAACTTTTTACTCGCTTTCAAAAAAATATTTGAATAATTTGATTTACTCTACCTCTATCCTTAATATGATTCACCTCTTGTTTAACAGAAACGAACCGAACCCCATTTGACTTTGCCGAAGAAGAATCAGAACTAGTCTCAGGATTCAATACCGAATACAGAGGAGGAGGATTTGCTTTAATTTTCATAGCCGAATATGCAAGAATTCTTTTCATAAGAATATTATTCGTATTAATTTTTCTAGGAACCGACCCATGTAGATTACTCTTTTATTTCAAATTAGTTTTAATTGCCTTTGTTTTTATTTGAGTTCGAGGAACCCTACCACGTCTACGATACGATAAATTAATATACTTGGCCTGAAAAAGACTCCTACCAGTTTCCCTTAATTATCTAATTTTTTTCATAGGAGTCAAATTATTTTGCTTTTCTTTAATAATCTAACTAGGGAGTAGTTTAATAAAAATTTTAGTTTTGGGAATTAAAGACAAGGTAAACACCTTCTCCATAAGATTACTGTTATGCGGGATGTTTTTAGTCCGACTTATCGTCCTAAAAACGCCCGCAACTGAGCGGGGTCCTCTTTCCAGGCCGGAAATAAAACACTTACAAAGGAACAGGGCATAAAAACTAGGCAGTACACCTTAACACATCTGTTGGCTTATTTCAATACACTGTTACAATATAAAAACAAAGAGTTACAGGATATGATGGAGACAGGTTCACAGAGTTAGCTCCCCAATATAATGTATCACACACAGCACAGGCAGAGAGTGGAGTTCTGCAATTATACATCGATGGTGAGTTGTAATTTCTATATACCCGTATTATGTCCATAGGCAGAATTAGTATTGAATAGTCTTAACCAGATGCACTAGGGGTAAAGAGAGCCAGGGGTCGAGAGAATGAATATTACTATAACTTGTCAGAGATCGAGTCGCGACACTCGGGATAGTTACTTAGTCGCGGAGACACTGTTCACAGACTTTCGGGTTTTCCTTGCGCTCTTACTGTTTCCGTATGGTTCTGTGTCCATGCTCACTAGTCTTTTTTGTTCTGCCTGGGTATTTGTCTCACTGTGTGTCACTTATATTATTCTGGCCTCACTCTTTCACTGTCACTGTTCACTCCCGTCTCTGTGGTTTTCCAAGGCACACGAGATGCGTTAAACTCACTACTTGCCCTTGTTTCCTGGGCTTAACATAGGAGGCGCCAGGGCGTGGGAGGGGGCTCCACTGGGGAGCCCTCCTGCAGGAGACAATGCACTACCCGTAGGGGTGTCATTGCCCAGGCTTTCTTCGTCAGGGGGGTGCAGAGAGGCTCTCCCGTCTGGGGACCTCGACCTGCAGGGCGGCCCTCGGGACTGGGGCCAAACAGCTGCAGGAGACAGGCCTGTCATCTCTTATTCTGGGCGGAGAGACGTGAGGGAGTGGAGCCAAAAAGGCCTGGCTCTAGGGCCCGCCGGTCCGGTCTGGGAGCCTGGGTGCTGCGGTCGCCTGTAGGGAGGGGCGCCGTCAGGGGCAGATTGCGGCACCTCTTCTGTCTGGCGTCCATCAGGGACCGGGGCCGACCAGGGGTAGGCGGCGGGTCGACATAGGGCCGCGCCACTACTCCGGCAGCACCTTCGGGGAACCACACCTGGAGGGAGTAAGAGAGGGGCGTCCCACGCAACCGAGAGGTGAAAGGCCGGCCGCGCAAGGGACCTCCTTCTCCGGGAGGACCTCAGGAATCACGGATGAAGGGCGTACAGTGGCCGCTCCTTCCCGCACACGTACAGTGGCAGTTGTGGCGGTTCCGTAATCCCCAGGGTCCACAGCTGAAGGGCGTACAGTGGCTGCTCCTTCCCCCACACGTACAGTGGCCTTTGTGGCTGTGCTGCTCCCAAAGGAGGAAGAGGCAGATGAGGGGCATACAGTGGCCGTTTCCTCCCCGGCACGTACAGTGACCGTTACCGCGGGTCTGCCTGCCCCAAGGGATGTAACTGAAGGGCGTACAGTGGCCACTCCTTCCCCGGCACGTACAGTGGCCATTACTGGGGTGTTACTCCCATAGGAGGAGGAGGTAGTGGACGAGGGGTGTACAGTGGCCGCTCCCTCCCCGACATGTACAGTGGCCGTTATCATGGTTCCACTCCTTCTTCCTTTGCCAGCTGGAGTGCTCTCAATAGGTAACATTCCGGTGGTGTTACTCCCGTAGGAGGAGAAGGTAGTGAATGAGGGGCGTACAGTGGCCGTACCCTCCCCAACATGTACAGTGACTGTTATCGCGGTTCCACTCCTCCTTTCTTTGCTAGTCGGAGTGCGCTCAATAGCTAACACTCCGAGGCCGTCTCCAGATGTGGCTGTAGCTGAAGGGCGTACAGTGGCCGTACCATTCCCCACACATACAGTGGCCGTTGTGGCGGCACTACAGGGAGAAAGCAACTGAGGGGCGTACAGTGGCCGTACCCTCCCTGGCACGTACAGTGGCCGTACCACGGTGTTGCTTAGGACTGAATCTGGCTCAGTCCCACCCTGAACCCGGTGAAGGCTGTCCAGCCCGCAGGGTCATGTCTTCTGCTGGTGTAGCTTCTGTCAGAGCGGTTGAGTGACAGAGGGACTCAGGACAGGGGAGCACCTGCGCCCTTCTTGTCCCGGGTTGACCTCTCGGTGATCCGGCCCTCCGTGATGTCCTCCTGGGGTGGTGGTGAGGCGGCGGCTCGGTGGTAGGGTGGGGAGTGGTGGGGTGGTCGGTCCGGCGGCGGCAGGTATTTCACCTAGAATATGCTAGATCAATATGTGCTATATAATGCATAGCAAGAAACAAACCAGTAACAATTTGAACAACTAAACACAACCCAAGCAATGACCCAAAATTTCAAAAAAAATAGAAATGTTCCTTGGAATTGATATATCAACTAATGCCCCATTAGCAATTTTTAACAATGGATGAAACTTACGCAGTGTTGTTATCATAAGTTATTAGCCGTAATGGACTAGAAGACGAACTCATCACCTTAACAACCACAAACAATGTTAAAAGCAAATAACTAATAATAAACATTGTGAATATAGCCCTAGGTTCATTATAAATAGTTCTCACATTTATAGCAGAATTTCTAATGTCAGAATATTTTGCTAAAAAAGTTGTAGTTGATTCTCCAACTTTATTTGCCCTCATAATAGGATCCATAAAATTTTTTAAAAAATCTAATAACTAATGCTAAAAGAAAGATGAAAAAAAATTCCCTTCTAACCTTATACTGCTCATTAGCCGCTAAAGATGCAACGTAAATAAACAACACCAACATTCCACCTAAAAAAATTAAAAACAAAATATATGGAAACCAATAACTCTTAGCAAATAATCCCGTAGTAATTGAAATTAAAACTGAATTAGTAATACAAGACCTGTTGACAAAGGATGAATCAAACGTACAAAAATTAAAGAAAACAAAACAATAAAAGGAAGACCATAAATTATCACCCTAATCTCTTGCTGTTTTAAGAAAAAAATTTCATTACTGGTTTACAAGACCAGAGTTTTTATTTAAACTATTAAAACTAATGTTAACTTTAAATAACTTGTTCTTACTTATATATATAAAGAGTAGGACTATGAGCTTTCGCTTCAAACCGAAAACACTTATTAAATACTCTCTTAAGATTAAAATTCATTATATTAGGAATCTTTTTCCTAATATCTAACTGCCTTTCCTCAATCGGAAACGAATTATTCTTCTCCCTCTTCTTTTTAGTCCTAGCAGCTTGTGAAGGAGCCCTAGGATTAGCTCTCCTAGTTCCCATTGTCCGCTTCCACGGAAACGATTACTTCAGAGCTTTTAATAGATTAGAATGCTAAAATACCTATTCATACTCTTTATATTAATAACATTCGTAAAGGGCTGATCCTTGATTCAAACAGGAATCTTTGCTGTATCATTTCTGTTCGCTATTTTCTACAACCACGATTTTTATATATATAATTTAGGATTTAGGTTGGATACAGACTACGTAATACGTTTTAATCCTATTAAGCGTCTGAATCATAGCACTTATTATTATGTCCAGAGTTAAAATTAGATTCACCTCAAATTTTCCCAGATTATTTTTATTAGTTAACTTAGCTTTGTTAATTTTTCTAGATCTATAAACTATTTATTATTCTATATTACCTTCGAAGCTTCCCTAATCCCAACCCTGATTTTAATCTTGGGTTGAAGATACCAACCTGAACGAATTTAAGCAGGAGTTTATATGCTATTTTACACCTTATTTGCATCCCTCCCTCTTCTAGCTTCTTTGCTATACATTTATAAAACAAATGGAACCCTTACTATAGGAGCTTTCTATCAAAGAATCGACCTAAGGATTCTATCTTTTACTTGATTCATTTCTTCCATTATAGCTTTCATCGTAAAACTACCAATATACAGTATTTATTCCACCTATGACTACCTAAGGCACATGTTGAAACCCCCGTAGCAGGATCAATAATTTTACCCGGAGTTCCTTGAAGGTTGCCTTAAAACGAGTACCGAAGCTCTTAAATGTTTACACCAATCATATCTCCACTTAGTATTAGCTAATGTTATCATTCATATGTGCCACGTAATCCTCGCTACCCTTGCTCAGTCTATCTTATATACTGGTAAGTTAGTAGCCGAGAAGCATATTCATGAAGAGTGAAAATACGTGAGGGAGAAACTCTCTTTCCTCCGTAAAATTTGGTTGGTGTAATGCTAGGTGTTTTAGGTTTGGCTTCCCGTTCCATAAACGCCTAGCGTATAGTGGGGCTCTCTTTCGAGACCGGGGCTTAGACAAATAAGGGAGAGGCAGGACACAAAAACTCCAGGCAACAACCTTACACGTGTATTGCTTAGTTGGACAGGGGAATCAGTAGAGGTTACAAACACAAGTATACTGGGCGATTATAAACTCTTATACCTAGATATAGTTAATAGTATCTCGCAGGATGCTGTTTTGGGCCACAGTGAATAGCACTTGAGGCAGAACGTTCATAATCAGGGAAGTCCAGGGTCTTTCTGTGAGTGGAGTTGCTAAGGTTATTTCTCACTGGGGAGGGTTGTGTAAGGCACTGGGGTCTGATTATGATTTTAGTATTATGAGGTAAGTTCTGTTGGTAGCGTATTTACTTTATTACCCTCCGTTCATACTTTGCTTTTGAACAGTTAGTATCACTTACTCCACCGCTTTGATACTAATATTATTACTGAATTATTCCATACACTGTTCACTGTGTCTATTCATCTCTCCAACACTTTGGTACTATCACTGTCATTTCACTATTCTGCCTTGTCACTGCGTGATCACTATCATTGACAATTATTGTCAATCCGGTTGAAACTGGCGCCAGGGGCACGGGCAGAGGGGCGGCACAGCTCCGCTACTGACGGGGCTGGGCACCACCAGGGTCCTCCGAACTCAGAGGGCACGGGATCACACGCAGGGGCATCCGTTCCTGTCCAGGGCTGTGGGTGGCGAAGGGTTCCGTGCTCTCAGGGCTGGGGACAGGAGTGCGGCCATCAGGGCTGGGGCCGAACAATTGCCTGAACCGCTCATTCAGGCTCCTGACGGAGGATGTTGACCTCCGCCGTTGAGGTGTGGGGAGTTCCCGCCTGGGAGTTCTAGGGGCGGTCTGGGGTTCCCAAGGACTGCGGTCCCCAGGGCTGGGCGGCACCAACAAGAAGGGGCTGCAGCACCAGTCTGCGTCAGGGTCCGTCAGGTGGGTCTCCTCCAGAGCCAGTTGTAGGGAGCAGAGGCCAGGTGAGACTACAGGGCCTCTCCAGTACTCTTATACACCCGGGACTCCCTCTGTGTCAGGGGTCGAGGAACAGGTGTCAATTCCAGGCGGTGGGGCAACTGCAGGCCGCCTCCTGACGTAGGGCCCAGCTACTGGCCGTGGATTCCTGGGGTCATGGCTACCAGCCGTCGCCAAGGCCCAGCTACTGGGCATGGCCTGTGAGGGTGGGTGGCTGCCAGCAAACCCAGGGACACCTTCGGAGCAGCTACAGGCCGTCTGATGAAGGCGGGAGCAGCTACAGGCCGTCTGATGAAGGCGGGAGCAGCTACAGGCCATCTCCTGCAGGAGGGGTGTTGAGAGATTACAGGCCATCTCAGGGGGAACACCTTTGGAGAGGCTACAGGCCATCTCCTGATGAAGGCGGGAGCAGCTATGGGCCATCTCCTCGTTACCCTCAGAGCAGCTACAGGCCGTCTCCTTCAGGAGGGGTGAGCGGCTACAGGCCGTCTCAGGGGGAACACCTTCGGAGCGTCTACAGGCCGTCTGGCGAAGGCAGGAGCAGCTACATGCCATCTCCTTCGGAAGGGGGTTGGAGCGGCTACAGGCCGTTTCCAGAAGAACACCTTCAGAGTAGCTGAAGGCTGTTTCTGAAAGAACACCTTCGGAGTGGCTACAGGCCATTTCCGGAAGAACACCTTCGGAGCAGCTACAGGCAGTCTCCTTCGGGAGGGGGTTGGAGCGGCTACAGGCCGTCTGCAGAAGAACACCTTCGGAGCGGCTACAGACCATCTCCTGATGATGGCAGGAGCAGCTACAGACCGTCTCCTTTGAACCCTCAGAGCTGCTACAGGCCGTCTCCTTAAAGAGGGGTGAGCAGCTACAGGCCGTCTCCTTAAAGAGGGGTGAGCAGCTACAGGCCGTCTCCTTAAAGAGAGGTGAGCAGCTACAGGCCATCTCCTTAAAGAGGGGTGAGCAGCTACAGGCCGTCTCCTTAAAGAGGGGTGAGCAGCTACAGGCCGTCTCTGGGGTGCTGGCAGGAGCTGAATAGGCTCCGCCCCTTAGCTGGTTGATGAAGGCTCACCCGGAAGGTAGTGTGATATTCCTGCTATTGTGACGGCGGGCGAGCTCCGGGTTATAAGGGCGTGCGGTCCAGGCTGACTTAGGCCATTGTCGCACCAAGTCCCAGTGTGCTGTCGCTGCTCCTCTGTAGGTTCCTTGTGGGGGTGTCTGGGTGTTTTCGGGGGCACTATACTGCATTTTAGTTGGTGTCCTGTGGTTATCGGCTTCAGAGTTCCTTGTGTACTCGATTAGCATTTGGACTTAGTACAGAGACAGCGAATTGGGTTGCAGTCCAGCTCCTGTGTTCATATTATGAAACGGATAATAACAAGCACGCATTACATGAAATCAAATATGAAAGTAGTACTGGACACAATATCCTTTGATTAATGAAAAAAATGCTTTGGTTTAATTACCCTTGTTCTTATGCTGTCCAAAACAAGAAGTCCTATAAAAGGTACCGGAGCCAACCTACCCCTGAATCACATCTTTTTAGTATTACTGCTACGAATCGAACTTAGTCTGTTCTTCTCCTCCAGTCCCACCTTAATCAATTCCGGTGCTGTTCCTCCATCACTTCCCCTCTCTGACTTCCTCATGGCTGACATTGAAATTTCTTTAGCTGATGTATTTTCTGCGATCACTGACTTCAGTACTAAGGCATATGGAACTGATGGGGTCCCTCCTGTTGTCCTCAAGAACTGTGCTTCTGTGCTTACACCCTGCCTAGGTAAACTCTTTCGCCATTGTCAATCAACTTGTACCTTTCCTTCTTGCTGGAATTTTGCTCACATTCAGCCAGTCACGAACAAGGGTGAACATTCCCAACCCTCTAACTACCGCCCAATTGCTTTAACATCATGTGTTTCAAAAGTTTTCGAGTCTATTCTTAATAGAAAAATTTTAAAGCTTCTTTCCTATCACAACCTTCTTTCTGATCGTCAGTATGGGTTCCGTCAGGGACGCTCTACAGGTGACCTTCTTACCTACCTTTCAGACTCCTGGGCATCCTCCTTTCAGGACTTTAGCGAAAGCTTTGCCATTGCACTTGACATCTCAAAGGTTTTCGATCGAGTCTCGCATATATCTTTAATTTCCAATCTGCCCTCTTACGGTTTCTATCCTTCTACCTGTGCCTCTATCTATAGCTTCCTTTCTGGTTGTTCTATAGCTGCTGTTGTAGACGGCCACCGTTCTTCTCTTAGATCTGTCAACAGTGGTGTTCCTCATGGCTCTGTCATAACACCAACTCTCTTCTTTTTATTCAGCAATGACCTTCTCAGCTGTACATCTAACCCTAACCACTCACGCGTTGATGATTCCACCCTTCACCTTTCCATTCGGTTCCCACAACGTCCATCTCAGAACTTACTTCAACTAACAAGGGATGAGGCTATGGCACACCTGATGTCTTAGTTGGCTCGTATCTTTGACTGGGGTAAAAGTAACCTTGTTTTTAATGCATCAAAGACTCAGTTCTTACACCTATCAACCCGACAAAATCTTCCACAGGAGTACCCACTGATGTTTAATAATATCCAGCTCAATACTGCATCATCCTTAAACATATTTGGGGATTCATTTTCTCGTGATTTATCTTGGAGAGATCATATTACATCTCCTGTAAAATCTGCTTCCACGACATTAGGTGTGCTAAGCCGACTCCGTACCTTCTTTACCCCTGCACAGTTGTTGACTTTATACACGGGTTTTATTCACCCCTGTGTTGAGTACAACTCTCATGTGTGGGGAGGCACCCCACATACAGCTCTTCTTAATAGGGTGGAGTCAAAGGCTTTTCGTCTCATTAACTCTCCTCCTCTTACTGGCTCCCTTCAACCTCTGTCTCTTTGGTGCACTGTTGCATCATTATCTCTTTTCTATCGCTACTTCAATGGTCACTGCTCCTCTGAACTGTCTGCTTGCATTCCTCCACCTCTACGACAGGCGTGTAGCACCCATCTTGGAATAAACTCTCATCCCATTTTTGTCCAGCTCTCTAATGCAAGAGTTAACCGTTACTCCTAGTCCTTCATTTATGGAAGAGGTCAACTCTGGAACTGTCTCCCTCATTCTGTATTTCCTACTTCCTATGATCTCCAGTCTTTCAAACGCAGTGTGTTGAGGCATATCGAAAGGAACGGATCTTGAATTTGGCTCTTTGTAGTATTGTTTTTTTTTTTCTTGGAAGGAATGGTTTGCGGGCTCCTGTCGTTTGGTTACTTGTTCCTCGCATAAAAAGAAAAAAAAAAAAGCTAACTAGCCTAGTTGGAAGGATCTATCTACTGGCACAGTTTCATTCATCCATTCCTTCTTACATATCTGCAACAAGCACTTCATTCCACTCTCTCCACTGCACTTAATTATCTCATCAACCCCAGCTGCATTTCCATTTTTCAGCCACTTCACAGCATTCTTCACCCCTGCGAGTGCCATGTTTCCTAGCACTGCATTCCTTCTCTGTAAACCCTCAAAACCAATCATGTTAACAGTTGCTTTGCTTTCTCCATTGCCATTCATCAGACTCTCAAAATATTTTTTCCATCTCATCCTTACTTCATTCCTATGGGTTAGTAATCTACCACTCACATCCTTCACACTTTCACATTTCTTTTCCACTCTCACTTCTACATTTCCACACCTTTTTCCAGAATAACTTGCTATTTTCTGGGTAGTTTTCATTCATTTTCTTTCCTAGATCATCATTTCCCTCCTTGTTTTTCCATTTCACTAGTCTCTTTATGTGCTTCTTGATCTCAGTATATTCATTTCTTATTTCAGCTGAACCCCTGTCCTGTATCCATTCTAGCCACTTCTTCCGCTTTTCCTCCACACATCACTAATTAATCTCTTTATTCCACCATGACGTACCTCACTTCTTTGTTGTTACTCTTACCACACCACACACTGCTTTAGCGATGATAACTAAACAATCTCAGTATACATTCCACAAGCTGTCCAAATCCATTTCATTCCAATTCACTGAATCTAACTTCTCCCGCTACTTTGGGCCTGTATTCATCTGTCATTTCTTTGAACCTCAGCTTCTCGACTTACAGTCTCCCTTTCTTATACCTCCTCTCTTGATGAACCTGACTTCTCTCACCTTGATCTTGCGTATGTGTGTGTTTAATAATACCTCTTATTCGGTTGGATTTTTCGGTTCCACATGATGACTATTTTATCCACATATTTCTTATTATAATCCTTTTACCCTAATTTAACCCAGATCTTTGCCCTGCTGTTACGACTCATTCTTCGCGAAGTAATATTTAGTTTATGTCAGGTTGGATTTAAAAAGGTATACGCTTCCCCTCCTGAAAACAGTAATTCCGATGAGTAGTGAACTAAGGCAAAACAAGGGGAATGACAAAGGACGGTGGGCAACACAGTGGAGCAGTGAATGAAAAACAAGTTGTCAATGCCTATATCACGAAGACCATGTGCACAAAGCAGAAGGATGATACATTAAGAAGTTTATCTACATTATTTTTTATTCACACAAGGTCCCAACACGCTCAAGGTTAAGTAGGAATGAGTTTCAGGCCCTTTGCCAGACTTATCGAAGGATGGGGGGGGGGGGAAGTCGTTTCTACTGAATCTGGATTTGCATAGCAGCCGGCTGGTCAAAGGTCTGCTGCATGCTTGCTGTGGGGGTCTGGGTGTAGGCTATGCATAAACGAAGTCGAGAAGCAACACAGCATTTTGAAGAATGGAGACTGACTCTTTACGCATTGGTGGTAAAAAAAAAAAAAAAAATGACCGTGAGAAAGTGCGAGGGTCGTCGGACCCTCTCGACCTTCCCTTCCCCCCCAGCTACGGCCGTAAGTTTAATATAGTGTTACGTCCCCACCGCACACTACCACAGGCTCCAACAGCAGTAGTCCAGAGGAAGGCCGTTGCCCAGTGACTTGTTCTTCTTATGGTCAGCCTTCGGTGTACAACACACAAGATCAACTGAGGCAAAAATAAACACTGGCTTCTAAAGTTCACTGTCTTTATTTTCTAGATAATTACAGTTAATGCTATCCAACTTCACTGTTTTCACAAACACCAAAGATACACAAACTGCAGTAACACTTCGTTGTTTGCCAACAACACTATTTTTCACAAGTGCCAAAAATATACAAACTGCACTGACACTGGACTACACTCAGACTGAACAGAAAACTGACTGAGACTACTCTAGTCTCTTTCCCATCTTTATATAATCTACCTATATTCTAGAGCGTTCTGTTACTTCTGCAAAGTTCTTGTGCATTTGCGAGAGTGCAACGGTTTCAACCGTTACCAACTCGGAGACATCCAAAACATGCCAGGGTTTTCTTGCACTGCATGAGACTCTAAATTGTTTTGCATACAAACTGAGGTATAATTACATAATCTAACAAACAATCACATAAATATAACATCATAGAGAAAAAGAACACAAATATTAATGTACAACTTACAAAATAACTACGCTCACAAGAGCGGGCTAACTGGCAACAGTGACTCATAACGGAACTACGGTACGAGAAACAGTGAGAAACTTCTAGTCAATCCTGCTTCTCAACAACAGTAAAGTGAGAGACAAGGTGAGAGATTGGCCAGATGTATGAGTGAGGTGGAGGGGGAGACTAAGGATGAGATGGAGAGGTGGAGTGGAGAAATATATTAGAGAGGGGTGTGTGAGTTGAACGAGGGCAGCCAAGTGGCAGACGACAAAGCAACTTTTTTTTTTTTACCAGCTGCAATGCGAAGCTGGTATTGTTTTCAGTTTGTTTGTCTGTCTACTTGTTGTGCGACTGTGTGCCTATTAGCACGATAACTTTGCAACCGCTCAAGATATCATCACAAAATTTTACAGGGCTGTAGTAGGGATGAAAAATTTGAACGAGTTCGAAATTAGTCAAAGTAGGTCAATGCCAAGGACACATTCTGAGCCGCCCTAAATATATATTGGCTTGCGGCTGGTGTGATTCCCCGTTTGGAGAAGCCTCTATTTTTTTTTTCCCTTACAGCCACTTCTTACGTGATTATGGCGTCTGCTAATAGCTGAAAATATAGACGTTGGAACAAAATATCTCATTACTTGAATATATTTTATAAGTCATTAATAAGATTAGTTGACTGGAACATGAAATTAACAATACACCAATCAACACTAATCAAAACGGAAGAGGAGGCACCTGGAACTGTCTCATCGTTATCCATTGCATGACAGAATACGTGGCTTAAATGTACTAGGAAAAATAACCCACAACAGAATGGTAAATGACAGTAACTGTAATAGATCCTTCCAACTTGGCTAGTTAGTGTCCAGCGCTACTTGAATATTTGATTTCATGTAAGGCGTGCTTGTTGTTATCTGCTTCATAATATGCATCACCAAAACATAGGGGCTGGAGTGCAACCCAATTCATTCTCTGTGTACTTAGTCCAAATGTTAATCGATTACGCAAGGATCACTGAGGCCGATAACCACAGTGCACCAAGTTTTATGGAGGAAAGGGAATTTCACCCTCACGTTTTTTTGATTCTTCATTAAAGAACGTGATTGTTGTTTGCCTGGCCGCTCTCCTCATTTCGTCCAACATCACCCTGTACACCTTCATGCCCTCCTCCAGATGATCAGCTGCATCCCTGCTTCTTCCTGGCAGAGGTTTATTCATCCTTATCAAGGAGATGGGCTTGTCAACATGGGCAGGTCTCACACCTCTGGGTCGACTTCTTCCTCCTGTGCCTCCTGATGGGCTTGTTGGCTCTATATGTTGAGGAGCTCCTTGATATTCCGCTCCTCCCTGTGGCTGTTCAAGACCTCCTCCACTTCCTCCTCGTCCACCTCATCGAATCCACCTTGTGCAACAGTTCTGTGATGTCCTGCCACACCCATTCCACCGGCAGTGCTCGCACACCCTCAGGGAAACTGGTGAATCAGCAAACACACCCTGGCCACAGCTTGTGCCACAGTCCATTCATAGCGGCATGACTAACCTCCCTCCATGCACCTGTGATGTACTCGATGGTGTGCCTGATGTTGTACCCCTGCCAGAATGACTGCACTGTTGTCCGGTCATCGCTCTCACACACTCTCACCAGCTGCTGCATAGTTCACCATAGGTAGCAGGCCTTGAAGGTGACAATCACGCCGTGGTCCATAGGTTGCAAAAATGACATGGTGTAGGGGGGCAGAAACACCACTTCAGTGTTGCTGGCCTACTGTAGTCTTTCATCATAGGAGGGTGGCTAGGCGAATTATTCACCACCAACAGGAATCGAATGGTTAGGTTTTCCTTGGATGTATTCTACTTCAGGACACGAGAAAGGTACGAGTGGAAGTGGGAAGAGCAGATGTTGGATGTCAGCCAGGCCTTCTTGTTAGACTTCCAGATTATCCCCATGCTTTCTTTGATGAAACCAATCGGAGCCCTTGGATTCTCTGAGTGGTAGACTAGGAGTGGCTTTTACTTAGGTTACCATCGGCGTTGCCCCCCAGCAGAAGTGTAAGCCGGTCTTTTGAAGCCTTGAACCCTAATGCAGACTTCTCTATTCCAAGATATATCTTGGAGGACATTGTCTTCCAAAAAAGTCCTGTCTCGTCGAAGTTCAAGACTTGCTTTGCACTGTAGCCTCCTTCCATGTTGATTCGTTTCAGCTCGTCAGGGAACGTTGCCACCACCAAGGCATCCACACCCACCGCCTCACCAGACATATTCACTTGGTGCAGGCTTACCCACTCCCTGAAGCAGACAAACTGGCCAGACATGGCTGGCTTTAAAGGTTTCACTTACTTCCAAATTTCTCCTCACCTTTAAACTGTCCCAAAGGGAGTACCTGACTCATGGGTGCCTTCCACCTGTTCTGGTCCTCCATCCACGTGTGGAGCATCCACTCCACCTCCTCCATCACTGGTTCCCTGTGGTGTTTGATACGGGGGGCCCTGAGGGTTGCAACCTCCCCAGAGGCAGTTCTGATGGCAGCAGCCTTCTTTATAATAGTCAAGACAGTCGACTCCAGCAGGTGGAGAGCCGAGGTGATAGAACAGGCACCCTCGTGTTTTTCATGCTGCTTCAGGATATGTAACTTCACTTACACTGAAACACTTTTACGCTGGCACTTTGAGGGAACATCACCTGCACCAATGCTAGCAGGCCATTTACCCCTACTAGAGTCACCACTACCATCACTAGCACCACCACTAGTCCCAAAATGTGCAGTGCCCTGACCAGACATTATCACACTTATTTAGCACAAAAATGACAATATCACACACCACACGCAGTTAGTATCACTGCCCAACTCACTGACACTGCTGGGACATAGTTACAATGCACTTAGATAGCGGCTTGCATAATATTGGTGATGTAACATGATACAGGGTAGGCAAGCGTTTGAGGGATCCTCACTCGGTGACAGGCAGTGCGAGAAGAATGATATGGGTGCACGCTGAGTGAGTGATGGGTGTGCTGGCTGTGCGAGTGTTCGTGTGCATTCTGGTGGGCGGGTGGGCTCAGCTGGCCGCGGAGTGCACGATTCAAACTTTTAGTCGATCATCCATGGACGATACCCCGGAGGACCCATTGCAAAACCGGGGGTAAACCTACAATAGGCAGTGTAGGGTGGTATTTCTATCCCCATTGCTAATCCAGGGTATCGCATAGTGGGGTATTGGATAATGGGGTATTCCCTTACCTTTCAAAATTTCTGCAGAAGGGGTTGCCTTAAACAGCTTCTTCCTTTGTAATGATAAAGTTCAATGTACAATGGGTCACAAAAGTATCGGTGCACAGTATGTGTGAAACATTTTGTAACACAGAACGAAGGTCACTGAAATAGTAGTGTCCGATCTACCACACGTTGGTAGTTCTGATGTCGGGAGGTGTTATATATCGCCAACTAGCAATATCCTCTTGCAAACATACAGCATATGTTATGTTTATATAAACAGACACTGTTCATACACAATGAGACGTTGGTAACCATCAGCAGTTGACTGAAAGTTTTCGATAGGCATCGGACCCCCTGTGCACCGATACTTTGGTGACCCAGAGTACGTACCAGGAACTATGTAATCATAACACATATAAAAGCACCAGACCAGATAAAATACCAGCTAAGTTTCTGAAAGATGGATCTATGGTAATTGCAGGACCCTTAGCACAGCTGATCAACATGTTGATAGGCACTAACTCGGTACTAAATGAGCTCGAAGAAGCACTATGGTCAGACTCAAACATGAAGTCCGTTTGGGTGGGGCCCGCACGGGGATTTCCCTCTCTACAGCTCTGCCAAACCTCCTCTCGCTCTCTCTCTCTCTCTCTCTCTCTCTCTCTCTCTCTCTCTCTCTCTCTCTCACAGTTGACTGAGAAAGTTTGTATATATTTATAAGTTGTGTTTTCTTCTATATTGTTTCGGCCTTTTTTCCACACCACCACTGAGGTAAAAGTCTTGGCGCCTTTTTTTATATAGAGGTTTCCCCAGTAGGCATAAGTCCTCTCTCTGATCTTTAATCAGACAATTCATCATCTGAGCTTTCTGATATGTTGATTGAGAATGAATCCACGAAATGGTCGACTGCTACGTCTTGCTGTGAATCTTCTTCTTTCTGTTGTTCAGCATGCTGCGCTGCTTTCATCCAGTTATTCGGTGTTACATGATTCAAAGCTTCTTTGGCAAGACGTTTAAGATCAACCATTTTGAAGGTGTTTGCCTTGGCTATATAGGTCTTCACCTGAGCCCAAATGAGCTCAATAGGGTTGTACTGACAATGGAAAGGAGCTGCTGCTACACCGCTCCTTTCCATAAGGAACTTTCGGCCATGAACATTAGCAAATTTGAAGCCCATCTGCAAGAGAATCCTGCGAAGAGACTCGTTGCTTCCATTGAAAGATATGTTTTCCTTGAGTTCTTCGTAAATCTTGTGCACTGTAGGAATTTCATGCCTTTCATAGAATCCCAGGACAGTTCTTCTGACCACACGCTTGTCGAAATCGTCGAGATTCGTTACAGTTGCATTGCGCTTCTTTGTTGGTGACGAGAATACAGGCTGTTCTGGTGACATTTGTGTCACACAAGCTTTATTAAATTTAGAGCAGATTCTTTGGACTGCTTTTTCGCTAACGTTGGTAGCTTTGGCAGTGCGAGCAACTGCTCTTGAAGGTGGAATTATAAAGTCTCCAATAGCCTTTTCTTCTGAAAAATACTTGTTCACATTGTAAATAAGTTCTTTCTTCCGACTGTGGAGCACACGAGAGCGAGTCGGAGTAGCTGCCATCGTGGGTGGGAATCAGGGAGGAAGTGACCTGTCACTGTAGTCTGAGGTGGGTGTCCTTGACCTCTGGCAACGTCGGAAAGCGACGTTGTCACGTGGTGTGGAATTTATACAAATCATTGCTATTATCCTAAAAAGCGACACATTCATAGCACTATATAGCCTTATTTAATATATTTAATAAGTACAGAATATTTAATATACAATTTCAGATAGTAAATAGCTGACATATGACAGAAAGAGAGATAGGTACTGGGGTTGATGCGGCAGAGCTGTAGAGAGGGAAATCCCCTCTCGGGCCCCACCCAAACAGACCTCATATTTGAGTCTGACCATAGTAACACCTCTATATAAAAAGGGTGACAAACAAGACGTAAGTAACTACAGACTGGTTAATATACTCTGATTAGTGTCGAAGATTCTGGAAAAGGCTGTATATACACAAACCATAACCTAACTAAATGAGGCTGACATTTTGTGTAAATTTCAGTCAGGCTTCAGAGAGGCATACCCCACAGGAACATGCCTCATTCAGCTTACAGACTTTATAAGATCAAACATGTTAGGAGGTGAATACACAGGTATTGTTCTGTTAGATCTTCAGAAAGCATTCTACACAATTGATCATGTCATGCTCTGTGACAAACTACACGCCATGGGCATAGGAGCTATTGATTGGTTCGGTTCATACCTCAACAACAGAAATAAAAAATTTTGAAGTAGAATCAGAATTGATGAATATAACATGTGGAGTGCCACAGGGAAGCATTCTTGGTCTGCTATTATTTTTGTGCTTCTCAATGATATGATTTTGAATGTCAGCTGTAAACGTATGTTATGTGCGGATAACACTGTACTCCTTGTATCTGGAAAGGATCCTAAAGTAATATCAGACACTTTATCCAAAAACCTTGAATCCTGTCAAAAATGGCTTGCAGACAATAGATTTTCACTACATCTTGGGAAAAACAGAATCCACATTATTTGGTTCAAAAAGAAAATGACAAGCAGCAGAGAATTTCCAAATAAAGAATAAGTCAATAAATATTTCGGTAGTACTTGTTGTGAAATATTTAGGACTCAGACTGGATGCTAGTATGTCTGGGGATGAAGTAATGGAGTCAACAGTAAACAAATCTACGAATAAATTAATATTCCTTTACAGACAGGCAGGACGCTTGCCAACAGCAACAGAAAGACCCAGTATCTGGCGCTTGTACAATGTCACACAAAGTATGCGATATCAGCATGGTCCTCTGCCCTCAAAAAAAAAAAAAAAAAAAAAGAAGCTCCAAGTCCTTCAAAACAAAGTAATAAGGTATATAGTGAATCTATAACCTAGGTCAACTGCAGGCTGTCACGAACTAAATGAACTTGGAATGTTATGGGTAGCAGATAGGTATAAACAACTGAGACTACACAATACCTAGAAAGTCTATTACAGCCTGAATATCTAAGGGAAAAATTTGTAAAATCTAGGGGTTGTGCTCTCCATAATACGAGAGGCAGGATGTTAAATTTTGATGTACGATGCATTAAAGGTCAGTCACTGAATACTCTTCCAGGCAGCGGCCAAAGACTGAGTTTGCCTCTGTATAATAGCAAGCAGAAGTCTTTATTCTTTCAAGAAAAATCTGAAAAGATACCTTGAACAGGCAGTCTCTATCACAGATGCTGATGTATTTTTGTATTACTAGACACTTGAAAGTCAATGTTAGCTTTAAGTGTTTTACCAGCAAACTAATATTCTCTATTTATTATATACTCGTGTTTACAAATTTATATAACATAAGCTAAGACTACCTTTGGAGTAAGACGACTGACTATTTCCCTTTGCTCCCAGCTAATCCTATCGCAAAAGAAGAAACCAAATGGAAATTCACCGCAGAGGCCTTACTGGGTTATCCTTGGTTGGTTTCAGGCATGGCTGGTACTTATAAACACTTGTTCAGTGTTTAATGTTCCACTCTGTATATGCCAAACTGAATAAATATAATATCTATCTATCTCTATCTATCTATCTATATATACATATATATATATATATCTATCTATCTATATATATATATATATATATATATATATATATATATATATATATATATATATGAATGAATATTATACATTGATATGTCATAGGACAATGTTTAAAGGCTTGCAGAAGATGTCATGTCTGGGGTTCAGGAAAGTCTTACACATATTTAAGAATGTCATGACACATAATGTATCTCGGACAATCTCCTGTTAGCTCAGACGATACAGAAATTTCATGAGACAAGCAGTTTAACCAACTTGAGCCAGTTATCTGACGTAATTGAAAATCACCCATGGAAAACTACTAGACAATGCACACAGCCCCACCAAGCCGTATATATTCCTGGAAGTTGGATATAGCAGTCAGAGAGCCAGAGAGAACGATCGAAGGCAGAGCTAGGAAGCTAGGATATAGGGTAGTCAGGAGGTTCGCCGTCACGCCACGTTACTCTGTCTATCACATCTTGATATAACAGTGTTACAATAAACTCCGTAAGCCAAGAGTGCCTATAAGTCACCTCACTTACGATAAAAGAATACACAGAGGGAGAAATTGAGACAAAGACCTACCTATTCACTCAACGCCTCTGCATTTTACTGGCAGCTGCCCACGTTACTCTCCACTGGTGATAGAGGGACAGCTGTAAAACTACATTACATCTACAGTTACCATCTCCCTTTCCCTATCGCCGACGGTAACGCTATCAACACTGGTGGCAGCCAGAAACAACTGCGGTAAAAGAAGCAGTAAACAACAGTGGTAAGTGACAGTGGTAAAAATAGAAGCAACAATCTACAACAATAAAGAAGACAATTATTACAAGTTTCTACAACGCAACTGTATGTCAGAGAAGGCTACATTTCTACGATCAAGACTACGATGGACAGCTTTACAATCAAGCAACTACCTTTACAAGATAGCTACAAACCAATAAACAGTAAGAAAGAACCAAGAATAAAGTTAACAAGTAAGAAGCACTACAGTCTACATTGCTACAATTTCTACAAGCACCTACAAGTAGTGGCAGTTTTCTACATGCAACAAAATCTACAAGCACTTCACAGGAAGAAAGAAACAAGACAGAGTAAAAGAAGTGAAGTAAATGAATTGTCACAGGGTTTTTGTGAGTATACAGTATTAAAGAATAATATTCAATAATACTTGAGAACAGGGACAAAGAACTGACGTGAAAATCAAGCAATGATTACTTTATGCCGGCTTACTTCGCCGATTCTCTAAGGACGAGAATTTATAAACTTTCTCAACAGTACACAGCAGAGACTAATTACTCACACGTGCTGTTTATTAGTACTGTTGAGAAAGTTTATAAATTCTCCTCCTTAGAGAATCGGCGAAGTAAGCCCGCATAAAGTAATCATTGCTTGATTTTCACGTCAGTTCTTTGTCTCTGTTCTCAAGTATTATTGAATATTATTCTTTAATATTGTATACTCACAAAAACCCTGTGACATTTGGCGACCTCACCAGGATATTAACTCCTAGCTCTAAAGTTATTCACGAGATAATACTCACTCACTCATACTTAGGTATTTATCATTAAAGTCTATAGGCACTATCTTACTGGTGATTATTAATTCATTTTTATCAATTTTAAGTTATAGTTTTCACAGTACAGTGTTTTGTTTAATTTTCTTTCTTTACCAGTCTAACTACATAAAACTGGTCACCACTAACCTGTGCCTATATTCTTTATTCTCGATCATTGGCATCTTTCTCTGCAAAATTGCAGTCAGTACTGAGTCTCTAGTTCACTTAGATTGACTTAGCATCATGTCTACCAGCGTCTATTTACAGGAAGCTAAAGGTATGGGGCTTACAGACCCCGAGAAAATAAAGGACTATGTCCTCTCTCGGTTTAATTACGAGCAGCAACGTGAGAATGATACTCATGAAGAGCGTCGAATTCAGCATGAGGAACGCGAAAAATAGCGCGAATACAAGCGAGAACAGCACGAACACGAACAAAAACAACGCAAACTCGAGTTAGAACAACGCGAGAGAGAACGTCAACATGAGTTAGAACAACGTGAGAGAGAACGTGAATACGAGCGTGAACAACGAGAACACGAACGTGCCGAGCGAGAAGCACGTGAAAAACATGAATTTGAAATGTTGAAGCTCAAACGAGATTCCTTGGCTTCAGACACATCTGGTGCAGCTGGCCCAAGCTCCACGAGCGCTATCCCTGCACATATTATGGTGACCCCCACACATCAAGCTTCCTCCATACAAGGAAGGTGAGCGAATCGAGCCATACATAGCGCGTTTTGAAGACATGGCTCAACTATACCAGCTGGATGATGCAGCTAAGCGGCTTCAGTTTCTTAGCCTGTTTGAGGGCCCTGCCCTCAATATTCTCCACAGAATTCGTGGAGACAATTTCACGTATGAGATGATGAAGGCCACACTCGTCAAAGCGTACAGTCTCACAGTTGACGACGCCAAGAGTCAGTGCATGAGGGGACTTTTACAGGAAAAAGAGACTGCCGTTCAGTTTCTTGACTGGCTTACTGCTTACTTAGATGACTGGATGGAGAAAGATGAAACTCCTTCCACGCATGAGGGGATAATTGATCTTATGCTGCACATGCAGCTAGAAAAGTCGTGGCCTACTGAACTTATGGCTCAGCTTAAGATCTGCCAGGTAAGAGATGCCAGCCAAATGGTGAAGAAGGCTGATGCGTTCTTCACTGCATACGGGTATCAAACTCGCAAGCAGCATACCTGGAACAGGAAAGCTGATAAATCTGGGAAACAATCTCAGACTGAACTCTAGCAACAAGGCCATTCTCAGAATAATGGCCAAGGTCCAAAACCGCAGAGGAAGGACCAGGGGCAAAACACTCAGAAACCTGAATGGAAGAGGTACAGCAGGTACCCTAACCAGCAGCAGTATCAGCCACGCAACAGACCGTCGGGACTGTCCTTTTCAGCACCAGCCCCAGTGTATCGGAGGCAGGAGGCAAACGTAGCCTTCATTCCTCAGCAGCAGCACGGTGGACATGTCCCTACCAGTACGGGTACTTCCCCACAGTTCTCTAGTCCCACAGCGACAGTGAACATTCTGCCACAGGAGGTCAATGCTCCATCTCCCCCGACATTGAGTATGACCCCTCAAGTATCTAATTCTCAGGGCACCATGTTTGCCACATCATTTATTCAGCAGCCTCATGAGTGGCTGGCTGCTTCCTCCACAGGCCCTCCCACAGGTGACAATGCCTTCCTTGTTCAGCCAGGGTTTGTGGGAGACATTCCTGTGAAGGTCCTGAGAGACAATGGTTCCTCAGGTTGCTCTGTCAGGCAGAGTCTAGTTCGGCCTGAGCAGTACACAGGTCGATAGATCCAAGCTAACCTTATTGATGGATCAGTGAGATTGTTCCCTGAGGCACGTATCCAGGTGGCATCTCCATTTTACATTGGTACGACATTTGCAGTTGTCATGCCAGAACCTTTGTTTGACCTTATCATAGGCAATATTCCCGGTGCCAAGGATAGTTGCACTGAAGATGACGCTACTCAGACTCTGGCTACAGTAACACGAGTCATGGCTGAGGCTCCAAACTGTGTCACCCCGGTGACCATTGAATCACCGCAAGATCTGATGTGTAGCCAAGTTGTTGTTCAAGAACAGCATTCTGACCCAACACTTGCTGCCGTGTGAAAGAAACAAAAGGGTAGAGTGATAAAGTATTCACGGGGAGGTCAAGCCAAGTTCCTTTGCAAACAAGGACGGCTGTACCGTGAGTCATGAACACCCCAGGGCGAAGTTCGACTGCAGTTTGTCAATCCCGTTAACTACCACCTAGCAGTGTTAGAATGGGTCATTGTCCAGCTTCAGGAGGTCACATGGGCAAAAGGAAGACCCAGGGCCATATTCTTGCTGACTTTTTCTGGCCAGGGATGGGACGAGAAATAGATGGTTTTGTGCGTTCCTGCAATGTGTGTCCACGTACCACTAATCAGGGACATGTCCTTCCTGTGCCGTTTGAAACCACACCCGTAATCTCTGAGTCAGTTGAAAGAGAAGGCAGTGGTAATGTGGGTGCAGACATGATGTCTCGCCCGTTGGCCCCACAGGACACAGTATGTCCAGGGCCTGTACATACTGTTATGGAACAGAGACTAAAATCACTACTGTCCCGCAAAGTTCCAGGTTCAAAACAAGAGTTAGGTAAAATTACAAGTTAAAGTTTAATGCTCAAACTAACAACAAAACATTCACGACTCATAAGGATAATGTAATGGCAAAAAACAGGTTAAATATATGGTTAACTGCAATAGCCTCTATTAACACGAAATTAGCAAGAGTAAATTTATCTAAGTCAGCCCTGATAAAATGAGAAAACCAGATAATACTCAGTGAATGCAGGATATATTATTACAGATACAAAATATTATTACCACTGGCTGACAATATGAATTACAAAAACTTTACTAGGCCTACGAATCAACACCTTATGCTATACAGCACAAGAACAAAATGTAATAACACTCATACTCAGATTACACAGCTGCTAGATGGTTGGAGACTTCCTGAGCACTCACAATAATAACAACTGTACAGGGGAGGACAGAGATGTGAGCAAAATGAGGAGTAGATCTAAGTGGCAATTAATGCAGAGACTGAGCTCATTATATAGGGGCCGGCAGAGCTTGATACAACTTGTAAGAAGGATGCGCAAATGAAGCCATAGGGGACAAAGAGTTGACAATCCTGCTCTGAACAACAGAAAGAACGACTTACTCTACTATAAGGGAGGAGGGGGGAGTGAGGTAGAACACGCTCGTGATCAAACAAGCAGCATACTGTACATTAGAATTACACAAAGGATGATGAAATCATAGGCTATGTAACAATACATATGTACCGTAAGTTAAGGGGGAAGTTCAAGAACCCCGCAGAGACAGTCCGAGGCTGTGTATGAATTACCTTGTGGAACGTATCGAGCTGTGGGCCTCTCAGAGGATTCCCGGAGAGTGCACATTATCCACTTGAATGTTGACACCCACGGTGGGTGTTAAAATGTGACCTGCCTGAGATTGCGTGGGGATTCTCAGCTTCCTGTCATTAATCATAAGTGCAGAGTTAGTTTAACCAGTAAACTGGGTCCCTAGCAAATTGCAGCGTTTGATGTCCTGCAGAAACGCCCAGTCTTTTCGCTCTTGACCAAGTTTCCTGGTTAATTTAGCGAATTGCAGTGTTTGATGTCCTGCAGAATTGCCAAGTCTTTTCACTGATTAAGTTTAGGGTTTAACCAGTAAACTGGGTCAGCATTTGATGTCCTGCAGAGAAACTTTGACTACGTTTCCTGGTTAATAATGTAAATAGTGTACTTTTTGTAACATAAGTACTGATTGCTAGGCAGACAGAGAGAAATGACTTTTGATGCTCCACCTTGATTGCTTTCGGCAGGTGCAGCTGGCGGGTGCAGCATTGTCGTGCAGTTCAGCTGATCGTCCCTGATGCATGCTGCCGCCTCTTCTCTTCTGCCTCGTCATCATCATTTACTATTGACTTGCATTATGTAATTTTACACGTAGGTACAGTTACACCACAACTGTCACACCTACACCGTGTATTACATACATCACGCTACATAACAATTAGTTGTTAATGTAAATGTGCGAACTTTCCGCTCAGTTTGACCTGAGTACAGGATTTTTCACCGTTGTCATGGAGTTTTTTCCTCAAGCTTGCTTCTATTAATGTAAATATGAGGTTTCTTCGCTCACTGGCGACTGTGAATTTCTCCTGTAGCAGGATAGCACACACACACCACAGTGTGAATCTTGTGTGACTGAGTTAGGATTTATATGGATGTATACTGAAATTTTTTTTTTCCTGAGGGAAAATTTTTATTTTTATTTTGATGGGGCGTAATGTCACGAGTTGGTGCGATTCAGTATTTAAATAAACTCGTGACATTGGACTTTGGTGGGAAACCGCGAATTCTAGTGGAATCCCAGTATGTATCACTCAGTTTAACCGTCCCTGTATTTACTCAATTAGGAATGTTTTCAGGACATTTTTCACTGTTTCATAAGTGATCGTCCTTGTGCGTGAAGTTAACACCTCCGCTGAGTGATACTGCGGGTGTGTATCGCTCACACTCGTTGGCCATTAGCAAGTGCGGCCCGACACTCGCCTCTCTCCCACAATTTGAATCAGTCAAGATTTGAGCGCCGTGGAAGCAGGTTCGGCTGGGCCAGAGCAGCATGTGTGGCAGCGTCCTTCCTCAGCCAACCCAGTTTCCGCCGCTGCTGTTGTCCAGTCCCTGAATTCCCACTTAGTGTGAATCAGTGAGAGGCTCAGCATGTGCAGTGTCCTTCCTCAGCAACGATGCCCAGTCATCCGCTTAGCCCACTCTCTGACCAGTGTTTCTTTTCGTATTTTCCTAGGCTTAAGTGTTAGCTTTTGAATGAGTGAGTGAGTGTGTTCTCCTTATTTTGAAATGATTTGAAACATGTAACATAAATTTATCTCATTGTAATCAATAAATTAAAAGTTCTTTTTCTTGAGCTTAATGTAATGTAAACTTGTGTTTTACTTCTCCACATTGAGCTTATTCTAGTTGCAGCTCCTAGTTTGCATAAACGCTTTGCATTATTCGTAAGTGGTACTTAGGCCCAGTCCTTTTGTATTAAGCTTAAAATCCATTGTGCAACCAGGAGTTAATGCACCAGCAAGAACCTGTTTATCTTTAATAGCATTAGTTATTGATTGCCAGGGGTGAAGTCACTTTCTCCAGAGGCCAACAGTACTAATAAACAGCACGTGTGAGTAATTAGTCTCTGCTGTGTAATGTTGAGAAAGTTTATAAATTCTCATCCTTAGAGAATCGGCGAAGTAAGCCGGCATAAAGTAATCATTGCTTGATTTTCACAAGTCAGTTCTTTGTCACTGTTCTCAAGTATTATTGAATATTATTCTTTAATATTGTATACTCACAAAAACCCCATGACATGAATCAAGAACTGAAGTAACAGGAAAAGTGATGAAGTACATCTGAGCTGCTGAGACGAGCGGTTGTGTGGGCACATCACTGCTAGCCTCTCACCTCCGACCCCCACCATCTCAACCATACCCTCACCACCACCACTGTAAAATAACCAAACTTAAACTTAACAAATTAATCACTGGTCTGGCCGTGATTTGAACTCAGTCCCTCGTGCATCATATGCATGCACGTTACCACTGAGCCAAAGTGATCCCCACATTGCCTCCAAGCAACGCGGGCTTTTATACACCCCACTACATCACTCTTTCCTCCCCCTGGTGATTAATTTGGTCAGTTTCGAAAACATGTGGTAGCGTAGCACAATGGAGGCCACTATTGGAGGGAGCCCACGAACCACACGCAGACAGCTAACCCCCTGAATGTAAGGCTTAAGACACTTAACAACATCATGGCCCTCTAAGCCCCGCCTCACATCCCAGACCGCTGCCAACCAATGTAAAGGACCAAACTGAAACTTAATAAATTAATGACGCTGGTCTGGCCGAAATTTGAACTTAGGCCCTCGCGCCTCAAACGCGCGCACGTTACCACTAAGCCAAAGAGAAAATCCCCACATTGCCTCTAAGCAACGCGGGCTTTTATACACCTCATTACACCACCACCACCAATCCTCCAACACCTTCTTCAACAACATCACCACCACAACAGGTGAGCAGTGCTGACTCCGGGAGCTAATGACACCATGACAAGAACTTAGCTTACCTGCCTACCTACGTACCTACCTACTTACCTACCTACCTACCGACGACCCAGTGAAAGAAGCCGTGGCACTGACGAGAGCACAGCGAGACCACATCTGTCAATCATCTAGACCACCTCCGACACCATCCCCTATCACCATCATCATCAGTCCCCCTAAACGACATTGGTGACGACCATTCTACCGTTGGTTATAATCAGTGAGTTAGTTGTTCGTTCCATGGTTGCATTAATTTTATGAGCATTTCTTCATCTATAAATATATCTATCTTACATACAAATAACTAAAATAATAAAAGAACATTAACTCATTTATCAGTATTAAAGTAATATCATCTTAATTTACTAAAAAATATAAATAACAATTATATATACAAATATATATCATTCATTTATATTTCCCAATCATAAAACTTTCATACCTGAGCGATTTCCCAAGTATAATAATAGTCAATAGATCAGCATATCATCATATTATATTATAAATACATTTTACACTGATATATAGTTCATGTTTTATCATTTAAATTAGTGAGCAATGAAGAGATCTGTAAAATGCGATTTATTGAGTAATAGCATTATGTTTAAAAGCCTACCATACATAGTGAGAGAAGAATCAGCATTAGCAATACCTATTAACTCTACACGATCTGAAAACCAACACAACAAAACACAAGTAGAATATCAGGATACAAAGAAACTTACACACGATGAAATACAAGCAAAGCAACAAACCCAGGATATAAAAAAAAAAATACACCAGATAGAGAAGACAAAGAACAAGAAACGGATGCAATTTACTCTGAAATAAACAATACTGACAATTGGTCAGAGTGGTCAGATATAAACACTGTGGATTTTAGACCTATCACACATACTTATCATAATCCAGATAACTTAAATAAGAGAGAACCCTGGCCTGGAGAAACATATGATTTACCGTCAAATGACAGTTGCAAGAAAAATCGAATGAAAATGAATAAGGCAAATTCCAGTACCTTTACGTCCTTACACCACACAAATCCAGTACCAGCGTTTGCTTATCATGAGGATAAGAATCTCACAAAAGTTTCAGGTACTGGAAAAGACAATAGATTTCCAGACAGTGCTAAATGAATGCGAGCAGGCTTTTATTAGAAGGAATATCACAGATGAGAAGGAAAATATGGGTGTTTTCTCAGCCAGAATTAATCAGGAGCGTTGCCCAGCTGGCAAGTTGCTTAAATCTGACAAGCTCTTGCGAGCTAAAACATATTAGGAATTTAAAACAGAATTCCTGAGGAAATTTTCTGGAGGCAGAAATTTTTTGGTTGGAATAGCCCTAAAATTACATAAGCTCGTGGACCTTATAAAAACAAACACCGACCTTGACTTGGGTGATATAATGGCAGATGTGTCCAAGATCAAAAGAACTCTGTTAAGGGGTTTTCATACACTCAGGAGTTGGACGAAGAGTCGACAAGAGCTCAAACTCCTCACGGATTCTTGTCAATCTGGCCAAGAATCCAGCAATCTAGGAGTGCGCCAGGTGGGCGCTACAAGTAGCTACACATAGCCTACGCATTGCTACGAGTTCCTTAGGGTGGCGCTATGAGTAGCTAAGAGTCACTATGCTTTGCCGAACCAAATGGTCCGTAAAGGTCTACGAGTAGCCGTGAGTAGCGAAGAGTAGCTAGGAGTAGCTAAGAACCCCACTGGAGTAATCACGAGTGTGCTACGACCATCAAGAATTTGATGCGAGTCTGTCAGGAGTGTCAGGTGAAAAAAAAAATAAATAAATAAATAAAAAATGTGATGCAGGTGGACTACTCATTCAACAGCAAGCTTGCATTCAACATAGACCTATGTATCCTCAATGACCATGACCGGAGGTGCCCGCAAGTTGAAATTACTGAAGCTGCAGGTGGGTTTGCCATGTGATGCCGCCGACATCAATGTGGCGATATGTAGGCTGTTACTTGAGAAGAAGAAAAGGAAGCAAAAGAGGAGGACCCTTTGGAGCAGATTATGGCTGCTACAATGTCCTATGTACGGCCAGTACAAGAAGCTTATTGAAGAGTTGAAATTAGAGGACATCCATAGCTTCAGGAATTTTCTTCGAGTGAATGAAAACATGTTCATGGAACTGCTGAAAAGGATGTGGTTCCCATATCGAAAAGCAGGACACCTTCTGGAGGAAGTCATTGCCAGCTGGGTTGAGGCTGACCATCACTCTATGCTACCTGGCGACTGGAGATAGTTACAAAACCCTTTCGTATGGCTTCAGAGTGGCCCACAATACCATCTCACTTATCATTCCCGTGACCTGCGAGGCCATCATTGCAGAGTACCTGAAGGATGTCCTGGCCTGACCCACAACGCCGGAACAGTGGAAGGAGGTAGCTTCTCTTTTCTCCAACAGATGGAATTTCCACCACGCAGTCGGTGCCTTGAGCGGCAAACATATTGCAGTCAGGTGCCCCCCCAACGGTGGATCCCACCACTACAACTACAAGGGATTCCACTTCATTGTGCTCTTGGCGTTGGTGGATGCGGACTACAAATTCCTGTACTTTGATGTTGGTACAAATGATGTTCTTCTGATGCTGGAATTTTCTCTGCCACGGCACTCAGGGAAGCTCTGGAAATCAACACCCTTGGCCTGCCTGAACCTGAGCCTCTCACTGGTGATGACATACCTGTACCATTCTTCGTGATTGGCGATGATGCCTTCACATTTCGCAGTGACTCACAGTGACTCTCAACACACTTTTACCATGCTCATGGCATATTCGTAGCGACTCATAGATAACTCTTAGTTACTCTTCTTAACTCGTGGATGAAACGAAACAAATTTTTGAACACTCCTGTGAGATTCCTACCTACTTTTGGAAGACTCCTTGCTACTCATACCAACTCCTAGCGACTCCTAGCTACTCTTAGTTACTCACAACGGTTCTTAGCAACTCGCAAAGGTTTTTTGATAAAGGAGTCCGTTGAGAGTAGCTATGAGTCGCTAAGAGCCGCTAAGAGTAGTCACGAGCACCTTAGGTACACCCTAGGAGTTAAAAACAAAAAATTGTAACTGTTCTCGAAAATTTTTGAACATTTAAAAAACATCAGGAGTGCGCGAGGAGTCCCGAGACAGTGCCGAGAGGCCGTAGGACTATAGAGGAATTGTCAGGAGTAGGGTGCAGTGTCTCGAGAGTAGCAACTCACAATGATCCTTCGTCCGACCCCTGAATGTGTGAAAGCCCCTTAACTGTTTGTTGAAGAAATGGTGGAAGATCCATTCCGGATACGTGCCTTGGGCTCTTGAAATGGTATTAATAGGCTTAAACAATTTGTACAAGTAAGTGTGAATACTGTTTAATTACTACAGTGCAACATTTAATTTTCACGGTTTTAGTGTTTCTTATACAATGGTGTATTTCATGTACAATGATTGTGTCATAGTTTCTACTGTTTTCGAAGTAATGTGTGTGTGTGTGTGTGTGTGTGTGTGTGTGTGTGTGTGTGTGTGTGTGTGTGTTCTTACCTTACGTAATTGTTCTTACCTAATTGTATCTTTACAAGAATGAGTCAAGCACGTACTGTCCCGTGTCTTAAACCATATTTATCGTACATATCCTTAAATTTGTGAATTGTTTTGGCACACACTATTTCATTCGGTAGTGCATTCCATTGATCAATTGCTCTGTTTGGGAAACAGAATTTCCTTACGTCTTTATCACCTCTCTTCTTATGCAGTTTTTTGCAGAGTCCTCTTGCTGATGCTTCTCCATATGTTAAGTAATCATTTATGTCTATTTTCTCCTTCCCTGATATGCACTTATATAGCATTATCATGTCACCTCTTTTCCTTCTCTCCTGTAGTGTTGGTAGATTCAGTTTATTTAGTCTTTCTTCGTAGCTTAGGTCCCTTAAGCTTGGTATCCATCTTGTAGCGACCCTTTGAACTTTTTCAATCTTGTCTATGTGTTTTTTGAGATGAGGACTCCAGACTACTGATGCATATTCCAGGATTGGTCTAATGAATGATGTTATTATCCTTCTTAGCATGTCTTCATTTATGTACGTGAATGCTATTCTCATATTTGCAAGCAGTGTATACATGTTCCGTACCTTCTCGCTAATGTGGTCAGCCGGAGATAGTCTGTTATTGATAATCACACCTAGGTCTTTCTCTCTTTCTGATGTGTATAGGGTTTTATTTCCTAACTTATAATCCCAATCAGGTCTTTTTCCACTTTTACCAAACTTGATTACATGACACTTGTCCACATTGAATTCCATTTGCCATGTACTACTCCATTCATGAAGTTTATTTAATTCTTCTTGTAGCTCTTTACAAGAGTCTGTGTTAGTAATTCTCCTTTGTATTTTTGCATCATCTGCAAACATATTCAGATGGCTCTCATTTCCAGTGTTACTGTTTATATCATTTATATACACTAAAAACATGATTGGTGCCAGCACTGAACCCTGTGGTACTCCACTAGTCACTTCTTTCCATGATGAGTAGTTTCCTCTTAGTACTGTTCTCATTTCTCTTTTTATGAGAAAGTCTTGCATCCAACAAAACAGTTTGCCTCGAATTCCTCCTTGATGGTACAGCTTCCATAAAAGTCTTTGGTGTGGTACTGTGTCAAAAGCTTTCTTGAAATCTAAATAGATACTGTCCACCCATCCTTCTCTTTCCTGTATTGTGTTTGTTACTCTGTCATAGTAGCTCAACAGATTAGTAACACATGATTTTCCTTTTCTGAAACCAAACTGTCTTTATGTTATCATACTGTGTTCTTCTAGATGATTTACCCAAGCTTTTCTTATAAGCTTTTCTAATACCTTGCTTACAACACTGGTCAGTGATACTGGTCGGTAGTTGAGTGGATTTTGTCTATTTCCTTTCTTGAATAAGGGGACAATATTTGCTTTTTTCCAAATATCAGGTAGTTTACCTTGACTCAAAGATTTCTTGAAAATTAAAAATAATGGTTTACTTAACTCCTTTGCACATTCTCGTAGTACCCAACATGAAATTTCATCAGGACCATTTGCTTTTCCTCTGTCTAATTTACTTAACTCCTCCTGTATTACTTTTTCTGCTATTTGTATGTCCGGTAGTATGTGTGGACATGCATATTCCACATAGTCCCTCTCAAAATTTTTTTCTTCTGTAAAAACTAATTGGAAATTCTTATTTAGTGCTTCACAAATATCTTACTCTTGTGTATAAGTGATTCCCTCGTCCGTAATGGATTGTATTATATCTTTTACTTTGGTTTTGCTTCTGATGTAGCTGTAAAACAACTTTGGTTGATCGCTACATTTATTTATTATATCCTCCTCAAACTGTTTTTGGGCTTCCCTCCTTATTCTTGTATAATCGTTTCTTGCCTGTTTGTAATTATTATACGCCCTTTCACTGTTGTGTCTTCTGTATCTATTCCACAACAAATCTCTTCTTTCTTTTGATTTTTTACATTCTGTATTGAACCATTTCTGTATTTTCTTATCTGCTTCTTTGTGCTGTGGGATGTACTTCTGGACTCCTATTTCATAAAATTCACAGAATTTTTTATATACAGCATTTAAATCTTGTCCTCTAAGCTCATTTTCCCAATCAACTTCTAAGAAATACTTCTTTAGGTCTTGATAATTTCCCTTTTTATAGTTTAGGCTCTTTTTGTAACTGTCATTGCTGTTAACTATGTCTTATGCTATCCTGAAGTTATAATTTAGTACTGCATGATCGGTTTTGCCGAGTGGAGGGTGATATATTAAACTGTCAATATCATTTTCTTGCCTAGTAAATATTAGATCTAGCACTGAAGGTACATCAAGTCCTCTTTTTCTGGTGGTTTCCCTCACATGTTGCGTTAGGAAAAACTCTTGCACGAGATCCAGGAGCTTTTGGTCCCAACAGCTTTCTTGGCTAATTATATCTAGAGTATTCCAATTTATATTTGTATTAAAATCCCCAGTTAGTATAATTCTTTCCTATTTCTCTTCCATTTTATGTAGTAATGATCTTAAACTCTGAATTGTACTCTCTGCCAGGTCCTCATATTCATCTCTTTCCCATGTGTTTGATCTGGGTGGCATGTACAAATTGGCTACAATTACTTTACCTTCAGATGTGTTGATCTCTACTGCAGTCAGCTCTACTTGTGAGGGTATATCTAGTTTTATTTCATTGACGTGTAGATTTTTCTTAGTTAATATTATAATTCCTCCTCCTTTTTTTAAGTTTCTATCTCTTCTCCATATATTATATTCCTCTAAGTTTAGTATGTCATTTGATATCCTTGGTGTTAATTTTGTTTCAGTTAGGCATATTATATGTGGTTCATTTTCTCTAACATAATCATTCATCTCTATTAATTTAGATACCATTCCATCCACATTTGAGTACATCAACTTTATCATCTTGTTTATATACTTGTCATGACATGATCCTACTACCTTCCTCCTTTTTATTCCCTCCTGGTTATGTACCACTTTCGTACCTGCAATCCTATTACTTTGTAAAAAAAAATGTGTTCTTCTCCTCTTCAGATCTTCCTTCATTTTTTGTTTTTGCTTCCTCCCTCTTCTCTTTCAGTAATTCCAGTTCCTCTTGTGTTAGGCATCATTTTATCCATACATTTTTGAACTCCTCTTTTTCCATAAGATTCTTTGCATTTTTTAGTATCTCCTCCACAGTGTTTACACTCTGGAAAGTCACCTTTAGAGGTCTTGACTTGCGTTTCTCGTATTTTCCTAATCTTTTGTGTTCCTCTATGTCTTTACTACAGATTTCCTCTGATACTTCTTTCAATAAACTCATTACATTTGCCATCTCCTTTTTGTCTCTTGAGATCTTGTTTTTTACTTCTTCCTCTTCTATACCAGTGATTACTATAGATTTGTTGATATCTACTGAATCTCTGACTGACTTTGGACTGTTTTGGATTATTCTTTTCACTTCCTTTTTAATGCTTTTTTCTTCCACCCTTGTTTCAAAGTCTTTCTTTACTTTCACCATTTCAGCATACGTGGTTTCCACATCATTTTTGTAGCTTTGCACAGCGTCATTCACCTGCGTTATCTTCTCCTCAATATCACTGCTCTGGTCTATCAGACTGCTTACTTGTCTAATTGTTTCTGTATCATTTTTGAACTCTTCCACAATACTCTCGTGGTTGACTACTGTACTTGCCATTTCACTCATTTTCCTCCTAAGTGTACTCAATTCCACTGTTAGTTCACTGATGGTTGTGTCTTTCTTGTTGACCTCACTTCCTAGTTTTTCTATTTCTTTCTTTTGCAAGTGCATCTGATTCTTTATTTCATCAATCTCATTTTGAAAGGCCATTTCCAGTTTGTGTACACGTTCAACCAGTCTATTGTGAGTCTCCATTTCAACCAGTTCTTGGTAGAAATCATCATCCTGCTTTCTACCTTTATCCCTTTTCTTTTTCAAATTTGCTTTACAAAAGTATGTGGCCATTTTGAAATACTAAAGTACAGAATACTTACATTCCCTGGGGCAGTTGTAGTCTAAATAAACATCAGTTGACTGAGTGCATTCTTTCGATACTCGGTTCTCTTTTCTGTTTGAACAAGCCTTGTTTAAACTTTTTTTTTTTTTAAATAATAAATAACCATTTAGTCTAACCTGGTATAGAGCTTGACTCATATAAAGATACTAATTTAGGTAATGCCACTGGCCGTGCTGGCTCGTTATGGAGCGCTGTTGGCCCAAGTCTGCACTCCTTGGTGTCTCCCATGTGTCTCATCGGGAGATGTGTGTGTGTGTGTGTGTGTGTGTGCGCGCGCGTTATTTGCAACGTATAATCTCCATTTACATTTCTTCCACAGTAAAAAAAATATATATATATGTTAAATTCCACACATGAAAAAAAGCTACGAAAGTTATGAAATCTTTGCCGAGCATGAAAGAGGGTCTACAACACAAATGGGATGTGCATGGTGGCTTCAGGACTCTAGGATATCTGACTGGACTTCAGAGTGGTTTCACCAATGATTTTTGCTGCATACGTTTTAGGAACAGCAAAGCATAATGTTGGAAGAGAGAGACCTGACAAAAAAGAACTAGTTCATGGAGTACAGTGCCTTAAACAGCACTATTGTCCAAGGAGATAAAATTGTTTTGCCATTACATCGCATCAAACAAGAATTTCTGAAACAGCTTGTCAGAACTTTCAATACTGAAGGTGATGCTTTAAAGTACATACACTCAGTGTTCCTACGCCTATCTACAGCAATGAAATCACATTCCCTCCCTTGCTAAATTCACCTCCTAAAGAGTGTGTAAGTTTAACTAAGTCGATTCTGTACTTTCTTCACCATTGCACCCCTGTGAGGAGTAAGACTTATTCACCCCTGTGTGGAGTTCGGCTGGGAAAGAATCAGTGCAATACAACTGACGATTCCGTTCTACTAGAATAGGTAAAACAGTTTTGTTAATTATTAAACAAATTCTTGAAAACTAACATTTATTGGAAATATACTCTACATTTGTTCACAATGTAGTCATTAATATGACATCATGATGTTATCCTTATTTCCTAAATATATAAATTTCTATTGTTTAACATTTCACCTTTGTAATACGAACATACACTAATGTCAGTTCCAATTACAATTTTGGAATCGACTCTTTCCTCACAATCATAGCGAACAGAGGACATCACCACTGGGCCTCTGACTGCGATTCACAAATTACAATTCCGGTGCGTTGGCAACACTGTGTAGCAGCAACTGATTTGTCACATTCCTACATCGAGTTAAATTCTCTCACCGAATCTTGGATCACGCGACAAGCATCGGTGGCTGAGTACAGCAAGTTTATATCCTTTCAGGCTAATATAAAACTGAATCACTACAGGGATCCTCATCTCAAACTGATTCTATAGCAGCTCATTAAAATCCAGAAATCAGTTCTGGATTCTGGAACTGATTCTTGCCCATTATTAGTGGAGTACATCTTTCATGTGTGGGGGAAGCTCATTTCATACATGTCATCCGAGCAAAGGGGAGACAAATGCCTTTCATCTCTTAACACTCATAATACTAACTGTTATACTGAGTGTCTTTAGGTCGACTCCTCGCCCTAAAAACACTAGCGACTGAGCGGGGTCCTCTTTCCGGACCGGAAGTAAAGCACCAACAAAGGAACAGGACATAAAAACTAGGCAGTATACCTTAACACATCTATTGCCTTAATTCTAAAACCGTTACAATATGATACACGGTGATATTTAGGATACAGGATACAGGGACACAGAGTTAGGTTGGGATGACACGAGATACAACTATATTCAACACACGATATGATCACATATAACAATGGCTTTAGTTCAATAAATGTGGATGATCGTCTTTCATTTAAGCCCAAAATATCTATATTCACAGTAGCAAGGGGAATACACAAGATTAAGAGTCTGGGGGAGGAATATTACTATAAGAAAGGCAGGGTGCAGATCATGACACTCGACTCAGTTAACTAGCCGCGGTGACACTATTCTCAGGTTTTGGTTCTCCCGCGCACCTGACGGTCATTCACACTTACGGGAAGTTCCCTTATTCTGGGAGGGGGATAGTACTTTACTTATTATTATTGAATTACTTTCCTTTAAGGGACATGTGAGTTTGTTGGGTTAAATAACATTAGCCGCTGGTTTCATATGGATCACATTCTGTCACTCTGTCGCTGTTCACTGTTCCTCTTTCTCGGGTATAGATCCAAGGGGCGTCACTGATTTACCCGTGTTTCCTGGGTTAATTCACTCTGTCACTCTGTTCGAGGGGGAGGACTTCAGGGGGACTCTGCCTGTGGCGTGCAACACACTACCCGCTGGGGAGTCAATGCCCGGGTCCGGTCCGTCGGTGCGTTGCAGGGAGGCCCTCCTGTCTGGGGGCCTCGACCTGAAGGTAGACCCTTACCTCAGGGTCTCGTCGGTGGGGTGCAGGGAGGCCCACCTGTCTGGGGGCCTCGACCTGAGAGGTGGCCCTCGGGGCTGGGGCCAAACAGTTTGAGGAGGCAGGTCTGGCGTCGGTGGCTCCGCGGGGTGAGGGGGTCAGTGTTACCCTCGCCTGTAGTCTGCTGGTCTCGCCTGGGGGTCCTGGGGCTGCGGTGGTCTGCCAGGGGACGCGCCGTCAGGGTTGGGCTGCGGCCTCGTCTCCTGCTGGTGCCTGGGGAAGACAAAAATCACCCAGGAGTGGGAGACAGGTCTGGTCTCGGACTTTGCCTCCACTCTGGTGACACCTTCGGGGCAACTCTCCCGGGTGGTGTCAAACGATTCCCACAGGGGAACGCAGAAGGTGGAGTGCACACGGAGACCGTGTCCTCTCCTACATACAGGGAGGGCACCACAGAGGTGACTCACTCTCCTGTCTCTGTCACAGCCATGGCTCCAGGTTGCTTTACCCTGGGACCCACTTTTCGCTTTCTACTAAAGCCTCTTGCCCTTGGAGTGGCAGAGGGTACTGGCCCCTCATGGTACACTATAGGGCCTCCTGCCCTGGACGTGGCAGAGGGGATTGCTCCCTCGTGGCACACTGTAGGGCCTCCTGCCCGGGATGTAGCAGAGGGTACTGGCCCCTCGTGGCACACCAAAGGGCCTCCTGCCCTGGATGTGGCAGAGGGTATTGCTCCCTCGTGGCTCACTGTAGGGCCTCCTGCCCGGGAGGTGCCAGAGGGTACTGGCCCCTCGTGGTGCACCAAAGGGCCTCCTGCCCGGGATGTGGCAGAGGGTATTGTTCCCTCATTGCACACTGTAGGGCCTCCTGCCCAGGATGTGGCAGAGGGTATTGGCCCCTCGTGGCGCACTGTAGGGCCTCCTGCCCTGGACGTGGCAGAGGGTATTGCTCCCTCGTGGCACACTGTAGGGCCTCCTGCCCAGGATGTGGCAGAGGGTATTGCTCCCTCGTGGCTCACTGAAGGGCCTCCTGCCCTTGAGGGGTGTAACTATGACCGTCGCCAAAATGTTACCCCACTGCTGTCGATGGTTGTTCTGCCTGGGAGGTTGTTTCCGATCCTGGTTCACCTGGTGTCGGGGCAGTTGCGGGGAAAAGGGGCACAGGTCAGTGGTGGGTGGGTGACCCTCATGCCCTGGGTCATTAGCCCCCCCGTTGTCTCTTCCTGGGGTGGTGGGGTGGTGGTGGCCAGGTGGTGGGGTGGGGGGTGGTGGGGTGGGTGGTCCGGCGGCAGGCATTTTACCACCATCATCGTTGAAAAAGTCACGACCTCGTGACTGCAGGTGGTAGGTGGTGGAGGTGAACATCTTGTGGGCCAGGGTGAGGTGTTGCAGGAGGTTTGTCCAGTGGTGGGTTATGGTGTTTGGTTTTCGGGTGAGGTTGAAAAAGAGACGGATGGAGGATGGGCGGTTTGTGTGGCGTAGGAGGCAGAGAACACTCTTGATGGGTGGCTGGTCGTAAGGTAGCCAGTGGATTCGGGTGATCCTCATCGTGGTGGTTGGTGCCTGGTGTGAGGACAGTAGCTGAATGCTGGAGAGTGATGGGGGGTAGGTGTTTTTATGGGGAATGGGTCTGTGGGAGGAGCATTGCACTTTAGGGAATTAGGATTTGGGGGTTTTCTATCATGCTTGGTGGAGAGGGAGGGTGATGGGGGAGGTGTTTGGGGGAGGGGGGGTTTGTGGTGGTGGGTGGCGGGCTGGGCGTGAACTGGGGTGTGGTGTTGGGGTGTATCTGGATGGTGGGCGTGAGAGGCGACCAGATCTGGTAGTGGTGGTGGTGAGTGTGGGTGTGGGTGGTGAGGGTGGTTGTGCACGTGGTGGTGGTGAGGGTGTGCGGCTGTTGGAAGGTTAGGCGGGTGGCAGTGCGGTGTGGCGCGTATAGTGGGCATGGTCGCGGGGGAGGGGGAGAGTGTTTGATGGGGTAGGTAGGGGAGCGGTGCGGGTGCAGGTGGCAAGGGGTTGAGAAGTGCGGTGTGAGGAGGTGGCGGCTTGAGGTGGCAGGGGTGAGGCAGGTGGTGGGGGTGACGTGGTGTGGGAGGTGGTAGGGGGATGGGTGGTAGAGAGAGGTGTGGGAGGCGGTGAGTGGGTGGTGGTGCTGGGCGGGGGTGGCGATGGGGGTGGTGGATGTGGTGAGTCGGGGTCAGGTGTGATGGGGGGTGGTGTGGTTGTAGGTGAGGTGCTGGGTGGCGGTGAGAAGTAGTAGGAGTAGGAGTTTGGGGGTAATTCTCAGAAATGTCTGTGTGGCCAGGTGTGCGGGAAGAGGTGCCGGGCGCGCGGGTGTGGGGGTGGTCATTGTTGGGTGGGTGGAAGGGTCGCACGTGGCAATTCCGATACGTGCGTTGTTGGCCTTGTTGATTTATGATTACTTGATAGGGGTTGGGGACTCGGGTTATGGTGAAGGGGCCGATGAATCGGGGTGAGATCTTATTTGGGGTAGGGAGTTGTGCCACGACAACGGATTGGCCAGGTTTGTAGGGGTTGGTGTGGTTGGTGTCGGGCGTAAGGTCTTGTTGTGTTTGCAGGTGGTGGAGGCGGCATTTGAGGTGGTGGAGAGGGTCTGTAGTGGAGGGCGGGGTGGGTGGCTGGAGGTGGTGGCGGAGGGGTAGGAGAAGTGGGGTTTCCCAGAATACTCGCTCGTGTGGTGTTATGTCGTCTTCTCGTGGGCATGTGTTTAAGCCCCATTGTACAATTTTGACATGGGCAGGCCAATCTTCATTTCCTGTTTGCATGATGCGAGTGCGGACCCGATTAAGGAGGCAGCGATGACTTCTTTCACAGATGCTGTTGCCTTGGGGCCAGTAGGGGGATGAGTGGGAGATGTGGAACCCGAATATTTTTGCTAATTCTTGCCAGACTTTTCCTGTGAATTCTGGTGCATTGTCGGAGTGCAAGGCCTGGGGAATGTCAAAATATGGGAATACGTGGCGAGTTAAAGCATCTGCGACGGATACTGCACTGTGATCTCTTGCGGGGCATGCTATTATGAATTTGAAATAGACGTCTACGAATGTGATTATGTATTTATATCCTGTTTTGGGCGTGAGGGGTCCGACGACGTCGAGGGAAAGTAGTTGCCAGGGACTTGTTGCTGTTAGTTTTCCTGAGGGGCCTGGTGTGCGGGTGATGTCTTTCCCTAAAGCACAAGCGCGGCAGGATTGTATAATGTCCTTGGCGATGGTGGAGGGATTTGGTGTCCAATACATGTCATTGAACACTTGGATGAGTTTCTTAGTGCCCAGGTGAATGCCATTGTTGGCGTGAAGGTGCAGCATGGTGTCGTGGGCGGTGGTGGGGCTTAGGACGATGTGGCCGTTGGGGTCGAACAGGTGTTCGCCGTGCAGGTGGAGTTTGTTGAAAATGTTTGGAGGGATCCAGGTAGGGTGTTGCTTATTGTGCCACATTTGGATAAGGTCCGGTTCTGCTGAGATGGCGTTGATGGGTAATCGGGATAGGGCATTGGCGTTTGTGTGGAGCTTGCCTGGACGGTACGATATTTCAAAGTCGTATTCCTCGAGAGTTTCTCACCATCGTATGAGTTGTGCGCTGGTGGTGTTGGATTGGCGCAACCACTGTAGGGATTGGTGATTAGTAATGATAATCACATGGGTGCCTGAGATGTACGAGCGGAATTAATCGAGTGACCAGATAATTCCTAGGCATTCACGTTTGGTGGCCGCGTAATTCCTTTCCTCAGGGTTTAAGGTGCGGCTAGCACAGGCAATGATGTGCTCGCGGCCGTCTTGGACTTGGGCAAGGACCGCCCCTATGGCGAGGACTGAGACATCGGTATACAGACAGAAAGGCAGGCTGTACTCTGGGAAGGCAACGACTGGGGCAGAGGTCAGTTTGGCTTTGAGGGTGGTGAATGCATTGTTTCTGGGTTCTGTCCAGACGAAAGGTTCTCCTTTCTTGGTAAGGTCGTGCAAGGGTTTGGCGATGTCCGCAACACCTTTCACGAAACGACGGTAATAGGAGGTTAACCCTAGGAAGGCTCTGGTTTCGTGCACATCGCGGGGTGGGGGAATGTCGGCGATTGCACGTAGCTTGTCGGGGTAGGGAGAGATGCCCTCTGCATTGATCAGGTGTCCGAGGAAGGAGACTGATTGTTCAGCTAAAACACATTTTGTGGGTTTTAGCTTGAGCCCGACCTGGCATATATGCCAGAATACCTGTTTAAGGCGGTGGAGGTGGTCGGCCCAGGTGTGGCTGAAAACGATGACGTCATTGAGGTAAGCCAAACAGGTTTCCCAGTTGAGTCTGCTCAGAACAGATTCCATGAGGCGGGAGAACGTGGTGGGGGCGTTGCAGAGTCCGAAGGGAAGGACGTTAAATTCATAGTGCTTCCCATTTGATGTTGAGAAGGCAGTTTTGTGTCATTGGGGTGGACTGGAACCTGCCAGTAGCCTGATTGCAGGTCTAGGGTAGAGAACCATGTCGATCCATGGAGGGAGTCTAGAGAGTCATCGATCCTGGTTAGTGGTGTAGCGTCTTTGATTGTAACGTCGTTTACTCTGCGGTAATCGATGCAGAAACGCATGGTTCTGTCCTTTTTTCGCACGAGTACTACAGGTGAGGACCATGGGCTAGTGGAGTTTGAGATGACACCGGCATCGAGCATTTCCTGGACCTGCCGGTCTTCTGCCCGCTGTTTGGGTTTTTTTTGGCGTGATGGTTGGTGAATGGGAGGTCTGGTAGTGTGAATCTCGTGGCTGAGATAGGTGGTGTGGCCAAGATCGGTCGGGCCGGTGGAGAATAAGTCCTGAAAGTCCAGGAGTAGTTGGTGGAGGCTGTTTGATTGGGAAGGGGATAGATGTGATGGTATGTTGGGGAGAGTGGGGTGATGGGGGGGTGGTGCTGAGCACGGTTCTGCTTCTTCTGTATCGCCAATGATGAGTCCTCGAGGCAGAGTTAAAGGTGTTGTGGCGAGGTTTGCGATACGGATTTGGTGGGCTTGGGGGGGAAGGAAAGTAGGGGAAACTAAACAGGATGATAGGGGTCCGGTGGGGATGGATGGTGAAAAAAGGACTGATGTGCCTGAGGGTCTGGTGAGTGTCACCCATGCTTCGTGATGAGGTGGAATGGTAATGGTGGAAGCAATAGTGGCAGGGAATGAGGGAGAGAGGGGTAGCAAGGGTGGAATGGGAGATGGGGTTGAAGGGGGATGAAGTGAGGCATTGAATGAGGCTGGGGTTGGGTCACATGTACAGGTGGGTTGGGGCAGGTGAGTGTTGTAGGGTGGTGTGTGTGTGGGTGGTGGCGTTGTTTTTCCTTCGTTTTTTTTTTTTCCTCTTTGATGGATGCTTGGTTGGGGCGGGCTGGACTGAAGTGGAGGCGACGTTGATAACAATCGATGGTCGCGTGGAGTTTCTGAAGGAGGTCCAGCCCAAGGTATCCATCATATTGACTACATGAAGAATCAAATATGATGAATGGGTGGTTGGTGGAGACTCGTTGGTGAGTAGGGCCCAGGTTTCTCCACGGATGGGTAGGGGGCCATCCCCCACGTCTACGAGGTTGGCTGAATTGGGGAGGAGTGGGCCAAATGCTGAGATGTGGCAGGAGTAGAAATGGGAGTAGAGGCAAGACCTGGCTGCTCCCGTATCCACCAGTAATCTTGCCTTGACCCCGTTCAGCCAAATCTTGTTGTAGACTGGGGGTCTGTAGTTGTGTGAGGTGGCCCCCGCCACCGTGGGGAGGTGCGGGGGCGGGCCTAAAAATCCATCTGCTGAGGAAGGGTGAGATCGTCGTGTTCGTCGTTGTCTGGTCCTTGGTAGAGCAGTGGTGGCGCGTCGTCCTCCTGGGCGTCGTCGTCAAGTGAGGAGACTTTCTTACGCCCTTGGTGGAGATTTTTGCGCCTGCTTGCCTTGAGTTGCTCCCTTATGTCGTGTAGGGGACAGGTGCGACTGCAGGCCGTGAATTCCCAAGGGTTTATGGTAATTTGATTGCCTTGTTCCCTGGGGTTAGGGTGCTTCTTTTGTGGGTAAGCCCTGGGTACTGTTGGAGGCGGCTCTGTAGGCGGCTGGTGAGGCGGCGGCTTAGGTTTTGGTAGGGGGTTGTGATTTGTGGGAAATCTTGTTACTGCGTGAAGGGGTTGTGGTGTGGGATGGGCAGCGAGGAGACGTCTAACAAGTTGCAGGTCCTGATCCATGTTCCCTGAGGGATCATAGATAGAGAAATGCTCCCTGACTGTGCTAGGGAGAATCCTCAGCAGAGCATTGAATGTGTGAGTATCCCGAGTATTCATTTCTGCCTCGGGATAAGTGGCGCTGATGAGGCGCCGAGCCTGGACGAAAGTGTCGTCCAGGTTACCGTCATAGGTGAGGGCGTCGAGCTGTGACAGAGCGACAACTCTGCCCATGCAAGGTATAAAAGCCCGTTTCACAATTTGAGTGAATTGGTCCCATGACAGTTCTGGGACCACTTTTGGTGCGACATTGTGATAATTTTTCCCAGGTTAGGTAATGTGACCGCAATTTTCTCCTTATCCGAGTCAAACCCTATGTCTAAGAGGGGTTTGATCATATCCAAATATACATCAATGTCACATTGGTCCGGGTTGAATTTTGGCAATTGAATGTGCGGTTTGGCTGCCATTGTGCAAGTTTCCTTTTTTTGTTCCTCCGTGCTTTTACTCGGATCCAGAACGACCGCTTGCCACCAGTGTTATGCTGAGTGTTTTTAGGTCGACTCCTCACCCTAAAAACACTAGCGACTGAGCGGGGTCCTCTTTCCGGACCGGAAGTAAAGCACCAACAAAGGAACAGGACATAAAAACTAGGCAGTATACCTTAACACATCTATTGCCTTAATTCTAAAACTGTTACAATATGATACAGAGTGATATTTAGGATATAGGATACAGGGACACAGAGTTAGGTTGGGATGACATGAGATACAACTGTATTCAACACACGATATGATCACATATAACAATGGCTTTAGTTCTATAAGTGTGGATGATCGTCTTTCATTTAAGCCCAAAATATCTATATTCACAGTAGCAAGGGGAATACACAAGATTAAGAGTCTGGGGGAGGAATATTACTATAAGAAAGGCAGGGTGCGGATCATGACACTCGACTCAGTTAACTAGCCGCGGCGACACTCTTCTCAGGTTTTGGTTCTCCCACGCACCTGACGGTCATTCACACGTACGGGAAGTTCCCTTATTCTGGGAGGGGGATAGTACTTTACTTATTATTATTGAATTACTTTCCTTTAAGGGACATGTGAGTTTGTTGGATTAAATAACATTAGCCGCTGGTTTCATATGGATCACATTCTGTCACTCTGTCGCTGTTCACTGTTCCTCTTTCTCAGGTTTACTTAGATCTAAGGGGCCACACTGATTTACCCATGTTTCCTGGGTTAATTCACTCTGTCACTCTGTTCAAAGGGGAGGACTTCAGGGGGACTCTGCCTGTGGCGGGCAACACACTACCCGCAGGGGAGTCACTGCTCGGGTCCGGTCCGTCGGTGCATTGCAGGGAGGCCCTCCTGTCTGGGGGCCTCGACCTGAAGGTAGACCCTTTCCTCAGGGTCTCGTCGGTGGGGTGCAGGGAGGCCCACCTGTCTGGGGGCCTCGACCTGAGAGGTGGCCCTCGGGGCTGGGGCCAAACAGTTGGAGGAGGCGGGTCTGGTGTCAGTGGCTCCGCGGGGTGAGGGGGTCAGTGTTACCCTCGCCTGTAGTCTGCTGGTCTCGCCTGGGGGTCCTGGGGCTGTGGTGGTCTGCCAGAGGACGCGCTGTCAGGGTTGGGCTGCGGCCTCGTCTCCTGCTGGTGCCTGGGGAAGACAAGAATCTCCCAGGAGTGGGAGACAGGTCCAGTCTCGGACTTTGCCTCCACTCTGGTGACACCTTCGGGGCAACTCTTCAGGGTGGTGTCAAGCTATTCTCACAGGGGAACGCGGAAGGTGGAGTGCACACGGAGACCTTGTCCTCTCCTACATACAGGGAGGGCAGCACAGAGGCGGCTCTCTCTCCTGTCTCTGTCACAGCTCTGGCTCCAGGTTGCTTTACCCTGGAACCCACTTTTCGTTTTCTACTAAAGCCTCTTGCCCTTGGAGTGGCAGAGGGTACTGGCCCCTCATGGTACACTATAGGGCCTCCTGCCCTGGACGTGGCAGAGGGGATTACTCCCTCGTAGCACACTGTAGGGCCTCCTGCCCGGGATGTGGCAGAGGGTACTGGCCCCTCGTGGCGCGCCAAAGGGCCTCCTGCCCTGGATGTGGCAGAGGGTATTGTTCCCTCGTGGCACACTGTAGGGCCTCCTGCCCGGGATGTGGCAGAGGGTAATGGCCCCTCGTGGCGCACTGTAGGGCCTCCTGCCCTGGACGTGGCAGAGGGTATTGCTCCCTCATGGCACACTGTAGGGCCTCCTGCCCGAGATGTGGCAGAGGGTACTGGCCCCTCGTGGCACACCAAAGGGCCTCCTGCCCTGGACGTGGCAGAGGGTATTGCTCCCTCGTGGCTCACTGTAGGGCCTCCTGCCCGGGACGTGGCAGAGGTAGGGACACCTCGTGGCTCACTGAAGGGCCTCCTGCCCTTGAGGGGTGTAACTATGGCCGTCGCCAAAATGTTACTAGGGACTGACTCTTGTTCAGTCCCATCCCACTGCTGTCGATGGTTGTTGGGAGGTTGTCTCATCCTGGTTCACCTGGTGTCGGGGCAGTTGCGGGGAAAAAGGGCACAGGTCAGTGGTGGATGGGTGACCCTCTTGCCCTGGGTCATTAGCCCCCCCGTTGTCTCTTCCTGGGGTGGTGGGGTGGTGGTGGCCAGGTGGTGGGGTGGGGGGTGGCGGGGTGGGTGGTCCGGCGGCGGGCATTTTACTAACCTTGCTTTCAACCATTCTATCTCCTTAGCAATGTTACTTCTTATCCCTCAAATGTTCCTATTCGGCGCCTCTACTATTCTGCATTGTGTGTTTGCATCCTTCCTCCATGTTGCATCTTTATCTCTTTTCTATCGCTACTTTAATGGTCACTGCTCCTCTGAACTGTCTGCTTGCATTCCTCCACCTCTACGACGGGCGCGTAGCACCCGTCTAGCAGCAAACTCTCATCCCTTTTCTGTCCAACTCTCTAATGCAAGAGTTAACCGTTACTCCCAGTCTTTCATTTATGCAACAAGTCAGCTCTGGAACTGTCTCCCTCTGTATTTCCTGCTGCCTATGATCTCCAGTCTTTCAAACGCAGTGTGTCCAGGCATCTCAAAATGATCGGATCTTGAATTTGGATCTCTATTGTATTTTGTTTTTCTCTTGGAGGGAACTGTTACTGCGGGCTCATGGCCTTTGGTTCCTTCTTCCTCGCATAAAAAAAAAAAAAAAATTATGGCGTGCTTCTAGCTGCTGTCTGGCAGCATTGTCTCACCTTCCCACCCCTCTCTAATGCAAGAGTTAACCGATGCTGTTAGTACTTCAACAGGTCAGCCCTGGAAGTATCTTCCTCAGTCAGTATTTTCCTTTGCCTCTGACGCCTTTTAAGTGCAGTCTGTCTAAGCATCCTGAAATGAACCAAGTTTGAATGTGGATGCATAGTTTAGTTTCCCCTTGGAAAGAACAACTTTAAGGGACTGTAGCCTTTAGTGCCTTCTCCTTGACATTTGAAAAATCTGGATGTGGCGCCTTAACCTGCCAGACCGCCAGGTGTCCATTTTTGGTGTTTTCGGAAGATACTTATAGAGTCTCTTAGTTTATTTGAAATTATTTTAACAGAATGTTGTAAAACTGTGCTAACATCCACACATGCACACTGGTATTTAATCAGTACAATACAAATTAACACAATTGCTTATAAATCACAAATTAGCCCTTAGCTTGATATTCCTAGTTGCTTAGAAGGTTTCCCAGCGCCTTTTCCTTTGCTATTTATTTTGCATTTTACATCAGAACACTCTCTTGTATGTCTATTACATCATTATACCACGAGCATGGTTTACATCAGTAACAAAAAAAATGGGAGGGCGGGAGCAGAGGGAGAGGGAGGGAGTCGGGAGAGAAGCCGGGTGTATATGGAAGGATGGTTCGGTGTGCGTGAAGGGACGTGCAGAAGTATAATCTACTGTATGTGTTGACGCATCTGTGTGTTAAACCAAGCACGGTGTTTCAACTGCACCAGGCATTTTTACACCTTCACTGACATATATCCATACTGCATTAATCACGAAACGCGGAAAGTTTCAGGCTAGATCGTTATCATCACGTTTTAAAGTTTCGATCCGTTTCGAGCATTTGTTTAAACTAAGGAAATTTAGTCTCACAGGTCTTTGCTATGAATGCAGGCTTTCAATCCCTCAGTCTGATAGAACTTTAGTCGTTTTAGTCCTTACTGTGGAAAAGCCATTATGTATTTTAACTTAATTGTTCTGACACGGACAGGTTTTCCCACTGTCTTGCCTAGGGAATTATAATCTATAACAAACTGTATTAGAAGGTAGAGGACGGAGGGACGTGGAGGCGATTTGATAGATAGATAGAGATGTAACTAGACGCAGTGACGGGATTCATGAAGAGTGGTGAGGGAGGTCTTCATTGACCAGTGTATTGTAGCGGATGATGATTGATTATGATGATTGATGATGATGATTGATGATTGATGATGATGACTGATGATGATTGATGACTGATGATGATTGATGATTGATGATGACTGATGATTGATGATTGATGTGAGTGATGATTGATGATTGATGATGATTGATGATGATGATGATTCTTCCAGTCTACGGTCAACCTGATGTCGGACATAAGCGAGGAGAGTGGATTCTGTAACTGTCGTCGTTTTTTAGTCGAACCAGAGAAAGTTATAATAATCTCTCTCTCTCTCTCTCTCTCTCTCTCTCTCTCTCTCTCTCTCTCTCTCTCTCTCTCTCTCTCTCTCTCTCTCTCTCTCGAATAAGAGTAAACTAAAACTTCGGTATCTCAAGAGCCTGAAGCCTGCTATTCGAAGACAAAATAGGGAAATGTATGCAAGTCTGTCCACTCATCATCCTTCCACGATGCAGGAAGCGCTCCATAGCTATTAATCATCAGACAGCATATTCCTTGATGTCACTACTACCAGGCGTAAATAAGACTACTGTATAAATATCTTTGGCAAGGAGCAGAACGTATTGGTCTTGACATCAAACGTTAATCATTCTCATACCCCGTGACGCTTATAGTGAAACGTGAAATGAAACAGGAATTAAGCTATCCCTCTGGCACGAATCTTATAACCTGTTAGTGCGCGGTAGATTCTGAGACTCTGAGGTCGTAGTAAATTATTTACATTTAGTGCTAAGAATTAACTTTGTATTTCAAACATAACTACAGTCATCGCGGTGTCCTAATCATGGAATTATATCATTTTCCTCATATCTAATGTGTGGCTGTGTTAAGCTTTCCACTGTAGTACGGGTGTGGGCATATAATAAATTGTTAAAATATATTATACCGACTCACGTTGTCATGTTAGAATGGGAGAGTTGATTATTAAATTTTGTATGGTCATCCGATTCATCCTTACTCACAGGCTGGTCTTTCAATTCAACTCTTGCCAAAAGTTCGTCTGGGACCTTATAGCCAAAGAGTTCAAAGTCCAAGGCATATATTTGTAGGACTTTGCGAAGAAGTGTGATGGGCAGTTGTAGGAAGTGGTCTAACGAGTCACGGTCTAAGGAGAGGAAGTCCACCTGTTCCATCCCAGTCTTGACAGTACTGGACCTGAAGGAGCAAATACAATGAGTGATTATCAATGTCGGCATCATCCTTATTTTTTTTTTTTTATTCAAATGATTGCCGCTAACAACGGCGTACTCTTGTTTGGTCCGTCTCCTTTGGATTATTTTTTCAGAACTTTGAAGCCAAAAACATAGTTCATACATATTCTATGTTCCTAGAGAGTCTTCCTGAAAAATTTTATCAAAATCAGTCCACACTATAGGAGTGGCTAGACAAACATACAGACTGACAGGAGTCCATTCTTATATAGATTATTTTTATTATTATTTGAGGTGGAGGGATGGAGTTGAGAGGTATATGAGTTAGGGGGGAGTGAGCTGGGGGGAGGGTAGTCGAATGGTGGGTGACAGAGCGACTTGAGGCGTTTTGTCTGCAGCCACCCTTTGCGGGATTAGGGCATCGGGCTATAGATAGATAGATGATGATGATTATTATTATTATTATTATTATTATTATTATTATTATTATCACTAATATTATTATTATTATTACTACCCCCCTGGGGGTAGGGGGGTTTGTCAAGAATACTCCCCCAGTATCCCTGCTTGTCGTAAAAGGCGACTAAAAGGGTTGGCGGAGGGTTAGTGCCCCTCCCCGGAAAACAACTAAAAAAACAAACAATAAGCCTCGGACAAGGACTAACCAAACGTTGACGACCAAGGACCGGACAAAGGACATTGCAATTGGAACGTGGAATGTAAGGGGAGCAAATGATGAGGTGAAAGAGAGAGAGATTGTCCAGGTGCTTGAGGATGAGAAAGTGGATGTATGTGGAATAACTGAAACAAAATGGAGAGGAGAAAGTGTGAGAGAATGGGAGTATGGATGGGGCATATGTGCAGGAGTAGGTGAGAATGAGATGGCAGAGGAAGGAGTATGTATAGTTGTGAGTAAAAGATGGAAGAGGAGCATAAGACAGTATGGATCAGTTGGATCAAGGATTGTGTAGGTAAAGTTGAAAGTTGGAATACAAATGTGGGCGATTGTGTGTGTGTATGCGCCAACGCAAGATCGTGCTAGAAGAGTGAGAGAAGAGTTCTGGACAAATGTAGAAGTGTGCATGGAAAAGTTTGGAAGGAATGATAGAGTGTTTTTGATTGGTGATATGAATGGTAAAGTTGGGAATGTGAAGGTGGATGGAATAGTTGGTGAGTGGGGTGTGCCTGCTGAGATAGATGAGAATGGGAGTACGTTAGTGGACATTTGTGCTGGGAGGGGGTTGGTGATAGCCAATACCCTCTTCAGGCATAAAATGATCCACAGGTATACATGGCGAGTGATGAGAAGGGTGGGTGGTGAATTGAGTTAAAGGAAGGCAATGATTGATTATGTGTGTGTGGATGAAAGGATGCGAAGATGTATATTGGATGCAAGAGTTTATAGAGGTTGGGGGAGTGGACTTTCTGACCACTACTTGGTGGTGGCCAGAGTTAAAGTTCAAGTAAGATGGAGGAATAGAAGAAGGGAAAGACGAGAGGAAGGAGTAGTTGCAAGGAGAGTGGAAAGGTTACAAGAGGATGAGAAAAAGGCAGAGTATAAGAGAGAAGTGGAGGAACGATTGGGCAAATATGAGTTGGAGCAGATGGGGGACGTGGAAGGTGTGTGTAGAATATTTACAGAAGAAATATGTGCAGCATGTGATGTTGCGTGTGGAAGGAAGAGAAGACGGAGGGGGGTGCAAGGAACAGCGTGGTGGACTGAAGAGGTGAAACGGGCTGTGGCACAAAAGAAGAAAGCATACAATGAATGGATGAGAAATAGGGGCGTGGAAGAAGTTGAGAGGCGGAAGAGAGAGTTATATGTAGAAAGAAAGAGAGAGGTGAAAAGATTAGTAAGAGAGAGTAAGAAGAGAGTGGATGAGGAATTTGGAAGGAATTTGAGTGTAAAGTGGAGGGACTGTAAGAAAATGTTCTGGAAAGAGGTGAAAAGAGTAAGACAGGGTGGAAGTGGAGTTAGCAGGGGAGTGAAAGATAAAAATGGTAGATTACTAGTGGAGAAGGGAGAAAAAGTGAGCAGATGGAGAGAACACTTTAAGGAATTGTTGAACGTGGAGGATGGAAGTAATGCGAGTATAAGTGGCTGGGGAATGGCTGGAAGAAGGAGGGAGGTGAGAAGACAGGAAGAAATCAGTAGGATAGACGTTGTGGAAGCAATGAAGAAAGTTAAATCAGGGAAAGCCCCAGGAATTGATGGAGTGTGTGGTGAAATGCTGAAGCATGGGGGAGAGATAGTAGTAGAATGGATGTGGAAGATGTGCAGATTGGCCTGGGAGGAAGGTAGAGTCCCGGAGGATTGGAAGTCAGGTATAATTATTCCCTTGTACAAGGGAAAAGGGGAAAAAGAAGTATGTGGTAATCATAGGGGCATTTGTCTTCTTAGTATAATAGGAAAAGTATATGGTAGGATACTTATTGACAGAGTTAGAGAAAGAACAGAGAAATTAGTTGGAGAAGAACAGGGAGGCTTTAGGAAGGGAAGAGGTTGTGTAGATCAGATATTCATTCTCAGATCTTTAGTGGAAAAGTTTCTAGAGAAGGGAAAGAAGTTGTATGCGGCTTTCATGGATTTGGAGAAAGCATATGACAGGGTGGATAGACTAGGATTGTGGAAAGTGTTAAGAATATATGGAATAGATGGGAAGTTGTTGAATGCTGTGAAGAGTATGTACGATGGTGCGAAGGCTGCAGTGCGTGTGGATGGTGAACTAAGTGAATTTTTCTCTTTGAAACTTGGTTTGAAACAGGGATGTGTCATGTCTCCATGGTTATTCAATCTGTACATGGATGGGGTAATAAAAGAGGTACAAGGTAGGGTAGTGGATGTTGGAGTGGCCCTGGTGAGAGAGGATAGTGTTTGGAAACTCCCTGTACTGTTGTTTGCAGATGATACCGTGTTGTTGAGTGAAGACGAAGGGGAGCTGCAAGGCTTGGTGGATGAGTTTGAGAGAGTGTGTAAGAAACGGAATCTAAAGGTGAATGTAGGGAAGTGTAAAGTGATGGTCTTTGAGAGAGGTGAAGTCAGTGAATGTACAGCGAGGTTGGATGGTGAGGAATTGGAAAATGTGAGTACGTTTAAGTACTTGGGTAGTGTGATGAGTAAGGATGGAGGTTTGGAGGGTGAAGTGCTTGGAAGGGTACAGCAGGGAAGAAAGGTTGCTGGTTCTTTGAAAGCAGTGATAAGAAACAGGTAAGTGAGCATGGAAGTGAAAAAGTTACTACATGACAGTATTGTGATACCAACTCTAACGTACGGAAGTGAAGCTTGGACGTTGTTGGAAGGACACAAGTCAAGAGTGAGAGCCGTGGAAATGAGTTATTTAAGAGGAGCCTGTGGAGTCACATGGAGAGACAGGCTGACGAATGAGGATATAAAGGAGCATTGTGGTGTTGATGTGGATGTGATAGGAAGCGTTATGAGGAACACACTGAGGTGGTTTGGCCATGTGGAGAGGATGGAGGGTGAAAGACTGACGAAGAGAGTGTATGTGAGTGAGGTGGAGGGGGAAAGAGGGAGGGGGAGGCCGAGGATGAGATGGAGAGATGGGGTGGAGAGGTATATGAGAGAGGGGGGTGTGAGTTGGGAGCAGGGGAGTGAAATGGCGGGGGACAGGGCGACTTGGAGGCGATTTGTTTGTGGCCACCCCAAACGGGATTGAGGCGTCTGGCAATAGATAGATAGATAGATAGATTATCATTATTATTATTATTATTATTATTATCATTACTACTACTGCTACTACTACTACTACTACTACTACCACTACTACTACTACTACTACTACTAGCGCTCAAGATGCGAAAGCGGGTATTATGCTTTGTTTGGCATGTGTGTTTGTTTGCCTGTATATAAAAAAATACAACTCAAAAAGTTTCATCCAGTTTTAGCCAAACCTTGTGGAAATGTTGATGGGTAGCAAAGGAGCTGACCCTTTTAAATAAAACAATAGGTCAAAGGTCGAGGTCACAGAACAAGATCAAAACTTTCGCTACTAAGGTCAGCTTAGTTTTTATATGATTTAGACCAACCTTGATGGTAGGGTTGAAGATAAGGCAAGACCCAAGTGATCCTATTTTGATATCAGTCATTCAAACGTTAAGGTCACAGGGCAAGGTCAAATTTCTTCTCAGGTGTCTCTGGGTGAACCAAATAACTAAAACAGTTTTGACTTGCTTTGGGTCAAACTTTGTGGATGTGTTAAAGGTCAGGCAAGAGGTTGACCTGTTGTTTTTTTAGAACAATTGGTGAAAGGTCAAGGTCATATGGCAAGGGTAATTCATGTAGTTTTTATCCGATGTAAACTAAATTTTTTCAAGGGCTTCCTTTAAAAATTCTTTAAATCTTTTTGAAAAATAATTGCCAAAGGTCACGGTCATTGATCTAGGTCAGCTCAGGCAGTTCTGATCCGATCTGAGCAGAGTTGGTGGTAGTGTTAGGGATTATGCAAGAATTAAGCAATCCGTTCTTGAGGGTAATGTGTAGAAGGTCAGGGTCTTAGGGTAAAGTCAGATATTGATCCCGTAGATCAGTTGACACGCGCAAGTACTGCACTGTCTGAGGCTCCTCGTTTTTGTCGTCTTTTGTTTAGGAGGTTATGTATTCACTTATTTTAATGTTGTTTGTTTGCTTTTCCACACGATATCTCCAAAAGTTCTTGATGAAATTCAACGAAGTTTTGTGGAAGGGTGGGCCATGGACTAAGAAAGAATTTATACAATTTTGTGGCGGTCCGGATCCGGATCCTGCAGTGGCATTGGCGGAGGTATGCACTCACCGAGAGCTATCTAATTTACTTTTATCTTAAGTCAGTCACAGAACCCTTAGTGTTATTCATGTTAGCAAAAACTCTCTCATGGTTGGGATAACTCCAGTACTGTATCCCCCTTGCGGAAGAGGAGGGGGAAAATACTTCCCGAGTACCCTGCTTGTCGTAAGAGGCGAGTGAAAGGGGTCTTTTTATTTCCAGTCTTTCTCCCCTTACTGTTCTCTTTTGCTGTACGTCTCTTCTTGATATTTCCGTGTTTTTTCCTACCTTTATTTTCCCCTGTCTACTTCTAGTGCCATATAGCCATATTGTTGCATGGTACTAATTCTTCATTATTCCTTCCTTCCTTTCAGCACTGCATTTCAACAAACTCGATTACAGAAGAGTCTTTATGTTATAAGTAGTTACGTCTATGGAAATCTGCTCGTCGAGTGAATGATTGTATACCGTAATACATAATCTGTGGGAAAAAGGGGACTAGCTTAACTGACCATCACCAGGTTACACCTATAATGTTAAGTCGAGCAGTTTTGAAGAAAAATACATTTTAGTTACCGGTACATCTAAACACACATATAACCTTTAGACCAATACCAATGCATATCTACCCTACTGGAAGCATAAAATATCCCCAAGATAAGCCACTGGAATTACAACCATGGTACTTTTATTTTAAGAGTACCATTTGAATAAGAGTACCATGGTTATGTGTGTGCACAGTAACCAATTAACACAGGTGTTTGTTAAAGTTGGGCTGTCATGCAAACCAGTCCTGTATACAAAGGGATATGTTTTTCTCTAAAGTTCACATTGACAGACCACGACTTTATCCGTCTCTCCCGTCTCCCCTTTTCTATTTTTCTCCCAATTTTCCTTTTCCTCTTTTCTTCTTTCCTCTTCCTTTCCTTCTCCAGTTACTTCTGTCCCCCTCTCTCTTAATTATTTTCGAGTTGCGTCTAAAAGTTGGAAAAGAAAGCAATAAGAAGAAAGGAAAGAAAAAGGGAAAAAAATAATATGCATTCCCCTACCAATGGCTTCTTCATTTTTTTTCTTCTTTTCTTCCTCCCTCTCAATCTGTCTGTCGTCACATCCAAAAGTTATAAATGAAAGCAACAGAGAGAAACCTAATTAAACGAGGAACATAATGAAACTCGTGTCCCCTTATGAGTGATGGAGACCATGTTTACCTAATGCAGCCTACATAGGCCGACGCAGGCGATTTGGCCTCTCTCCAGCTGACTAAAGCGTTATCGTGGTTTGGCTCTCTCTCTCTCTCTCTCTCTCTCTCTCTCTCTCTCTCTCTCCATGTACACAGTAAATACATATATATATATACTGTATATATATATATATATATATATATATATATATATATATATATATATATATATGGTGGTAGGTGGGGACGCTCACCATCCACTCACTGGATGTGGTGCTGCTGTTGGGTGTCTGCCCTTTCCTCTCCTCCATCCTTCTTTCCTTCCATCCTCTTCTGTCTTTCTTTCCTTCATTCTTTCCTTGTCCTTCTGCCTACGGGTGACTGTACACTCCCATTTCTGTCTTTCTTTCCTTCATTCTCTTCTCTTTCTTCTGTCTGTGGGTGACTCTACACTGACTGACAAGCCAAATGGTTTCCTGAACACCAGGAAACCATTTGCTATGCTGGGTGGTAACCATATAACCAAATTTTGGCGCCTGGTGGTTTAGTGGGTAATTATTGCACTCCAATCGGATTCAGCCGGTGATGGTTTATATCCAAGGGATGGTTGGGGTTGACTGCTCATGTAATGCCACTTAGGGATGAGTGAAGCTGGTCACTCTCGTCTTAAATCTTGGGACCAACTGCCTAGCCTCGGATTCCTACGCTCCTCATGGGGCAATGTAGGATTGGATGATGGATATATATATATATATATATATATATATATATATATATATATATATATATCAGTCCACTAGTGGATGTGCAAGTGGATAGAAATTTCTGCATAAATAACGGGCTGCTGATTATATATATATATATATATATATATATATATATATATATATATATATATATATATATATATTAGTCCACTAGTGGATATGCAAGTGGACAGAAATTTCTGCGTAAATAACGGTTTGTTGATATATATATATATATATATATATATATATATATATATATATATCCAGGGGCAGGATCCCACTGCTACCTGGCGCATCCCCGGGTGGCGGATAGGGGAAGGCCTTGTAGATATACGAGGTACGGTACCGTCTTAGACGGCGCGGACCATGGGACCCCCTATAGATATATAGGGCTCCACCAGATATAACGAATAAGGTGGCACTAAAATTACATCTCACCAGAAACTATGTGGCAGGGAGGTGAGATTATTTGCCACAATCTTCCCAACCAAACATGAATTCTATTGCAAATGAATTGACGGGCGTTCCTGTTGGATCATCGTCTACTGAAGGTCCAACCGCACTGCCTCCTGTGCTTACGGGCAGTGTGCCACTGAAAGTGACTAGGCACCGTGACGGAAAATTAGACTCTTGGATGTTAAACAAACTGAAATCGATGAAGATCTATGCATACAATGTAAGCCTCACAGAAGATTACAAACTTGAAAACCTGATGACTAAACTGGAAAACATTAGTTGGGATATTGTAGGTTTGAGTGAGATCCACAGAAAAGAAAAAGTAATTCAGCTCGAAGACAGCAAACACCTATTTTACTACAGAGGAAAGGAAAATGAAAGAGTTAGTGGTGTAGGATTTCTAAATAACAGAAATCTTGCTGACAACATTGTTAAATTCAGCAGTGTATCAGACAGAGCAGCATTTGTCATTAGACTATGCAAAAAATATACCATGAAAGTCATACAAGTATATGCACCAACTTCCCAAAGCCTAGATGAAGAAATAGAGACATTCTATGATGACATCTCCCAGATTATGGAAGAAGAAAAGACAACATATACTATACTCATGGGAGACTTCAATGCAAAATTTGGGAAGTCGAAAAATGGAGAAGCATGTATGGGAAAATTTGGAGTGGGAGAAGGGAATGAAAGAGGAGAAATGCTAGTAAATTTTGCTGAAATGTTTAACATGAGAATAATGAACACATTCTTCCACAAAAGAAAAGGAAGAAAGTGGACCTGGAGAAGCCCAAATGGAGAAACAAAGAATGAAATCAACTTCATTATAGCAGATAAGAATAACACGATCACAAATGTCACAGTTATCAACAAAGTAAATATAGGTAGTGATCATAGAATGGTGGGTTGCACAGCCAGATTCAATTTCAGAAATGAAAGAAAGAAGATGATTAAAGATAAAAAGATATGCCCAATAATAGTAAACGAAAACAAAGCAGCCTTTCAGTTGGAAATAAGGAACATATTTCAGGCTCTAAGTAATGCTGAATGTGACATTGATGAGCTGAATGACAGACGAACAAAAGTGCTAAGAGAATCAGCAGAGGCAGTAGGAAAACCTAATACAACCAAAGCCAAGAAATATTCAGAAAAGACACCCGAGCTTATGAACAAACGAAAGGAAATGAAAGTAAAGACAAAGAAAGACGAAATAGAACGAGCAGAATTAAATAAGCTTATCAACAAAAGACAAAGAGAAGAAAAAAGGAAGAGAAACATGGATCAGATCAAAGAAACCATCTAAAATGGAAAAAGTCTGAAACAGGTCCGAAGTAAAATGGTACTAGGAAAGCAACAAATGACATCACTGAAAGAAAGAAAAAAAAAACGGTGAAATCAATAAATGCAGAGATAAGATGGTGAAGAGAGTTGAAGAATTTTACAAAGAACTGTATGCATCAAAGACAATAGTACCAATAGCTAACTTTTCAGTTGACACAAGTGAAATACCTGAGGTAACACCAGACGAAGTAAATATTTGTCTTAGAAATGTGAGAAGAGGGAAGGCTCCGGGAGAAGATGGAATGGTAACAGATTTGCTGTTGGATGCCGGAGTAGAAGAATAAAATAGGCTTGCTCACTTATTTACCCACTGTATAAAACAGAAGAAAATTCCCAAAACATGGTGTAATGCGATAATTATTTTACTCTACAAAAAAGGTGACTCAAAAGACCTTAGTAACTATCGACCCATTAGCTTATTTTCAGTCATTTACAAACTCTTCACTAAGTCCTTACAAACAAAATAACAACAATTTTGGAGGAAAACGAACCTCGTGAACAGGCAGGATTCCGAAGCGGGTATTCGACCATTGATCATCTACATACAATGAAGCAGCTAATTGAGAAAACTGTAGAATATAATAAACCACTGTGCTTAGGTTTTGTTGATTACGAAAAGGCTTTCGACTCAGTGGAGCACATGGCAATTATAAATTCATTGCGAGAGCAAGGAGTGACTGAGAACATTGTAAACCTGCTCAAAAACATATATAAAGAGGGAACTGCTACAGTTAAATTACATAAGGACTCAGAAAAAATTAAGATTGAGAAGGACGTGCGTCAGGGAGATATAATTTCATCAAAAATTTTTACAGCATGCCAAGAAGGTATTTTCAGAAAGCTAGACTGGGAAAACAAAGGAGTGAACATTGATGGAGAAAAGCTAAACCATTTAAGATTTGCTGATGACAGAGGCAATGCAAGAAATGTTAAATGACCTGAACAGAGAAAGTCTGAAAGTAGGACTGTAGATGAACCGAAGTAAAACTAAAGTAATGTTTAATCCACAAACACCAAAGAGCGTCATCAGAATAAGCGATGAAATTCTTGAAGAAGCTGAGGAGTACAACTAATTGGGACAAATACTGAAATTAACGAAAGATCATGAGCGCTAAATAAAAAGACACATTACAATTGGATGGAAAGCTTTCGTTACACAGAGACATTATGAAAAGTAGCTTGCCAGTTTGTATGAAACGAAAAGTATATAACGAATGTGTAATTCCAGCTACGACGTATGGTTTTGAGACCTGGAAACTAACAAAAACAATGGAAAATAAATTAATCCGTTCTCAGAGAGGAATGGAAAGGTCAATGTTGGGAATATCTTTAAGAAACAGGAAAAGATCAACTTGGGTGAGAGAGCAGACTAAAGTCAAAGATATTATAGAAGTTATAAAAGAACAGAAATGGAGGTGGGCAGGCCATATAGCAAGAATAAGGGATAACCGATGGAGCAAGAGGCTGACTGACTGGACACCAAGAGAATGTAAGCGTAGCAGAAAAAGGCCAGACAGGAGATGGAGAGATGAGATGGAGAAATTTGCAGGGAAAACGTGGCAAAGATTGGCTCAGTCAAGGAGATCGTGGAAAAGGTTGGGGGAGGCCTTTGTTCAGCAGTGGACTAGTTATGGCCGATGATATATATGGCTGATGATATATCTATCTATATATATATATATATATATATATATATATATATATATATATATCATCAGCCGTTTGAGTATCCACTGCAGGACCAGCCTATCCCGACCGAAGTCAGGACGATACAGCCAATGCATCTCTACCAAGTGGCTTAGGCTGTCTAGTAGAGATTGTATGTAGGGTGAGAAGTGCTTGTAAGTGTAACTGTAGTGTTGGAGTGGCTTTGGATGTGTGTGTAGTCTGTGAACCAATTGTAATCGGCCCACGCAAGCTGACTGGGTGCAAGCATACTTTATAGTATGCGACACTGGTTCAACCACAGCACCCCTGGTGTCCGCCAATGCAATATGTGGCCTGGTGAACACTCCCAAAGTTTATTATTCTGGCGGGGCGCGAACCCTGGCTCACCTGTGTACGAAATGCACACTCTTATTCAACAGAATAAGAAAATGTTTTCGAAGGAGGTGAAAAGGGTGCGAAAGGGAGAGTCTGCGAAGGAAGAACGAGTAAAAGCAGAGGATGGAAGGATGTTAATTGAGATGGATGCAGCAAGGAAGAGGTGGGCAGAGTAGTTTGAAAGATTGTTAAATGTAGAGGAGGAAAGGGTGTCTGAGATTGTGGCGGATGGAAGGGTGCAAGGAATAAATGTGTTGGGAGAGTTGAATGATTCTTTGATCACGAAGAAGTGGAGAAGGCAGTAAAGGAGATGAAAACAGGGAAAGCTGCAGGTATGGATGGGTGTGCTGTGGAATGCCTGAAGGGTGGCGGAGTGACTATTGTTGACTGGTTAGTAAGATTGTTGAATGTGTGCTTTGTGAAAGGTATGATGCCAATTGACTGGGCAAGTGCTTGTGTGGTCCCGTTGTATAAAGGCAAGGGTGATAAGTATGAATGGACTAGCTTTAGGGGTATAAGTCTGTTGAGTGTTGTAGGTAAGGTGTATAGTAGAGTTTTAATTATGAGAGTTAGAGAGGGTACAGAGGGAGTGATTGCTGATGAGCAGTGTGGCTTTAGGAGAGGGAGGGGATGCATGGATCAGGTGTTTGCTGTGAGACAAGTGTGTGAAAAGTATTTAGCGAAAGGCAAGGATGTGTTTTGGGCATTTGTGGATTTAGAGAAAGCGTATGATAGAATTGATAGGGAGGCTTTGTGGACCGTTTTAAGATTGTATGGACTTGATGGTAGGTTATTAAAAGGGGTGAAAAGTTTTTATGTAAATAGTAAAGCGTGTGTAAGAGTGGGAAATGCTGTGAGTTATTGGTTTCCCGTGAGAGTGGGGCTGCGACAGGGATGTGTGATGTCGCCTTGGTTGTTTAATATTTACATGGATGGTGTTGTAAGGGAGGTGAATGCAAGATTTTTAGGTGGAGGTCTGAGTCTGGTGAATGTTGATGGTGGAGAGTGGAATCTGAAGCAGCTGCTCTTTGCAGATGATACTGCACTGGTGGCTGATTCAGAGAAGAGATTGAGACAGTTGGTAGAGGAGTTTGGAAGGGTCTGTGAAAGGAGGAAATTGAAAGTAAATGAGAATACGAATAAAGTGATGAAGTGTACGAGGTTGATAGATGGTAGGGGGATGAATATAGTTTTGAATGGCGAGTTGCTTGAGGAGGTAGAGTGTTTTAAATATCTAGGGTCACATGTTGCGTGGATGGAAGAATAGATGCAGAAGTAAAATTTAGAGTAAATGAAGTAGGAAAGGTGCTGGGAAGAATGAAAAAAGTGTTTAAATGTCGTTCGCTTAGAATGGATGTAAAGAGAAGGCTGTATGAGGGTGTTGTGGTACTGACTGCGTTATATGGGGCTGAAACATGGAATATAGGTGTAGCAGAGAGGAAATGTTTGAATGTAATGGAGATGAGGTGTCTGAGGAGTATGTGTGGAGTGACACGTATGGATCGAGTGCGAGATGAAGAAGTGAGAAGGAGAACTGGAGTTGTTCGGGAGATGGTTGGTAGAGTTGAGCAGAGGGTGTTGCGATGGTTTGAGCATATGGAGAGAATGGATAATGAGCGATTGGTGAAAACGATAACTAGATCTGATGTGAGAGGTGTAAGGCTGAGAGGAAGACCATGAATAGGATGGATGGACAGTGTGAAAAGAGCGCTGGATGCGAGAGGGATGTCTGTTGAGCAAGGAAGAGTGGCTGTGCATGACAGAAATAAATGGAGAGAAATTGTGAATGAATAAGTGATGACGCAGCCCTGAGGGGATATTCTCCCGCATTTGGTCTGAGCAGCCAGTCAGGTCAGGTGCGGGTAAGGGGATGGGTCTGTTATGATGTGGCAGGGGTAAACCAGTTCTGCTGTCGGGCCCTGCTGCGGATGTCACTGATTGCATTGCGCAGTTGACCCTTGTGCGGTGTGGTGCGGTGAGGAACTGTCCGTTCTCTCCTTTGGGGCTAAGATGCGAATGAATGTGTTTGAATGGATGAGTAAATGGGGAGTGTGTCGTCCTGTCTCGGCTACCTCCCTTTCCTTGGGGGAAGCAGCCTAGGTATATATATATATATATATATATATATATATATATATATATATATATATATATATATATATATATATATATATATATTTACGATAAGGGCAATGATGCGAGTGGAATCCTTGCAGGCTGATCCCGGGTATAAATACTCAGTAAGATACGTTCATTCGTTGTTTCAATCATAATAATGTCCAGTAAAAGTAGAAATGCATCTGGTCCTCAGATCATATGCATGGATACATAGTCTTAGCCCTGATAATACATGAGCAAAAAGGAAAAGTAATCATGCGCATTGTTAGTCAAAAACATATTCTGCTTGCATCTTTGCGATTCTATTAGTATGGTAACAACAGCCCCAGTAAACCATAAGTGCAGTACATACCCGGTAAACTATTTTTTTTTTTTTTTATGTATGGTGTCTAGATCATCAGATCAGATAAGAGTTTTGTCAAGCATACCTTTATTTATTTATTTTTTTCAAGTATAAATGGGAACTGCAGTATCTTTAGACGTAAAGAAACGCGAATATTTTCTGTTGTTGGTATGTATATAATCTGATGAGTAAATATTCAAGTTCGTGTTATTTTTCACAGTGTATGAACATTAATTGCATAACATCTTTTTTTTTTCTGTAGAAATACCTGTGATTACCAAGTGCGCACAACTTGTATGGTAAGAGTGAGTGTATTAACCCTAAATAATAAACATTTTAGCAAAGAAATATTACAGTAATTTGTATGAAAATATAGTTTAAAGATCTGACCTTATGTAACGGTTTTACCTAACTTCTTACGTCAACACGTAAACTCATCACACACTGCAAGATTCGAACTTTCTTCTCGTCCCCTACATTTTTTTTCTCTCTTACCTGTTTATTAGCGGAGCACAGAAGACCGATACTGTGTCTATATTTCCCAAGCTTGGATCATCAGTTTCTCGTCTAGCGAGTGCTCGTATAGCGGAACCTACGTGTATTGCACTCAGCTGAAAATGAGTCACAGGAGCCTCATAATACGATCACCAAAACCCTATCATGGTCAGGACAAGTTGTATTCTGTTCCCCCTGGCTGTCTCTTTAATGCCAAATACCTTGACTTTGGAGGGAGAAACCACAAACAAAGTGCTTCCATGGCACCTTCCTCTCCACCATCAGGCTGCCCTCCCTCAAACTCACCCCACACTCAATCAAATACCTCTCTGATACCTTTTCATCTCATCCACGGTCACTCCTTTTCCCTCTCTCCCTTTACCTCTCACATACATTCTCCTAGTTAGTCTCTCTTTTCGCATCTCTACACACGACCAAAATAATCATCTCACTTCAGATAATATCCGGTACATCCGTATCAACACGCAACACTCCTTAGCTTGCTTGTTTGTCTGTCTGTCTCTCCACATAACACCGCATTCTCATTTCCTGCTTTCATAATTGCTTTTTCCAGCTGAAATTAAATGGCCATACGAGGTGGATTCCTAAGCTTAATAGGATGTCTGACAGCAAGAGCAGAATAAAAAATGTCCATATTCTCCTTGCAAAGGACGCTCCCTACTACCTCTTCCTAAACGATTTTATTTTGCCTAGTACTTCTTACTAGCTTCATCTAAGTCATTTAAATCAGCCAAATGCCACCATATGCAGCATAAATAACATACAAGCAGACATTAACCAGACATATCCAAAAATAATCGCTAAGGAAGAGGTGCTACGGAACTTCCTTACCCGATGATATTACGGACCAAAAGATATTCTCGGTCTGAAAAGGATAAGTACTTCAGCCCAATGACGTCCTTTGATCTTTTTTTCTATTTCAGTTCTTTTTTCTCTCTCAGTTCTTTATACAGTAATTGATTTTTTAACCCTCGGCATCCCATCGACGTTCTTTAACGTCCACACGTTTTGTCACTGCCAATCCCGTCGAAGTACATAAATGCGAATCAATTGCAATGTTCCTAATTTGCACAATTTTCAATTTTCGTGAGTGATTTTTGGTACGTATACACGTGACACCTTCCTCTACAAGATGCCAGGCAGGGTCAATGCCTTACCCAGCATAACCTCCTCCCCCCCCCTGCACCCCATTGTCTCAGCAATTCACCTGCTATCAGTGACCTGGTCAGTAAAGCCATGTCATGCCACAGTACGAAATTCAGGGCCAGAGTGATTCCCCAATTAATGACAATGTGGAGGACAAACTTTACATAGCATTAGAGGAAGAAACAGTCAGAAATGATAATCAGGTAATGTGGCTAAAACAGGTCAGGTATGGTGATGAGTTAGTGAGTGAAACAATGCTTATAATGCCTGTATTACTGCTTGAATACCAATATACTCTCGTACTACATATAAATTCGTACCAAGTAAATAAATAAATACCATTTATGAGTGGTGTGAAATAGTTATCCTTCCATAGAACTCGTTTTCTTTGGTGCCAGCCTGTTAGAAAACCCAGTAAGGTAAGGAGGTACTCCAACCTGTATCGAGTATTTTAACCCGCCCCATCCCAACGTTTTCTGGGCAGTGGTACGCCCCAGTCCCAACATTTTTTAACCTTTTTTTTTTTTGGCTCAAACATCCGCTTCTGGTGAGAAACATCGAAAATTCATAGAGAAATCGCTCACCTGAGGTTTAAAATACTCGATCTAGGTACGAGTACCTCCTTACCTGACTGGGTTTTCTAACAGGCTGGCACCAAAGAAAATGAGTTCTATGGGAGGGTAACTATTTTATCCACTCATAAACAGTATTTATTTATTTACTTCGTCTGAATTTATATGTAGTACAAGAGTATATTGGTTTTCAAACAGTAATATAGGCATTATAAGCATTGTTTCACTCACTAACTCATCACCATTCATGACCTTTTTTTTTCCCACATTACCAGATCATCATTTCTGACTGTTTCTTCCTCTAATGCTATGTAAACTTTGTCCTCCACATTGTCATCGATTGGGGAATCACTCTGGCCCTGAATGTCTTTATTGGCCAGGTCACTGGTAACAGGTGAATTGCCGAGACAATGGCGTGCAGGGGGGGAGGAGAGGTTATGTGGTGTAAGGCATTGTCCCTGCTTGGCATCTTGTAGAGGAATAGAGGAAGGTGTCCCATGTATACGTGCCAAAAATCACTCGCGAAATCACTCACGAAAATTGAAAATTGTGCAAATCAGGGACCTTGCAATGTTGCCGCGTTAATTCACGTCTCCAGGATATGAGTGCACATCATGTGAGGACGTGAATTCACGTCTCCGGGACGCGGCGGGTGAAACCTCAGGTAAGCGATTTCTCTATGAATTTTCGATGTTTCTCACCAAAAGCGGAGGTTTGAGCCCCAAAAAAATGTTTCCAAAAATGGTCAGGATTGGGGGGAGTCAGTGGTGGAAAAGTGGTCGGGATGGGGCGGGTTAAAATAAAGTTCCATTCCACAGCAGTAGGCACAACTACTTACCGCTAAGTGGTTACCCCCGAAACACGCATTGACACCAAACTCGAGACAGACCTGCTCTGATATACCAGCCATGCCCGGGCAAAATTTCAGCTCGTTTCATCCAGCAGTATGGCCTGTAATGGGTTCGGAATGTCTGGCGAAAAATCGGATACAAAACGCTGGTGGCTTGTGCGCAGCTACCTCACCCAGTTATAATTTTACGCCATCGTTGTCAACTCGTCGTTCACCGGCATTTGATGTATGGCACGTTGAAATCTGTGAGGATCAAATGCGAACAGACACACACAGGCAGACATATTTATTCGCATAATATTATAGATATAGAAACGTACCTCGTCGTGTTAAGGACGTAATAATTAGGATTGAGGAATTAGGTAAACAAAATAAGCGTGGTGTTCTAGGGCCCAAACGGTGACAAATGAAGCTGTATGACATTAAGGAAAATTACTGTAAACAAAAAATTACACAACTTACTTATTGTTAAGCCTGATGTCCAAGTCAATAGTTGTTATATTGAGATTGGTTGCGATAAACTGCAGATCCTCAGCAAACGTTTCCATCATCATAATAAGCTTGTAATGGATCTGACACGGGGAGCATGTCTGGCTGAGAGGCCGCCAGTGGGGTTCCTTGGGAAAATGACTAGTGGCGAACTGGATGAATTCTGGGAAACTGAGCTGCAGGGGAGGTTTGATGGATCTTTTTAGGGCTTTCATTGCTGGCAGCCAAAAGTAGCTGTTGGAGGGTAGAAAAAAGGCGATGTTTAAATAACGTCTGTTGATATAGTAGGCTTTAGAATGGCAGACAGCATCCTAAGGAAATCTGGAAAGCTGAATTGTAGATTTGGATTGGTTTATGTTATTTGAGCTTTCAGCGTCGGTACCCCAAAGCATCTGTTGGGAATAAAATGGTTTATTATTAATGTCTATGCAATACACGAGGGTCATGAAGGCAGATAGTCACTCTAATGAAATGTGGGGCTCTTAGTTGCTGAGGATGTTACGTGAATCTCATCAGAACTTACACCGTCTGTACCCAAAAGTACATGTTGGGTATACCGCACTCTTTGTGTATTTTCACTGACATCATTATATGATAGTCATACCAGTAGTTTGTTTATCTTTTCATATATTATTTGAAACGTTTATGTACATGAACGCCTGTATACATTTTCCTCCTCTTAAGTTGCACTTTTTAAGGTAACATCCAGTTTCAGACGACTTCTCTAACTACTCAACGTCCAGACAATTAAGTAAGATCTCTAATATTGGAAGGGTTTAAGAAAGCTAGATTGTCTAACCCTCCTATTCAAAATATCTTTCATGATTCTTATTAAATTATCTGGCAATAGGACGAATAAAATACAGAAAAAGCTAACTGGACTGAGCAAACAGCAGCTCTTTGAACTCACAGTTGTTGAATTCACAATCAAATGATTTTATTAACTTTAGGAAAAGCCTCTCATAGTTTAAGGGTGATGAGGTATTTATCCAACCCATGCAGTTCAAAATATCGTCTGGAGACAGTAAGAACATATTCTAAGTAATTACAGTGTGGGTGTTAGTAACGGCTGTTCAAACCATCTCTCGCTGGATTTTCCATCGTGCTTCGAATCCAGTGATCATCTGAAGCCTTTTAATCCGTCTTTATTCACCTTCAGATGATTTTACGCATCCAAGGCAAACCCTGGCGTGTTAGAGGGGTTAAATGAGGCTATGTCCGACCCATCCAGTTGAAGTCGAAACCTTTCTCTTTAATATATATACAGCAAAATCGTGCAAGGATAACAAGAATATACCAGTGGGAGGTCTAAGTTTCAACCCTACAGTATGTCATGTTTAACATTAAGGCTCCTCGGAATGTTTTGTCAGCCAAATATGTATCGACCCTCTTACCGCACGCATCATTGTGAAACATGAAAGAAACATTGTGATATATGGGATATCCTATGATTTTGACTGTAACTGTTAATATCTTTGGTAATTATATGAAAAAGTCGCACAGAACGTCACATACTGAGTGCTACATATTTTGAGGTACCAGAATAACAGACTCATGTCTGTCAGCAGCACTCACTCGCTTTCACAGCCATCGAACCCCAAGGAGCTAAGGCTTTTTCTTTATTTTACAGTTTTTTCTCCTTCTAGTGAAACACACTTGGATTTTCTTCTTATAGAACTATGAAATCTAATTTAGGGGTAACATACTGTACGTCTTAGGGCGTACCACACGTGTTCTCAAACATATGTTGGCAACACGGCTGGCAACACGTTCGGGAACATGTTTGCAACAGTATCTGGATAGATGTATGTAAACATGTTTCAGTGCTGCTTCGAACACTGGCAGCAGAGGCCATGGGATAAGTGTGTCCATACCAGGCAGCTGAGACTTCATCATGACGTTGCCAACATGAACTGGACGCTGCTGTTCCCAACATGTTTGCAGCATGTTTGTTACTGTGTTGCATACATGTTGCCAGCACTTGTTCTAGCACACGTGTGGACGCCCCCGTAGTAAGAGTGGAAGGTATCTATACAGTGTGATAATGCTGTGCTACAGAGGTACGAAAGAAAAAAGGGAAATGGTGTAGATTTTTTCGTTGACAGTTACAAAGCTAAATAATTTTGTAGGAAAAAAAAGCATCATGCCTAGTAATGAAATAGAATATGAGATAGAAGACAAATATATAATTGGTATCTTCTCCACTCTCAGCCTATGATGTTGAAGAAAGAAAAAAATTTGAATATGTAGAGTAGGCAATTCACACACACACACACACACACACAAGATTCAGGATAAATTTGTGACTGGAGATTTTAATGCAAATGTGGGTAAATGGCATTAGAAATCTTGTGAATTGGCACTGGCAGCAACCTGCTGATGAAATTTTTCTTCCTATACCCACAACAAACTGTACGGAAACACTGTGGCCCGTGTGTGTGTGTGTGTGTGTGTGTGCAAGCATGGATACTTTTGCGATCGGTTCTATTGCATTTTTACCTGACCATCTATAATGAATCACTGAAGGCCCATATTGTTTCAACCCTACAGTATGTCATGTTTAACATTAAGGCTCCTCGGAATGTTTTGTCAGCCAAATATGTATCGACCCTCTTACCGCACGCATCATTGTGAAACATGAAAGAAACATTGTGATATATGGGATATCCTATGATTTTGACTGTAACTGTTAATATCTTTGGTAATTATATGAAAAAGTCGCACAGAACGTCACATACTGAGTGCTACATATTTTGAGGTACCAGAATAACAGACTCATGTCTGTCAGCAGCACTCACTCGCTTTCACAGCCATCGAACCCCAAGGAGCTAAGGCTTTTTCTTTATTTTACAGTTTTTTCTCCTTCTAGTGAAACACACTTGGATTTTCTTCTTATAGAACTATGAAATCTAATTTAGGGGTAACATACTGGGGATCCTTCTGCACCACCACATAGATCAGATTGTTATTTCTTTAACTACAAGCCATTTATGGTGAACCACAATGAGCCTGTACTGGTACCATACTGTATTGACTAAGTGACTATGACATCATATGGTACCTGTACTGACCCAGTGTTTGGAGTTACATCAGCTTCTCCCCACCAGTGACCTTATCCCTGTAAGTAGAGATCAGATTTCTGTTATATTTATGTCGATCCTGAACCTATACCAGAATGGTACCTGTAGCAATCCGGTGACTGGGGTTGCATCAGCTTCTTCCCACCGGCAAACTTATCCCTGTAGGCGGAAACCAGACGTGCTAGTGGATGTCGGACCGTCATCACTGATGAGGCATTGTACAGCCGCTCAGTTGCTTCAGCTTTACTGAGTTGCTTTCTGTGGGGTTGATTTCAAAATATTAACAATTTACCACACAGCGAAATAATACAAAATACTACTGTATGCCAAATATGAATGTCTCGAAACAGTCACCATAAACCCCATGACATGATGTCTTTCCCTGGTATGAATAATATTTTCTGGAGGTAGCAAAAGTAAAATAAAAAAAATATGTTATCGGATTGGACTGTTTAAGGCAGAGAGTGAAAAATTTAAAGAATGCAAGTCAATACTGATCTCGGTAAAATCGTCGGGCAAAAGGAAAAATAAAGCAATCTCATCACTCCTTAAGTTTCAGTAGTCATTTATAAAGTTCACCACAAAGAATTCAGAAGCTAAAAGCACATGGTTTCAGTTTCACTGTGCTCAGGTGGATCAATAAATGACTTTTACAGGAATAAAACACAAGTATACAATTAAAAAGAGTCAGACTGGATGCACAATACAGGTGGAGTGCTCCAAGGTTCTGTTTTGGGTCCTATTTTATTAAATATATAAAATGATACACCTGAAGGATTATACAGTAAAAATCAATGTAGTCTAATCATACTTTTTGCAGTATTCCATTTAATTTATATCATACTGAGTCTTCGAAAGCATTTTTTGGGCCCATAATCATTCCACTGTCAAGTGGCGTAAACTAATATTACGTATTATGTGTAGCAGTAGAGATGAAGGGAAAATGTCCTGATTATGTAGACTGTACTATATTCACGTGACTCGCACTAAAATTGCCAACATTCTATCTTAAGTGCTGAATTATACCATTAGTCTAACATATTCTATGAACAATGTCAATGGAAAGGACTCAGAGCAGTGGTAGTGTAATTTTCTGCCACTGAAGTACTTGAAATATATTTCGAAAGGACGAAAATCTGGGTCAAATTAAAGAGAAGGACATTCAGTACAATGAGGTTAGCTCAAAGCAGATCTCGAAGTTAGAGTATACCACCTCACACCAATAACCAGTCAGACGAGGGGATAAAGACCATATTTCAGTGGCTAGAGGTCTGCTCTGAATAAATCAAGCTGAGTTGTCAACTCATCCAAAAGAAAAGTCGCTAGATCAGTCTCTAAAATTTGCTAGATGTCGCTAAATTATTTTATTTGAAGATCACAATAAAGTTAACAGTGAAAGCACTATAGCTTACCCACATAGGCTGAATGCATAATTATTAGAATAACGATGAGGAAAATGCGGTGTAACGTAAATTCTACGAACACTATATCAGTAAGCATCAACACTTACAGTACATTGAAAGTTATTAAAATAATTCAATCAAGTCCCAGGCTGGATCATCTTCTTCGATGGACTGGTTACAGGTTGAAGGATACTCCTTTCTATAAACTTTCACTGTCCCAATGTTTTTAATGACCTCCGCAGGCAACCCTTAGTCATGTGAGCACTTTCCTTGCCATCTCAGTCCCTAGTTGATGGCTGAGAGTACTTTCATACACTTCACACTCATTCTGTTCCTGAGTTTTTACTTTACAATGTTCATTTGCCTAAACACACGTTCAGCATCAGAACTGGCAATGGTAATGAGAGAACAAATAAAGTTAGGTCAGAAAAATCACTGTACAGATTTTCCCCAGTGGCATCTTTGTGATATGCTACTTCTGTCCACAGCTGATTAGTGTCTGAAGTTTGTTTCCACACTGTTGTGAAATTTTCTTCACTCTTTGCGGGTGAGAGTGCTTTCGTCACCAACAAACATCCCATCCAAGTCCAGAATCCCTGGTTTAACTAGTTGCAAACATCCTCTTGCACTTTGCGATGACACTGACCGCAATACACGAACGTTATCAGGGAAGTAATTACACAGTTTCTTTACAATTTCAGTAACAAACTCGATACACCTTTTTCGAATGTCTGCTTCATGAGGAACCTGACAGTCCCCTATTTCTCTCCCAAACTCTTAATCCAAATAAGGGTGTGGATCCGGGAAACATTCTACCGAGTCACTTTCTGTTATTTTTTTTCTTGGGATGATCTCAGTTTTTCTCTTGGGATGATGATCTTTGAACAGAAGCAGCCAATCAACTGAAGCAAATCATTCAGTAATATTGCTGGATTATTCACCTCTGTTACAAACTTTTTGCTGAAAACCGAACTTCTCCAAGAAATTACTTCAAAACACACCATAAACAGCTTTTCTTATCAAAAGCATTTAATATAGGAGATTGAGATCCACAGCATAACAGCATTCTTCTTTCCGTGCAAGTTCAAAATAAGTTTTGAGCTCAGTTCACTGCTTCAGAATTCTGAATATAGCAGCACTAATTTTAAAAGTGTTCTGTCCTTCCAAGCCATTATGCACTTTGTAACTTTTTTGTCTCATAAACGAGTTGAGTCACACTGATTAAAAAATCGAGGTGTTGTAGAAGATGTTCACTTGCATCATAAGAGACTGCAAGTTGCAGCGAATGACACATACACCCTAGCAGCAATCGCGGGACTTCCCCCTTTAATTTCACATAAGCACCATTATTAACATCGGTCATCACTGATGCATTGACAATCCCATTTGCTAAAAACTTCTGGAAGTCTAGTCCGTTATTTCTTAAAGATAGTTTTATGGCATCCTATATATCGCTGATTTTAAACATATTCAAAAATGTCATTCTTCCTTTTTCAGAAAAATATCTAATGGCAATACCTAGTAACTTTGTCACAGATATGTCACTACTTTCATCAATCAGTAGGCTAAACTTTCGTTTACTTATATCGTTGATGACATGAGGGGCAATCAAATCACAGACCACTGCACTACACTTAGATCATTTAGGTGCCAAAGATTTACATCTATTGTTGTCAGTGAAACATGCTTGCATACCTCTGACAAGTGGTCTGTTACTCGTAATGTACAATGTTCTGCAATGAATAAAGGTAATCGAATCTCTGATTTTCTGGTGTCATTACTATTTTCAATTGGTATAACTTTTTGCCTCTCAGAATAAAATGGTTCTTCTGCTTTCCTTTCTGTGATAGTGTTGCTGTGCTTTTCAGTGTCACTTAGTTTTGCATTCAAGGGACATTTGCAATAATTGCAATAGCTCTTAGGGTCATCTCCTTCTAGTCTAGCAAGCCACTTATTATATCTAGTCACTGAATCACCCAGCTCGAAAACGTTGGCTGTACTTTTTTTCCCATTGTTTCTTAATATGACATGTGAAGGGCACTCGACAGTACGTTCCTCATAAAAGGCCAGCTGCAGTCTATGAGTGAGCGCAGGACGAAGTGCGGTGTAACTCACCATAGAAGTATGACAAGAACTGGAAAGGATGGTCACGGTGAGTGATACAATACAGGTATGAGCATGTCCATGACACGAACGATCGCTGTGGAGATGTGTGGCCATTTTATTAACCCGCCCTGTCTCAACCGATTTTCCACCACTGACTCCCCCCAATCCCGACCAATTTTGGAAAAAAAAAATTTTGGCTCAAACCTCCTCTTTTGGTAAGAAACATCGAAAATTCATAGAGAAATCGCTCATCTGAGGTTTAAAATACTCGATCCAGGTAGCAGTACTCCTTACCTTTCTGGGTTTTCTATCAGGCTCGCTCCAAAGAAAACGAGTTCTATGGGGGGGTAACTATTCCACACCACTCATAAACGGTATTTATTTATTTATTGGGTATGAATTTATATGTAATACGAAAGTATATTGGTTTTCACACAGTAATATAGGCAATATAACCATTGTTTCACTCACCAAACACATCAACATACCTGACCTTTTTTGGTGACATTACCTGATCATCATTTCTGACTGTTTCTTCCTCTTATGCTACGTAAATACATTGTCATCGATTGGAGAATCACTCTGGCCCTGAATTTTGTACCGTGGCATGACATGTCTTTACTGGCCAGGTCACTGGTAACAGGTGAATTGCCGAGACAATGGCGTGGGGGGAAGTCATGCTGGGTAAGGCATTGTCCCTGCCTGGCATCTTGAGGAAGGTGTCCCGTGTATATGTACCAAAAATCACGAGCAAAAATTTAAAATTGTGCAAATTAGGGACCTTGCAATACATGCGCATTTATATATATACATCAACGGACTGACAGTGACAAAACGTGTGGCCGTATATATACGTCACTGGGACGCTGCAGGTTAATAATAGCATTTTTCTTCAGCTGATGTTCTTAGATTATTTATTCTAATATTGGTTTGGTAAACAAAATAGCCGAAAATATCGGCAAACAACAGACAATGTGGCTAAAATGTCGCAAGTCGCTAAACAGCAGAAGAAGAAGCTGAGCGACTTTAAAAGTAGCCAAATCTAGCAGCAAAGACGCCAGATTGGCAATGAAGCACAGGAAGTCCATGTATTACCTAGACAAGCAAATCACTCTGAGAGAGAGAGAGGGGCATAAATGTTGTTTTACTATATTACACTGAATCTTTGAACTATTCCCTTTCTATCCGAATTTCAGTCTTACTTGACTTTCACCTGCTTCTCAAACGTTTTGTGGATGTCGTGGAGTTCCTCTGGCTTTGGGTGGATCTCTTCCATGCGGAGGATGTGGAGAAGCCAGGTGGAGGAACCGACCTGTGGAGGAATAGTACATCAGTGGTGATGAATGTGATATACACACACACACACACACACACACACACACACACACACACACACACACATACACACACACACACACACACACACACACACACACACACACACACACACACACACACACACACACACTACACCACTCACTGGCTCAGTGGTAACACTCTCTCCTACCATATGGTAGACAGGGGTTTGCGCCTTGCTCAGGTTGCAAAAAGTTTCACTGACGAAGTGGGTGGATACTGTCTTCCTTGAGCAAGGGGATTGGTGTGTGCATGTGTGATCTGACTGTATGAGCTCTCAGCTGTCTTCCGGGAGGGTAAAAAGCTGACAATCACAACTATCACATGACCCTGGCCGACCTGGTGAATTACACACACACATACATACAATATATATATATATATATATATATATATATATATATATATATATATATATATATATATATATATATATTGTTACGGAACAGAGAGAGATAATGAACACTTCAAGTGAGAATACTAAAAATCACTACTGTCCTGCAAAGTTCCAGGTTCAAAACAAAAGACTTAGGTAAAATTACAAGTTAAAGTTTAATGCTCAAACTAACAACTAAACATTCAGGACTCATAAGGATAATGTAATGGCAAAAACAGGTTAAATATATGGTTAACTGCAATAGCCTCTATTAACACGAATTTAGCAAGAACAAATTTATCTATGTCAGCTCTGATAAAATGAGAAAACCGGATAATGCTCAGTTAAAGTAAGATATAATATTATCACAGATACAAAACACTGCTCACACTGGCCGACATTAAAAACTTTACATGAATCACAAAAACCTTACCAGGCCTGCGAATTAACGCCTTAGGCCATACCGTACAGTACAAGAAAAAATGGTAACAACACTTATACTCAAATTATACAGCAGCTAGATGGCTGGAGACTTCCTGAGCACTCACAAAAATAATACATTATACAGGGGAGGACAGAGATGTGAACAAAATGAGGAGTAGATCTAACTGGCAACTAATGCAGAGACTGAGCTCATTATATAGGGGGCAGGAAGAGCTTGATTCAACTTGCAAGAAGGATGCGCAAATGAAGGCACAGGGGACGAAGAGTTGACACTCCTGCTCTGAACAACAGAAAGAACGACTTACTCTACTATAAGGGGGAGAAGGGGGGAGTGAGGTAGAACACGCAAGCCTGGTCACTATGGATGCCACGTGTCGAATCGTGATCAAACATGCAGCATACTGTACATTAGAATTATACAAAGGATGATGAAATCATAGGCTATGTAACACCCCCCCCACAAAGAAAAAGAAATTTACAAAGGAAATTTCTTATTACTCTAAAACAATCTGTCTAAAGTCTAGATAAGCAATCTGCAATAACATTTTCTTTCCCCTTGACATGTTGTATGTCTAATGAATACTCCAGAAGAAGTAGACTCCATCTTGTCAATCTCTGATTTTTATCTTTAAACTTACTAAGGAATTTCAGTGGGTTATGATCGGTATAAATGACTATGGGGTCAAAACCAGAACACAAATAAAATGAAAAATGCTGTAAACCCAAAATCAAGGCCAAAAGCTCTTTCTCAATAGTTGAGTAGTTCTTTTGAGGTGGAGTGAACTTCTTACTGTAATAAGATACAGGGTGTTCAATACCCTGATCATCCTCTTGCAGCAAAACAGCCCCAGCTCCTGTATCACTTGCGTCAACAGCCATCTTAAAAGACTTAGCAAAATTTGGAGTAGAGAGCACTTGCTGACTTAATAGGATAGCTTTAAGTTTACTGAAAGAGGATTCACAGTTATCGGTCCAGACAAATTTAACTCCCTTTTTCAGTAGGTCTGTAAGTGGTGATACAAGAATTGAAAAGTTAAGAACAAATCTCCTCTAATAATCTACCATTCCCAAAAATCTTTGTAGCTCTTTCCTACTTTTAGGTCTGGGAAGATCACTTATAACCTGAACCTTAGCTCCTGGTGGTGCAACGTGTCCATCACCAATTACGTACCCAAGGTACTGAACTTTAGCTTGACCAAACTCACACTTTGATAAATTAGCTACAAGATTAGCCTGAACCAAACGTTCAATTTACTGACATGGCATAGGTGATCTTTCCAGTTGTCACTGAAGATTAATACATCATCAATATAAACAACACACTCTGCCAAACCCTCTGTTACAACATTCATGAGCTTCTGAAAAGTGGCTGGTGCATTCTTCATACCATATGGCATTACAGAACACGCAAAAGTCTTTCCTAGTGTTACAAAACATGAGATCTCCCTAGCACGTTCGGTCATAGGTACTTGCCAGTATCCCTTTAACAAATCAAACTTACTTATGTACCTAGCCTTTCCGATCTTGTCTATGCAATCTTCCACGCGAGGGAGAGGGTAAGTGACTGTTTTGGTTATCTGATTAACACGTCTGTAGTCGATGCAAAGCCGCTGTGACCCACCTGGCTTAGGGACTAGAGTGACAGGAGAACTCCACTCGCTCTGACAGGGCTCAATCATCTTGTGGTCCAACAGGTAGCCAAGCTCCTTCTGGATGAGAGGAACTTTCACTGGGTTCACACGGTAAGGAGGCAGTTTAATTGGCTTTGCGTCTCCAACATCGACATCATCTATCAACACAGTGGTTCTTCCTGGAGTGGCACGGAACACTTGCAGGTACTCCTGCAGTAATGCCAAAAACTCCTGCCTTTCCTCGGGAGCTAGACGAGAAAGCTTAGTCTGGAGATCATTCATGATATCAGGATTATTCCCCAAACTATCACTCAGGCTCATGCTGAATGGGAGAGCTTCACTTGCAGACTCGGGTGGAACAGCTACAGTGCAGACTGGATTATTTTCATCCCGCCTGTGATATAACTTTAGCATGTTGATGTGACAAAGTTGCTTGTTCTTTCTACGATCTGGTGTGGCGATGACATAGTTGACATCACTGAGTTTCTTCTCCACGCAATAAGGACCACTAAACTTGACTTGAAGAGGTTGCCCATGCACCGGTAGCAGAATCAAAACCTGATCTCCTGGCTGAAAGTGGCGTAACCTGGACTTCTTATCATACCAAGTCTTCATCTTCTCCTGAGCAGCTCCTAAATGCTCTCTCTCTCCAGCTGTAAAGCAGTGGACAGCCGTTCTTTGAACTTCATCACGTACTCCAGCATGTTGACGTCATCTTCCTCCAACAGCCAGCATTCCTTGAGTAGCTTAAGGGGTCCTCTTACTTCATGGCCAAACAGTGGTTCAAAGGGTGAGAAGCCCAATGATTCATTTGGAGATTCTCTTGCGGCAAATACAACGAATGGAAGACCTTTATCTCAGTCTTTCTGATGTTCCAAACAGTATTTCCTGAACATCGATTTGAGTGTTTGATGATATCTCTCCAACGCTCCTTGGGTCTGGGGATGGTAAGCTGAAGACATGATCTGGGTGATGCCCAACTCTTTCAGAGACTGCTTGAAAACATTTGACATGAAATTACTTCCTCGGTCTGACTGTACCTCCTTGGGCAGACCAAACTTGGTGAAGAACCCTAGCATTTTCTTAACCACGTTCTTTGCTGAGATATTTCTAAGTGGAATGGCTTCAGGATAACGAGTAGCCATATCAATCAGGGTCAACACATAAGAAAATCCTGAAGAAGTCTTAGGAAGAGGGCCCACAATATCCACCGACACACGGGTGAATGGCGCCTCAAAAGGAGGAATGGGAACTAGAGGTGCAACCTTTTCGGTCTGATTACACTTCCCCACAACTTGACAGGTGTGACAAGACTTACAATACCAGGAAACATCTCTGAAGATACCTGGCCAGTAGAAGTGTTTCAAAATGCGTGCCACAGTCTTCCTCACTCCAAGGTGTCCTGCCAAACTGGAATCATGAGCCACTGTAATGATATCCTGCCTACAAACACGAGGGATGACAACTTGATGTACAACCTCCCATTCACAGTCGGCTGATGCTGTTGGGGGTCTCCACTTTCTCATAAGTACTCCTGACTTTATATAATAACAAGTAGAAGCTCCAGCTGACTCTTCCTCACTGCAAGCAGAGTTAGCTAGACCTTTCAACTCAGGGTCAGCAACCTGCAACTCAACCAACTCTTAATGAGACAAATTATCACCAGATGAGGCAGTACAGGGTACTGCCTCATCTGGTGAGTGGTCCAAATTAGCAAGAAAAGTGTCAGCTAGGATAACATCATCATCATCATTATCCTCTAAGTCACCAGTAACTTTAGACTTAGCCCTAGTGACAGGACTTGCAGAGAACACATCAGGGATATCACAATCCTGGGTGGCAGTCACTGGTTCACTAGACAACTGAGGAGCTGGACACACTTGACTTCCACCAATATCATTTCCAAGTAAGAAAGTTACACCTGACATTGGGAGTGTCTCAACCAACCCAACCATAACGGAACCATTAATAAAACCAGACTCTAAATTCACTCAGCACACAGGGACAGAGAAGTAATTATTCCCTACACCTTGTAAGATTAGTTTCATCAGAGGAATTAACATTAGAGCCTAGAACACTGGTCAGCATAAGGGATTGGCAAGCACCTATATCACGATATATTTTAACTGATTTCCTGTCATTACTGTCCAGAGGACTGACAAAACCATCAAACAGGAAATTAGCACATGAACTCTTGAGAGTGTCACCCACGTTACTGCTCAAAAGAGGAGCTTCATCATGAGAATTTAATTTACCCCTCAAAGCAAGTTCAGTTAACTCGGTTAAAGAATTCTGGGAACTCTCAAGGGTGGACACTAGACCAATTGACTGAATATTTAAAGACTCCTTTTTGTTCACATCACGCTGTCTCCTGAAACATTTCTCCGTAGTATGACCAAGCTTACTACAATAAGTACATTTACTTTTCTGAAATCTAGAGGTGGAGCTGGTATTTACTTCCTGAGAAACATCATCTTTATTCTCTTTCCTGTTACCTGTACTCTGAGTAGAGGCAACGTACTTACTCTCAGCTTTCCTTTTTTCTCTAGAATATCTCTTGTGAGTGAGAACATATTCATCAGCTAAAACTGCAGCATCAGACAAATTATTAATTCTTTTCTCATCAAGATATAGGCTTACATCTTTATTAATACACCTTTTGAAGTCCTCCAGCAAAATCATCTGCTTAAATTTATCAAAATCAGAAATTACATTCTTAGAATTTAACCACTGCTCTAACAGATCTTCTCTGATTTTTGCATACTCAACATGGGATTGCTTATCTTGCTTATAAGTTGTCCTAAATTTTACTCTATAGGCTTCAGGAACAAGCTCATAGGCCTTAAGAATCAAGCTCTTAACTACATCATAATTATCAGATTGATCCTGAGGCAAAGATGCATAAGTTACTTGAGCTTTACCGGTGAGAACAGTCTGAAGGAGTACTGGTCAATACTTTTTGGGCCAATTAAAACCTGTAGCTACCCTCTCAAACAACTGAAAATACTTTGTTAAATCAGATTCATTAAAAGGAGGGACAAGTTTAACATTTTTAGCCACATCAAAATCATCAGAGCTAGATGATCCAGTTCCACCTTGTTTCATGCGATGCTCACCGCCGGATTAAGGGGGGGGCCCAAGGGGCCCCGGCCCTGGGCCACCCACCAAGAGGGGGCCTCCCAGCAGAGCAACTTGTGTTCATTTCATTTCGTGTTTATTCATTACATATTACAGCACTGGATGAATAGTCCCCGTTCAGTATTTCCTAACTTAAAGTGTCCTATTTATATATTAGGATTTAGGTTACCAGTCTGTGGTGTATGCCACTGGGGGAGTTGGAAAGGGGGCCTCCCTTCCAAGCGAGCCCCGGGCCTCCCACATGCTTAATCCAGCCGTGGCGATACTCATGGTCTGCCTGAATCCTAGCAAGTTCAATTTGTGCCTGAGTCTGTGCCTGTGCCTCCTGAATACGAGCCTGAGACTCAGCCTCCTTAGCATTTGCCTGAAACTCAGCCTCCTTAGCACGAGCCTGAAACTCAGCCTCCTTAGCACGAGCCTGAAACTCAGCCTCCTTAGCACGAGCCTGAAACTCAGCCTCATTAGCACGAGCCTCCCGCAGGGCTAGCTGTAATTTAGGAGTTACATTAAACAAGCTTTTATCAATCATGTCAACAATTTGATCTTTAGAATGATGAGAGCGAACAGCAGTTCCCAGTTGTTGAGCAACAAGCTTAAGTTCATTCTTTGTTCTGTTTTCTACATCACACACTGTTTGCACATTTGACAAAAAATCTTTGGCTTCATCAAGAGTAGTAATAGTAGACATCATGAATAAATCACAGTCACAAAATATCAAGCAATATCCTAATGATAATATCCTGAATATCCTGATAAGAGGACGTCAAATTTATGTTACGGAACAGAGAGAGATAATGAACACTTCAAGTGAAAATACTAAAAATCACTACTGTCCCGCAAAGTTCCAGGTTCAAAACAAAAGACTTGGGTAAAATTACAAGTTAAAGTTTAATGCTCAAACTAACAACTAAACATTCAGGACTCATAAGGATAATGTAATGGCAAAAACAGGTTAAATATACGGTTAACTGCAATAGCCTCTATTAACACGAATTTAGCAAGAACAAATTTATCTAAGTCAGCCCTGATAAAATGAGAAAACCGGATAATGCTCAGTTAAAGTAAGATATAATATTATCACAGATACAAAACACTGCTCACACTGGCTGACATTAAAAACTTTACATGAATCACAAAAACCTTACCAGGCCTGCGAATTAACGCCTTAGGCCATACCGTACAGTACAAGAAAAAATGGTAACAACACTTATACTCAAATTATACAGTAGCTAGATGGCTGGAGACTTCCTGAGCACTCACAATAATAATACATTATACAGGGGAGGACAGAGATGTGAACAAAATGAGGAGTAGATCTAAGTGGCAATTAATGCAGAGACTGAGCTCATTATATAGGGGGCAGGCAGAGCTTGATTCAACTTGCAAGAAGGACGCGCAAATGAAGGCACAGAGGACGAAGAGTTGACACTCCTGCTCTGAACAATAGAAAGAACGGCTTACTCTACTATAAGGGGGAGAAGGGGGGAGTGAGGTAGAACACGCAAGCCTGGTCACTATGGATGCCATGTGGCGAATCGTGATCAAACATGCAGCATACTGTACATTAGAATTATACAAAGGATGATGAAATCATAGGCTATGTAACAATATATATATATATATATATATATATATATATATATATATATATATATATATATATATATATATATATATACTGTATATATAAATGGTAGGTGGGGGCACTCACCATCCACTCACTCGATGTAGTGCTGCTCTCGGATGTCTGCCCTTTCCATCCCTTTACCATTTCCTTCCATCCTCTTCTGTCTCTTTCCTTTATTCCTTCCTCTTCCTTCTGCCTACGGGTGACTTTACGCTCCCTCTTCTGTCTTTCTTTCCTTCATTCTTTCCTCTTCCATCTGCCTGTGGGTGACTCTACACTGGGTGGCAAGCCAAATGGTTTCCTGGTGTACAGGAAACCATCTTCTATGCTGGGTGGTAACCATATAACCAAATTTTGGCGCCTGGTGGCTTAGAGTCTCGCCAATCGGATTGAACCGGTGAAAGTTTATACCCAAGGGATGGTTGGGGCTTATTGCTCACATAATACCACTCAGGGATGAGTGAGGCTGGTCACTATCATCTTAAATATCAGGACCAACTTGCTTAGCCCCGGGCTCCTACGCTCATCATGGGGCAACGTAGGATTGGATGATGGATATATATATATATATATATATATATATATATATATATATATATATATATATATATATATATATATATATATATAGTGATAGATAGACAGATACTGTAGATAGCTGGATGGATGGACTGATGTATGGGTGGATGAATACAGATAGACAGATTGACTGATTCATTGATATGAGTAATTGGTAAGATCTTAAACAATTAAAATTTCAAGCCACATTAAAACAGCAGGGAGGGGTTTGAAGCGTGAAGGTAAGGGGCCCCAGTTACTATTTGGGTTGAGGTAAAAAAAAATAAAGAAAGAATATCAGTTATAACCTTTTACTACGAGAGGTTCTTCGGAGATTGAAACAGAAACATCCAAATCTTTATCATCCTCTTGGTTTAGTGGTAAGGTCCGAGGCCAGTCTACCATAGTCCAGATCATTTAAGTCATAGGAGAACTCCCTACAAACATACAGTTTTCCTGTTGCCTCTTGAATTTGAACTTTGGTGCCGTGGTGCATAGTTCTCTCCGACCTTGGCTTTAAATACCATTGAATAATCGACAACGAAAGTCCTGCCGCATGTCTTGTGTTTTTCTATATGTATTTTGGAAATTAGTCTGATTAATCTTAAGAAAACGAGACTGATGATACTAATTACCGGCTATGAAGCAGTCATCAATGCCATTTACTGAAAATCATGCGGTTGAATTGTCAAAGTCCAAGTACAAAGAACTAGAGGGAGGGGGGGACACCATTTACGTTGCTGACTGTCCCTACCTACTCAGCACCACGATCTTACTTCGTCTTTTGTAACCTCCCTCATTCAGGATAAACCCTCAACTCCTGCGACGTGTTTTCGGTGTTACTAATTCTAAATTATTATATCTGATGCAGGAAGGTCTTCGAATACTGAATGGGTTAGTGGAAGCTGACTCCGATTTTTCAATCTGAAGTCACCCCAATTTCGAATATGATTGCCTAGATATAGCAAATTATATATAACTAGAAGGACATTCAGTGGAGCACATCTCTCCGACAAGGGCAACATAATTTCTAAACCACTCTTCATGATGGGTTAGGGTTTCTCATCACTGATTACGGTTTCGCAAAAAGTGTTTTCCGGGTCCAGAAACTATAGTACGATCCGGGTCGGTCCCAAAAGTTAATCGATTGTTCCTTGGGACATGGACTATCTACCCAAGAGATTTGTCCAAAACTCTCTTTAGTTTTTTTAGTAATCCTGCTAACAGACAAACAAACAAACAAACTCGGGTGAAAACATACTCTCCTTGTCGGAGAGAATAATACATCACTGGAGTGAAGGAATAAAGCATCTCTGCTATTAACTGAAAACGGAAAAAAAAAAAAAAAAAACTAGTGTTGTGAAATGGGGCGAGGTAGATTATATCAAAGGCTTGGAAAATATCCATGAATCTATTAAAGGTTCAAAATCTAACCCACTTACCTTTTTTAATCTATAGACTTTAATATTCTGCAACAATAAATTCATCATTTTCCCCCACCAGAAGACTGATTGTTTCACCTCTTGAGTAGTGCAAATGAAGAAAAGAAGTTTTTAAAAAAGCAACGGCAGCTAATGTCACGGGTTTAGAATTTAGAGGTCAACACCCTTCAGTTCCATGATATACAGACACTAGTATCTTCCCAAACCTTGACGAATTCCTAATGGGAAAATCGAACCATCTGAAACACGCATTATGTCCGCCTTCAAGCGACTTGTCCCTTAAGTCCCGCCCCCTTCCTGAAGTCCTGGCCCCGTCCCTCCTCATCCATTCTACCGGTAGTGGTAGAGGAGGGGCAGGGCTTAAGAGACAAGTTGCCTGGGAGTAGGTATAGTAGTGAGAGGGTTTTCAATGCATTTAGCCTTTTTTTTTTTTTTTAGACGGGACTGGAAGATAGTTGTTTCTTTTTACTTGTCTAGTTATTTTTACTATCTCTCAAATGATAGTATTTAGATCATAAGCGACTCTTTCAACTACACTGATTTTATATATAGCCTTCATTAATACCTTCAGTAAGAGAGGTCATCTGTAGATTAATAAAAATTATCGGAAGGTGCATATATTATAATATACCCACGTTATCTAACTGAAGTGGATAAAAATATCCCAGTTTTCTTATTTCTCCAATAGACATTTACCCTCTCATGGTTTTCATACGCGTTTGACGCTTAAGATCCAGGTTACTTACCCCTCGCGGTTTTCATACGAATTTAGACGCGTTTGAACAACTGGATGAAAAAATAGAGAAAGAAAAGGCGTATGATCTGCTTTCATACGCATCATTGGCTTATATGTCTGGCAATGGTTTGCCTAGCTGTAAACGTGTCTCGCTGGTCGAAGTTGCAAATGACAATCTTTTACTTTTTATGGCTAATATATTACAATAAATCTCGCTTTGATTGAGACCAGAAAAATAGTACTATACCAAATTTTCATGTGCTCTATACACAATATCATAAGAAATTTGATAAAGTTATGCAAAATAAGTCAAACTGGAGAGGGAATGTATTTAATGATATTTTACTTTCTCAAAAAGTTCCAATTTCTTGGTGAATGAAGGCAATACAATATTCACACGCTTATTTCTAGATAAATTTATTAGTGTACAAATTTACAGCCTGAGAACAAAAGAAAGTTTCACCTTTTAGCTTTCCAACGCAACAAAAGAATATTTGATGTCTGTATTTAGACCTGTTCTGTAACGAAAAGTATAAATCACACTTTCAGCGCGGGGAAAATGGAGTAGGGGTGGGCTAGCCAGGTTTCCTAAGAGGGTTTATATTCTCCCCTAACAAAACTCTCCTTTCTCCTCAACAGACGACTAGCCACACTCCAGACACACATCTCTGGCCCCAAGTAGGGCATATTTGGCTCAGGTCTGCTGTGACTGGTAGCCTTGTCCAGTGACATCACCACGACCAAGACCGTGTTTGGAGCAGCACAGTGAGGCATAGAACCTGTATTGTTTGGCATATTTTGTAAGTAAAAATAAAAAAATATTAAATGTTTTGGTTTAGGGTGCTTTATTAAGAAATCCGAAGATCGTACATTAAGATGCTCTCTGCTGCCAGCAGATACAATCTCTAGAGGGAAGTGGATACATATGAATGAACGGCGAGACAAGGGTTTCTTCTCACGGCTGTTGTCTTTGAAAACAATTAACCTCTGAACCAAATGTAAATAGATTTGCAAAGTAACCTGCTCAATACATCACCATGGACCGAAAAAGGGCGGTTAAAGAAGCCGTTCCAGAACAAAACCTTCCTGTAAATCAACAAAGTAGAATCGACAGTAGAAATTCGATTCAACTTTCCCAGTATGATAAGCTTGTGATCTGATAACAACTACAGATAGACAGGCACGTGGATATACGTAAAGAAACAGACAGACAGATAGACACAGCGAATTATTATTTACTGACTGGCTTAAAGATATGGTCGTGCTTGCAGAAGATTAACAGGCTCTTACCATAAAGGGATGCCTGAAGCTAATTTATGGTGTCGACTATATGTATTAAGTAAATTGTTTTAGTAAGATAAATACTCGAGTATTATGCTATAAGTTAATGGAGGATTTCCGCTGAGTTGTCATCAAGAAATATTTACTTAAGGTATATGCAGAAAAGTTTAGTATCTACACTAGGGTGGCCCACAATCCATAGCCTAGGCCAAAAAAAAAAGTCTAAAAAGTACTGCTCCACAAAGCTGCCTTTGTTCCATTAGGTAAACAGACATCACAGGCAAAGTTTTAGCTCATTTTAACACATTTCAGAGGCTGCACAAGACGTTAGATTTTGTGTCACATGGATGAAATTTTGACTGTGTTGTTATATGGGTAGCCTACTAAAGTTTTATCGAAAACTGCATGCCTTTTTACTAGATCTCTTTTAATGGTTCTAAAATAAACCTCTGCAAGTGCAGTGTTAAATTGTCCACTGTCCAGCTTATCAGCTTTTAGACTGCTTCTGTGGTCTGTGCATCACGCTTTCAAATCCTTTAAACTGGAGGTCAGCCAAGAGTAATCATCAGGATCGTTTCAGATTCGTTTCACATCTATAGTATATGTACTGGTGAGCACAGTTTTAGACTTTAGACAAGTTTAAAACTTCGATCACAAGCGTTTGTCTATCAGAGAGGGCTTTTTTAAAAGTTGCTTTAGTCCACTGCCGTTGAACATGTGATAAAGATATCGGAAACTCGAAGTTCCCCATCGGTGTGGCTGGTTGGAAAGCCAGAGAGAAAAATTACATGCGGCAGACTTCCAACAAAATTACGTCTTAAAGACTTTATGGTTCTGTCCTTATGTAGAAAACAGCACTGTCAGAGAAAGTGCCAAATCAGCTGTCAGGGTTACCATAATATACTGGGAGAAAGCCAGAATACCAGTACAAAGGAATGGCTCATCTGAGCAAAAGCTGATAAAAATATGAGTAATGCTTGCTCAAAAAAAAAAAAAAAAAAAAAATCTAAGAAAATCTGAAATCCAGAGGTTAAAGCGACAAATGTTTTCTGATAAACTCCGTAGTCTTTTTGACATATGCAACAAAAATGCTCTTTAAAGCATGAGAAATGAAAAGGCTAAAATCTTCCTTATGATACAGGGTGAAGACACGTTTAGTAGCAGCATGAGTTCTGTTGACAGAATCTTGGCAGAAAAGGAAAAATGAAAGCAAATCAGAACGGAGCAAGAAGAAAAGAAAGCAATTTACTTCTAAGGAAAAGAGGGAGAGAGGAATTCTGAGTGACAGCAGTAAGAATCGTGTAGATTCAGAATCATGTACCATCTGGACCAGCAGAGCCCCGGAATCTAGAAAGAGCTTTAATACCGTTGTGACACCACATGTTGCATCAACATGAGACAGTATTAATCACTCTGATCGTAAGGCAGTGTGTGTCACCAGTGCTGTAGCAAGTACTCTGGATGATGATGTTACTGATCTGTCATTATCAAGAAATGGTATAAGTCGTTTTTGGAATAAAAACTGGGACAGCTTCAAGAGAGCGACCATTCATAGATTCATCTAAACCCCTTCTACTATACTGGAATGGGAAGTTTTTACCTGATATTACAGGTATCAAATCTGAACAAGTGGAAAGAGTGACCAAGTTGGCAACAGGATTTTAAACAGAAAAACTACTTAGTGTACCAAAAGTAAACTGCAATACTGGAGAGGAACGAGCCAAATCCGGCATTGAGCTGCTGAAAGATTGGGGTCTGAAGTAACAGGTCAAATGTTTGGTATTTGATACTACAGATTGAAATACAGGATGACGGTCAGGTGTTTGTACATTAATATGGGCATATCTTGGAAAGAAACTTGTATGGTTAGCCTGTCGTCACCACATAATTTGAAGTAGTTTTATCAGATGTGACTGAAGCCCTTCGACCGTCATATGGTGCAGAAATGAAGTTATTTGAACGCTTTCAGAAATGCTAGGGCAAGATCAGTCATGAAGTATTTCAACCAGGAAATGATGGTATATTTATTTCCACTGTGAAGAGAAATAATAACAGACTATACACATGCAGCAGAAGAAGAGCGTCCAAGTGAAGACTACAAGAAATTTCTGGAGCTGTGTCACATATTTCCAGGCAGTACACCAAATGGAGAATACAGATTTTGTGTTCCTGGTACCATACATTATGCTCGTTGGATGATGAAAGGAATATATGCCTTGAAAATATTGCTCTTTAGATATCTGTTTAAGAGTACTGCTCGTGAGTTAAAAGGCTTACTGAAGGTTGGACTATTTGTCTCTCTGATATATGCTAGGATCTGGCATGAAGCCCCAATCCCAAAAAGATCTCTTTCAATGATCTGAAGTTGATTAACATGCCTCAGTCATACCCATATGTCAGTAATAGAGAGAAGACCTTGAAAGCAATCAAGCAACATTTGTGGTATTTGTCTGAACACCTAGCACCAATGGCTCTGTTTGTTAGCTCTGTAAGCACTGAAACAAAGGCTGCAATGGTTGAAAACTTAAAGAGACCACCAAAACCAGACTGTGCACACCGTATCCCAGCCACAGACTTTGACACTAGTCACCCAGTAGAAACATACATTACAAGCAGGTCAGTGAACCTTTCTAACATGGTAACTGTAGACAGTGAAGAGTTAATATTTCTAGAAAAAGACCCTTCTCCCTGGATAGTAGATGACACTAATCATGCCATACAGAAGAAAATCTGTGGAAGAAAAGTGATGAATGACTGCGCAGAAAAAGGCATTAGGCTCATTGAGTCTTACAGCATTACACTGACAAAAAAAGACCAGAAACAGTTTCTGTTACAAACACTCAGAATTCACAGACAAATGTATCTATCTTCCAATAACTCTGCAGTTTTGCCACAATATAGTACTTACACCTTTCAATGAACTCAACTTCCCTATTCCTTTTAAGTTTGATTGCATAATAAGTAATGCTGTATGCGCATTCCTAGTATGTATGTATGGGGGAGGCGGTGGCTGAATCGGTAGAGAGGCGGCCTGCAGTCCTAATGGACCCAGGATCGAATCCCGGCTGGGGCAGGGAACAGTTTAAGGATTTGAATTTCCTAAAAAAGCAGACTTTCTTGATCTACCAGATGACCCGCCGACATGTCGTAAAAGTACCCCCGCTAATACCAATACACTAATACCAATACACCAGTCCTGTATGAGACAGCCCTAGCATGTATTCAATATGGACGATGGGTGTTAGCGCCGAAGTGGTGACATGTGGAGGTGTAGGAGGACTACTGGGCCTTGGGATAGATGAATGCCCCCAAGGAATAGGCCCTGAGCCTTTGCCAAGAGTCGGACACGTAAAAAAAAAAAAAAAAAAAAGTAAATTATTCAATATATCATCATTACAGAAAACTTAAGTATAATGAACTCACAGTCATTTATACATCTTTGTTTTATACAAAGTTGAAACAATTATAAGCCCACATTTTTACATATTTGTTTTATACAGTGTGGAAAGTTATTAAAGTACTAACACATTTGGTTGAAAAAGTGTTAGAAGTTATTCGAATTTTGCTCACTCGGCGAGTATTCCAAAAAAAAAAGCCTTCATTTTGTGGAACCTCTAAATAATGTTCAAAGCTGATGGAATTTTCAATAGAAACATGCCTCGTCAGTGGGACTAGGGACAGCCTTATGGAGCACCAAATATCTAAAGATTACTGTTTGGACGATGCTAATCTACACAAAGCATTATCAGCAATGTCGTAAAAGGTACTTGTGATAAGATAATGAAAGACAGTGAACACAGTCATTTTGGGGGAGCATTACAGTGGCACCACTGTATTTTGTTACGTATCTTAAAACACTTGATATGGTTTCATGGTGAGAGAATGACGTCTGTGTGGGGGGAGGGGGGTAAGATACTGGGAAATATGTGATTAATGGAAAAAATAGTATTCTGTCACTCACCTACAGTTATGATAGTTATCCCTAGAATAACTGTAAACTTAACTTACTCCCTTACTTATGCTGGTAGGAAACACTGTAGTGCTGGCATATATATATATATATATATATATATATATATATATATATATATATATATATATATATATATATATATATATATTGTTACGGAACAGAGAGAGATAATGAACACTTCAAGTGAGAATACTAAAAATCACTACTGTCCCGCAAAGTTCCAGGTTCAAAACAAAAGACTTAGGTAAAATTACAAGTTAAAGTTTAATGCTCAAACTAACAACTAAACATTCAGGACTCATAAGGATAATGTAATGGCAAAAAACAGGTTAAATATATGGTTAACTGCAATAGCCTCTATTAACACGAAATTAGCAAGAGTAAATTTATCTAAGTCAGCCCTGATAAAATGAGAAAACCGGATAATGCTCAGTTAATGCAAGATATATTATTACAGATACAAAATATTATTAATAATGGCTGACATCAAAAACTCCACATGAATCTCAAAAAACCTCACCACGCCTAAGAATTAACACCTAATGCTATACAGTACAAGAAAAAAAATTTAATAACACTTATACTCAAATTACACAGCAGCTAGATGGTTGGAGACTTCCTGAGCACTCACAAAAATAATAACAACTGTACAGGGGAGGACAGAGATGTGAACAAAATGAGGAGTAGATCTAAGTGGCAATTAATGCAGAGACTGAGCTCATTATATAGGGGCCGGCAGAGCTTGATACAACTTGTAAGAAGGACGTGCAAATGAAGCCATAGGGAACAAAGAGTTGACACCCCTGCTCTGAACAACAGAAAGAACGACTTTACTGTAAGGGAGGAGAAGGGGGAAGTGAGGTAGAACACGGAACCTTGGTCACTATGGAAGCCACGAGGCGAATCGTGATCAAACATGCAGCATACTGTACGTTAGAATTATACAAAGGATGATGAAATCATAGGCTATGTAACACCTCCCCACAAAAAAAAAAAAAAAAAAAATTTACAAAGGAAATTTCTTATTACCCTAAAACAATCTGTCTAAAGTCTAGATAAGCAATCTGCAATAACATTTTCTTTCCCCTTGACATGTTGTATGTATAATGAATACTCCTGAAGAAGTAGACTCCATCTTGTCAATCTCTGATTTTTATCTTTAAACTTACTAAGGAATTTCAGTGGGTTATGATCGGTATAAATGACTATGGGGTCAAAACCAGAACACAAATAAAATGAAAAATGCTGTAAACCCAAAATCAAGGCCAAAAGCTCTTTCTCAATAGTTGAGTAGTTCTTTTGAGGTGGAGTGAACTTCTTACTGTAATAAGATACAGGGTGTTCAATACCCTGATCATCCTCTTGCAGCAAAACAGCCCCAGCTCCTGTATCACTTGCATCAACAGCCAACTTAAAAGGCTTAGCAAAATTTGGAGCAGCAAGCACTGGCTGACTTAATAGGATAGCTTTAAGTTTCTTGAAAGAGGATTCACAGTTATCGGTCCAGACAAATTTAACTCCCTTTTTCAGTAGGTCTGTAAGTGGTGATACAAGAATTGAAAAGTTAAGAACAAATCTCCTGTAATAACCTACCATTCCCAAAAATCTTTGTAGCTCTTTCCTACTTTTAGGTCTGGGAAGATCACTTATAACCTGAACCTTAGCTCCTGGTGGTGCAACGTGTCCATCACCAATTACGTACCCAAGGTACTGAACTTTAGCTTGACCAAACTCACACTTTGATAAATTAGCTACAAGATTAGCCTGAACCAAACGCTCAAGAAATTTACTGACATGGCATAGGTGATCTTTCCAGTTGTCACTGAAGATTAATACATCATCAATATAAACAACACACCCTGCCAAACCCTCTGTTACAACATTCATGAGGTTCTGAAAAGTGGCTGGTGCATTCTTCATACCATATGGCATTACAGAACATGCAAAAGTCTTTCCTAGTGTTACAAAAGATGAGATCTCTCTAGAACGTACAGTCATAGGTACTTGCCAGTATCCCTTTAACAAATCAAACTTACTTATGTACCTAGCCTTTCCGATCTTGTCTATGCAATCTTCCACGCGAGGGAGAGGGTAAGTGTCTGTTTTGGTTATCTGATTAACACGTCTGTAGTCGATGCAAAGCCGCTGTGACCCACCTGGCTTAGGGACTAGAGTGACAGGAGAACTCCACTCGCTCTGACAGAGCTCAATCATCTTGTGGTCCAACAGGTAGCCAAGCTCCTTCTGTATGAGAGGAACTTTCACTGGGTTCACACGGTAAGGAGGCAGTTTAATTGGCTTTGCGTCTCCAACATCGACATCATGCATGAACACAGTGGTTCTTCCTGGAGTGGCACGGAACACTTGTGGGTACTCCTGCAGTAATGCCGAAAACTCCTACCTTTCCCCGGGAGCCAGATGAGAAAGCTTAGTCTGGAGATCATTCATGTTATCAGGATTCTTCCCCAAACTATCACTCAGGCTCATGCTGCATGGGAGAACTTCACTTGCAGACTCGGGTGGAACAGCTACAGTGCAGACTGGGTTATTTTCGTCCCGCCTGTGATATAACTTTAGCATGTTGATGTGACAAAGTTGCTTGTTCTTTCTACGCTCTGGTGTGGCGATTACATAGTTGACATCACTGAGTTTCTTCTCCACGCAATAAGGACCACTAAACTTGGCTTGAAGAGGTTGCCCATGCACCGGTAGCAGAATCAAAACCTGATCTCCTGGCTGAAAGTGGCGTAACCTGGACTTCTTATCATACCAAGTCTTCATCTTCTCCTGAGCAGTTCCTAAATTCTCTCTCTCCAGCTGTAAAGCAGTGGACAGCCGTTCTTTGAACTTCATCACATACTCCAGCAGGTTGACGTCATCTTCCTCCGACAGCCAGCATTCCTTGAGTAGCTTAAGGGGTCCTCTTACTTCATGGCCAAACAGTAGTTCAAAGGGTGAGAAGCCCAGTGATTCATTTGGAGATTCTCTTGCGGCAAACACAACGAATGGAAGACCTTTATCCCAGTCTTTCTGATGTTCCAAACAGTATTTCCTGAGCATCGATTTGAGTGTTTGATGATATCTCTCCAATGCTCCTTGGGTCTGGGGATGGTAAGCTGAAGACGTGATCTGGGTGATGCCCAACTCTTTCAGAGACTGCTTGAAAACATTTGACATGAAATTACTTCCCTGGTCTGACTGTACCTCCTAAGGCAGACCAAACTTTGTGAAGAACCCTAGCATTTCCTTAACCACGTTCTTTGCTGAGATATTTCTAAGTGGAATGGCTTCAGGATAACGAGTAGCCATATCAATCAGGGTCAACACATAAGAAAATCCTGAAAAAGTCTTAGGAAGAGGGCCCACAATATCCACCAACACACGGGTGAATGGCGCCTCAAAAGGAGGAATGGGAACTAGAGGTGCAACCTTTTCGGTCTGATTACACTTCCCCACAACTTGACAGGTGTGACAAGACTTACAATACCAGGAAACATCTCTGAAGATACCTGGCCAGTAGAAGTGTTTCAAAATGCGTGCCACAGTCTTCCTCACTCCAAGGTGTCCTGCCAAACTGGAATCATGAGCCACTCTAATGATATCCTGCCTACAAATACGAGGGATGACAACTTGATGTACAACCTCCCATTCACAGTCGGCTGATGCTGTTGGGGGTCTCCACTTTCTCATAAGTACTCCTGACTTTATATAATAACAAGTAGAAGCACCAACTGACTCTTCCTCACTGCAAGCAGAGTTAGCTAGACCTTTCAACTCAGGGTCAGCAACCTGCAACTCAACCAACTCTTGACGAGACAAATTATCAACACTACGGGGTACTGCCTCATCTGCTGAGTGGTCCAAATTAGCAAGAAAAGTGTCAGCTAGGATAACATCATCATCATTATCCTAAGTCACCAGTAACTTTAGACTTAGCCCTAGTGACAGCACATGCAGAGAACACATCAGGGATATTACAATCCTGGGTCGCAGTCACTGGTTCACTAGACAACTGAGGAGCTGGACACACTTGACTTCCACCAATATCATTTCCAAGTAAGAAAGTTACACCTGGGACTGTCTCAACCAACCCAACCATAATGGAACCATTAACAAAACCAGACTAAATTCACTCTGCACACAGGGACAGAGAAGTAATTATTCCCAACAGCTTGTAAGATTAGTTTCATTAGAGGAATTAACATTAGAGCCTAGAACACTGGTCAGCATAAGGGATTGGCAAGCACCTGTATCACGATATATTTTAACTGATTTTCTGTCATTACTGTCCAGAGGACTGACAAAACCATCAGACAGGAAATTAGCACATGAACTCTTGAGAGTGTGTCACCCACGTTACTGCTCAAAAGAGGAGCTTCATCATGAGAATTTAATTTACCCCTCAAAGCAGGTTCAGTTAACTCGGTTAAAGAATTCTGGGAACTCTCAAGGGTGGACACTAGACCAATTGACTAAATATTTAAAGACTCCATTTTGTTCACATCACGCTGTCTCCTGAAACATTTCTCCGTAGTATGACCAAGCTTACTACAATAAGTACATTTACTTTTCTGAAATCTAGAGGTGGAGCTGGTATTTACTTCCTGAGAAATATCATCTTTATTCTCTTTCTTGTTAACTGTACTCTGAGTAGAGGCAACATACTTACTCTCAACTTTCCTTTTTTCTTTAGATTATCTCTTGTGAGTGAGAATATATTCATCAGCTAAAACTGCAGCATCAGACAAATTATCTATTCTTTTCTCATCAAGATATAGGCTTACATCTTTATTAATACACCTTTTGAATCTGCTTAAATTTACCAAAATCAGAAATTACATTCTTAGAATTTAACCATTGCTCTAACAGATCTTTGATTTTTGCATACTCAACATGGGATTGCTTATCTTGCTTATAAGTTGTCCTAAATTTTACTCTATAGGCTTCAGGAACAAGCTCATAGGCCTTAAGAATCAAGCTCTTAACTACATCATAATTATCAGATTGATCCTGAGGCAAAGATGCATAAGTTACTTGAGCTTTACTGGTGAGAACGGTTTGAAGGAGTACTGGCCAATACTTTTTGGGCCAATTAAAACCTGTAGCTACCCTCTCAAACAACTGAAAATACTTTGTTAAATCAGATTCATTAAAAGGAGGGACAAGTTTAACATTTTTAGCCACATCAAAATCATCAGAGCTAGATGATCCAGTTCCACCTTGTTTCATGCGATACTCATGGTCTGCCTGAATCCTAGCAAGTTCAATTTGTGCCTGAGCCTGTGCCTGTGCCTCCTTAGCATTTGCCTGAAACTCAGCCTCCTTAGCACTTGCCTGAAACTCAGCCTCCTTAGCACGAGCCTGAAACTCAGCTTCCTTAGCACGAGCCTGAAACTCAGCTTCCTTAGCATGAGCCTCCTGCAGAGCTAGCTGTAACTTAGCTATTTCAATCTGCGTTTGCTCATCTGGAAGAGTTACATTAAACAAGCTTTTATTATTCATGTCAACAATTTGATCTTTAGAATGATGAGAGCGAACAGCAGTTCCCAGTTGTTGAGCAACAAGCTTAAGTTCATTCTTTGTTCTGTTTTCTACATCACACACTGTTTGCACATTTGACAAAAAATCTTTGGCTTCATCAAGCGTAGTAATAGTAGACATCATGAATAAATCACAGTCACAAAATATCAAGCAATATCCTAATGATAATATCCTGAATATCCTGGCGAGGTCGCCAAATTTATGTTACGGAACAGAGAGAGATAATGAACACTTCAAGTGAGAATACTAAAAATCACTACTGTCCAGTAAAGTTCCAGGTTCAAAACAAAAGACTTAGGTAAAATTACAAGTTAAAGTTTAATGCTCAAACTAACAACTAAACATTCAGGACTCATAAGGATAATGTAATGGCAAAAAACAGGTTAAATATATGGTTAACTGCAATAGCCTCTATTAACACGAAATTAGGAAGAGTAAATTTATCTAAGTCAGCCCTGATAAAATGAGAAAACCGGATAATGCTCAGTTAATGCAAGATATATTATTACAGATACAAAATATTATTAATAATGGCTGACATCAAAAACTCCACATGAATCACAAAAAACCTCACCACGCCTACGAATTAACACCTTATGCTATACAGTACAAGAAAAAAAAATGTAATAACACTTATACTCAAATTACACAGCAGATTGATGGTTGGAGACTTCCTGAGCACTCACAAAAATAATAACAACTGTACAGGGGAGGACAGAGATGTGAACAAAATGAGGAGTAGATCTAAGTGGCAATTAATGCAGAGACTGAGCTCATTATATAGGGGCCGGCAGAACTTGATACAACTTGTAAGAAGGACGCGCAAATGAAGCCATAGGGGACAAAGAGTTGACACTCCTGCTCTGAACAACAGAAAGAATGACTTTACTGTAAGGGAGGAGAAGGGGGGAGTGAGGTAGAACACGGAAGCTTGGTCACTATGGAAGCCACGAGGCGAATCGTGATCAAACATGCAGCATATTGTACGTTAGAATTATGCAAATGATGATGAAATCATAGGCAATGTAACAATATATATATATATATATATATATATATATATATATATATATATATATATATATATATATATGAGCCTCTGTGGTACAGTGGTAGTGTGCGTTTCGTACACGGGTGAACCAGGGTTTGCGCCCCGCCAGTGTAATAAACTTTGGGAGTGTTCACCCGGCCACGTACTGCATTGGCGGACACAAGGGATGCTGTGGTTGAACCAGTGTCGCTTACTATTAAGTAGGCTTGCACCCAGTCGGGTTGCGCGGGCCGATTACACTTGGTTCACAGACTACACACACATCCAAAGCCACTCCAACACTACAATTACACTTACAAGCACTTCTCACCCTACATACAATCTCTACTAGACAGCCTAAGCCACTTGGTAGAGATACATTGGCTGTATCATCCCGACTTCGGTCGGGGATAGGCCGGTCCTGCAGTGGATACTCAAACGGCTGATGATGATGATGATGATATATATATATATATATATATATATATATATATATATATATATATACCAAGACATCTGCAGACGATCTTGGACACCGCAATTTCCAAAATCTATCTATCTATCTATATACCTAGGCTGCTTCCCCCAAGGAAAGGGAGGTAGCCGAGACAGGATGACACACTCCCCATTTACTCAACCATTCAAACACATTCATTCGCATCTTAGCCCGAAAGGGGAGAACGGACAGATCCTCACCGCACCACACCGCACAAGGGTCAACTTCGCAATGCAATCAGTGACATCCGCAGCAGGGCCTGACAGCAGAACTGGTTTACCCCTGCCACATCATAACAGACCCATCCCCTTACGCGCACCTGGCTTGACTAGCTGATCAGACCAAATGCGGAAGAATATCCCCTCAGGGCTGCATCATCACTTATTCATTCACAATTTCTCTCCATTTATTTCTGTCACGCACAGCCACTCTTCCTTGCTCAACAGACATTCCTCTCGCATTCAGTGCTCTCTTCACACTGTTCATCCATCCTATTCGTGGTCTTCCTCTCAGCCTTACACCTCTCACATCAGATCTAGTTCTTTCTCACCAATCGCTCATTATCCATTCTCTCCATATGCCCAAACCATCGCAACACCCTCTGCTCAACTCTACCAACCATCTCCCGAACAACTCTCGTTCTCCTTCTCACTTCATCATTTCGCACTCGATCCATACGCGTCACTCCACACATACTCCTCAGATACCTCATCTCCATTACATTCAAACTTTTCCTCTCTGCTACACCTATATTCCATGTTTCAGCCCCATATAATGCAGTCGGTACCACAACACCCTCATACAGCCTTCTCTTTACATCCATTCTAAGTGAACGACATCTAAACACTTTTTTCAATCCTCCCGGCACCTTTCCTACTTTATTTATTCTAAACTTCACTTCTGCATCTATTCTTCCATCCACAGCAACATGTGACCCTAGATAATTAAAACACTCTACCTCCTCAAGCAACTCGCCATTCAAAACTATATTCATCCCCCTACCACATACCAACCTCGTACACTTCATCACTTTACTCTTATTCTCATTTACTTTCAATTTCCTCCTTTCACACACCCTTCCAAACTCCTCTACCAACTGTCTCAATCTCTCCTCTGAATCAGCCACCAGTGCAGTATCATCTGCAAAGAGCAGCTGCTTCAGATTCCACTCTCCACCATCAACATTCGCCAGACTCAGACCTCCACCTAAAACTCTTGCATTCACCTCCCTTACAACACCATCCATGTAAATATTAAACAACCAAGGCGACATCACACATCCCTGTCGCAGCCCCACTCTCACAGGAAACCAATCACTCACAGCATTTCCCACTCTTACACACGCTCTACTACTTACATAAAAACTTTTCACCCCTTTTAATAACCTACCATGAAGTCCATACAATCTTAAAGCAATCCACAAAGCCTCCCTATCAATTCTATCATACGCTTTCTCTAAATCCATAAATGCCCAAAACACATCCTTGCCTTTCGCTAAATACTTTTCACACACTTGTCTCACAACAAACACCTGATCCACGCATCCCCTCCCTCTCCTAAAGCCACACTGCTCATCACCAATCACTCCTTCTGTACCCTCTCTAACTCTCATAATTAACACTCTACCATATACCTTACCTACAACACTCAACAGACTTATACCCCTAAAGCTAGTACATTCACACTTATCACCCTTGCCTTTATACAACAGGACCACACAAGCACTTGCCCAGTCAATTGGCACCATACCTTTCACAAAGCACACATTCAACAATCTTACTAACCAGTCAACAATAGTCACTCCACCACCCTTCAGGCATTCCACAGCACACCCATCCATACCTGCAGCTTTCCCTGTTTTCATCTTCTTTACTGCCTTCTCCACTTCCTCCTTCGTGATCAAAGAATCATTCAACTCTCCCAACACATTTATTCCTTGCACCCTTCTATCCGCCACAGTCTCAGCCATCCTTTCCTCCTCTACATTTAACAATCTTTCAAAATACTCTGCCCACCTCTTCCTTACTGCATCCATCTCAATTAACATCCTTCCATCCTCTGCTTTTACTCGTTCTTCCTTCCCAGACTCTCCCTTTTGCACCCTTTTCACCTCCTTCCAAAACATTTTCTTATTCTGTTGAAAATTCTCTGTCAGCCGCCTATCCCACCTCTCATCTGCTGCCACTTTAGCATCACGCACAGCCCTTCTCGCCCTATTCCTCTTTTCCTTATACCTTTCATATGACAACTCATCCTTCCTCTGCAGCCACACTTCATATGCACGTCTCTTCTCAGCCACAGCCATACTTACTTCCTCGCACCACCATTCACTTCCTTTTCTTACACCATCACCCACACGTCTCACACCACACACCTCATCTGCATGCCCCACCACAGCACTCTTAAACAACTGTCATTCCTCCTCCACACTGCCATTTTCCCGATCTTTCACTGTGTTCCACTCATCTTTCAATTTCTCCTGATACTCTATCTTTTTCTCTCTTTTATCCAGCTCACTCACTTTCAAAACCTCCCTGCCACACCTAACCCTCCTAGCTCTCACCCATCTCTTACCTACTCTTAACTTTTCCTCCACTAGGTAGTGGTCAGACATACCTCCACCCTCCCCTCTCAGAACTCTCACATCCAACAATCTTCCTATTACATTCCTAGACACAACCACATAGTCCATCAAAGCTCTATCAACAACCCTTCCACCCTCCTGTCTCACCCATGTATACTTATAGATATCTTTCTTCTCAAACAAAGTATTTCCAATCACCATCTCTCGCTCAACACACATCGCTATCATTCGTTCCCCATTTTCATTTCTTCCAGGCACACCATGCATACCAACTACACCTTCAACTGCTACATTTCCCACTCTAGCATTCAGATCTCCCATCATTACCACGTTCACATTCGTTCCAAAACTCTGCAGACACTCATCAAGATCATTCCAGAATGACTTCCTCTCTTCTTCATCCCTTTCACTACCAGGCCTATATGCACTCACAAACACCCACAACTCACGTTCAAATTTCGCTTTCACCCACATCAGTCTCGATGACACCTCCTTCCATTCAATCACACACTGCTGTACTTCCGGACTCACTAACAAGGCCACACCTTCTCTTGCCCTTCCTCTATCAACACCTGACAATCTTCCATTCACACTTCCAAACATAGACTCACCCTTCCCTTTCATCTTCGTTTCACTCAAAGCTAACACATCCAACTTTCTTCTCACAAACATTCTCCCAATCTCCTCCCTTTTAGCCTCAATCGTACTACATCCACGAACATTCATAGACCCAATCTTCAGGGTACGGGGATAACTCCATCCCCCAACCCTTTCTCTGGCCTGTCTCTTTTTAGGAACTAAAAAACAGAGGAGGGGGTCCCTAGTCCCCTCACCCCCCCCTTTTAGTCGCCTTTTACGACACGCAGGGAATACGGTTGCAGTATTCTTCCTAACACAACCTGGCCGCAGAATAGTAGTACCACCCCATAGTGCGGCCAGATTGTGTCCCTCCCGCCACAGGGGGAAATTTCCAAAACAGTAGCAAAATTAATGTTGTAAATACTCTTAACATTAAAGAGTATTCATTAACTCATGACCACCCTTTCTCATACAGTGATTTTCAGATAGTAACTAAATTCAGTAATTAAACTGATGCTTTAATAGGAGAAAAATGACTAAAAGAAAAGTATAGATCTGAAATTAATGTAGCTAATAGTACATAATGGTTTCTCTGTTCGAACCTATAGGTGGGTTTGGTTTGTTTGCTTCAGTTTGGGGGGGTTTGAGTTCAGTGTTCGAACAGATGAGTGTTGCTTCAGTTGGGGGTTTGAGTAGTTTTCTTTGGGTCTTCCCTGAGGGATTTTTGGCATTTCTGTTTGAGCTTTTATATGGGGAGGAGGGTTGATTTTATTTGCTTTTATTTAGTTTTATGGTTTAATAATGTCTTGTTTTTTTTCTTTTCATCAAGTCTTGCTGACTATATAGGACAATTGTAATACCTGATGATGGCTTGAGGCGGGCCGAAAATTCGAATCATGTTGAGTATTTATAACATTAATTTTGCTACCATATATATATAGAGATAGATAGATAGATAGAGAGATAGATAGAGATACAGAGATAGAGATAGATAGAGATACAGAGATAGAGATAGATAGAGATACAGAGATAGAGATAGATAGAGATACAGAGATAGAGATAGATAGAGATACAGAGATAGAGATAGATAGAGATACAGAGGTAGAGATAGATAGAGATACAGAGGTAGAGATAGATAGAGATACAGAGATAGAGATATATAGAGATACAGAGATAGAGATATATAGAGATACAGAGATAGAGATATATAGGTATATATAGATATATAGGTATATAGACATATAGATATACAGATATATAGATATATAGATATACAGATATATAGATATACAGATATATAGATATAAATAGATATATGGATATATATATAGTTATAGATATATATAGATATATAAAGATATAAGTATAGATATATATAGATAAAGATATAGATATATATAGATATATAGAGAGAAACAGATATATATAGATAGATATATATACATATATATAGAGATATAAGTATAGATATAGATAGATAAAGATATAGATATATATACATATATACATACATACAGATATATATAGATAGATATATATACATATATATAGAGATATAGATAGATAGATAGATAGATACATACATACATACATACATACATACATACATACATATTATATATATATATATATATATATATATATATATATATATATATATGGGGGCCTTTTTGGTACAGTGGTAGAGTGTGCGTCTCGTACACGGATGAACCAGAGTTCGCGCCCCGCCAGGGTAATAAACTTTGGGAGTGTTCACCGGCCACGTACTGCATTGGCGGACACAAGGGGTGCTGTCGTTGAACCAGTGTCGCTCACTATAAAGTATGCTTGCACCCAGTCAGCTTGTGCGGGCCGATTACACTTGGTTCACAGACTACACACACACATTCAAAGCCACTCCAACACTACAGTTACACTTACAAGCACTTCTCACCCTACATACAATTTCTACCAGACAGCATAAGCCACTTGGTAGAGATACATTGGCTGCATCGTTCCGACTTCGGTCGAGATAGGCCGGTCCTGCAGTGGATACTCAAACGGCTGATGATGATGATGCTATATATATATATATATATATATATATATAGAGAGAGAGAGAGAGAGAGAGAGAGAGAGAGAGAGAGTTTTATTGAGATGACATGATACACAGCCGTAGGTGGACCGACACGACTGTGAAAGAGGGCGTGGTATACGATTTCATACTTTACTCCATTTCGCCGAGCCTGGCACAATCAGTGATGTCCTCATCACCTATAGCATGGATAAAGGTCCTCAGTACTGGATATACCGCATTGTGTTGCCTTTATATTGGTTCTCAAGGTAATAGAGGTTCTTCCAGTGCACAGGATTTACGTCAACACTACAGGCTTTGAAGACATCAATGATGGTGCCAAACTTGGCAAAATGGAGTATAGTCGTGCGTTGCAATGCTAGTGTTCTAAAGATGAAGTCTAGTATGATCCTTGCCTTTTGCGGCGGCTTCTTTGTTATGCACTGATATCAGGTTTTGCAGCCAGTCTGTTAGACTGTGTGATCCTTTGACTGGGAGGTAGTAAAGTGCGAATTTATCCTTTAATAAATACAGAATTAAATTGTAATTCTTGTTGTCGCTTTTCCCAGTCTGTCTATCTCCCTACCTTCTTAACTACCATTCCTCTGTTCTTACCTCCATTACTGCTTCCCTGCCTACATACCCTAGTGCATAACTGCGTACCGCCCAGTGTCCCTACCTCCCTGGATACTTACCTTACTTCAAGCCTGCCTACTAACTATCTCTACCTGTCTATCTCTCTCTCTCTGCCTACCTGCGAACGTATCTACGTATAGTACCTTCCTCTCTCCCTACCTACCTACCTAAGTGCCTAAATGCATACCTCCCTGCCGGCCTCCCTGTCTCCCTATATCCCTGTCTGCCTACCTACCTGCTTACCTACTTACATACTTTTATGACTGCCTACCTTAATATCTATCTCCTGCACTCTATGCACGACTACCTATTTCTCTCACTCTGTTTACCTCCTTATGTACAATACCTACTTATCCACTTACCTCCCATCTATATATCTTGCTGCCTACCTAAAACCCATATTCACCTACCTACCTATTCCGGTGCCTACCGACTTACCTCCATATTATTTTTTATGCAAGGAAAAAGGAACCAAGGGCTAGGAGCCCATAAATTGTTCCCTCTAAGAAAAAACAAGACACCAGAGAGCCGAACTCAAGATCCGTTCATTTCGAGATGCCTGGACACACTGCATTTGAAAAGTTGGAGATCATAGGCAGTAGGAAATACATTCAGAGGGAGACAGTTACAGAGTTGACCTGTTGCATACATGAAGGACTGGGATTAACGGTTAACTCGTGCATTAGAGAGTCGGACAGAAAAGGGATGAATGAGAGTTTGTTGCTAGACGGGTGCTACACGTCCGTCTTGCAGGAGGAGGGATGTATGCAGACAGTTCAGAGAAGCAGTGACCATTGAACTAGCGATAAAAAAGAGATAAAAGATGCAACAGTGCGGCGAAAAGACAGAGGTTGAAGGGAGCCAGTTTGAGGAGGAGAGTTAATGAGATGAAAAGCTTTTGACTTCATCTTGTCGAGAAGAACTGTATGTGAGGAACCTCCCCACATGTAAGAGTTGTACTCTAAACAGGGGCAAATTAACCCCGTGCTGGGGTAAAGAAGACACGGAGTCGGCTAAGCACATCTAATCTCTTGGAAGCCGATTTTACAGAAGAGGTAATATGATCTCTCCAAGATACATCCGGAGAAAATGAAACCGCAAGTAGGCCCACTGTATGTTTAAAGATGATGTACGTTTGAGTTGGATATTGTTAAATATTAGAGGATATCTCTGCAGAAGATTTTGTCGGGTTGATAGATGTAAGAACTGAGTTTTTGATGCATTAAAGACAACAAGATTACTTTTACCCCAATCAGAGATATGAGCCAAGTCAGACATTAGGTGTGCCAAAGCCTCATCCCTTGTTTGTTGAAATAACTGCTGAGATGGACACTACGGAAAGCGAATGGAAAGGTGATGGGTAGAGTCATCAGTATTTGAGTGGATAGGATTAGATGTACAGCTTAGATCATTGATGAATAAAAGGAAGAGAGTTGGTGATAGGAGAGACATCTGAGGAACACCACTATTGATAGCTCTGGGAGAAGAACAGTGGCCGTCTACAACAGCAGCCATAGGACGACCAGAAAGCAAGCTAGAGATGAAGGCACAGATAGAAGGATAGAAACCGTAAGAGGGCAGACTGGAACCTAAAGATTTATGCCAGACTCGAATGAAAGCCTTTGAGATGTCAAGTGCAATGGCAAAGCTTTCGCCAAAGTCCCGAAAGGAAGATGACCAGGAATTTGAGGGGTAAGTGAGAAGATCGCCAGTTGAGCATCCTTGCAGAATCTATACTGACGATCAGAAAGAAGGTTGTGATATGAAAAATGCTTAAATATTTATTTTTTCACAGAATAGACTCGAAAACTTTTAAAACACAGGATTGTAAAGCAACTGGGTGATATTTACAGGGATGGGAAGGGTCACCCTTCTTTGGGATAGGCTGAATGAGAGCAAACTTCCACAAAATAGGAAAGATACAAGTTCATAGACAGAGTCAAAAGAGTTTACTAGGCAGGGTGTAAGCACAGAAGTAGAGTTCTTGAGAGGCCTTGTTAGTAATGAGGCCAGTGATGGCAGAAAATACATCAGTTGAAGAAATATTAATGTCAGCCATGAGGAGGTCAGAGGAGGAGGGGGGAGTGATGAAGGAATGGTACTGGAATCGTCCACGATGCAATTCGAGGAGAAAGTCTGAGCGAAGAGTTCCACTTTATCAGTAGAAGAAATCGCTATAGAGCCATCAGAATGGAAAAACGGAGGGAAGGATGATGAGGTAAAGTTGTTAAAAAGGTTTTTGGCAAGGTGCCAGAAGGAGAGGGAAGAATTTGAGTTGGAGAGTTCAGAGCATTTAGTTCGAATGAAATTATTTTTAGCCGAGCGAAGAACAGACAAGCACGATTTCGGGCAGAAACATAAAAGAGACGAAATTCAGGGGTGGGCTGGCTCTGGTACCTTATGTAGGCCGTCTCCATGTAGTGGACGGCATTAGAACATGCGTGATCAAACCATTTTTTTTTTTTTTTTTTCATTTCCTCCAACACCTAACGAGGTACTAATACAGGTGATTCTTAGAAGTTTTATGCAGTTTGTCAATTTCCAGCGAGCTGTTCAGCATTGTGATAAGAGTACAATTACTGCAAATTGAATGCAGCTGGCAATTTTAAGTATACTGTATATTCCAGTAAATAAAGAAGTCTGCCTTTTGATCTGACTTATTTTTTTTTTTTAATCACAATGACCTTGCGGTTGGCCTAAGCATGTTGACTACTAAGAAGAGGGCACACCGTCATTTTGAGAGAATTTGTTTGACACCTTAATCGTTAGAATGAAACTGCGGTCTTTAGAGCAACAACGAACGAAAGGACGGAAGACCAGAAAACTTGCAGTCTTGTCCATCCCCTCCCCGGCCCTCCACTTCTTCTTCAGGAACACCTTAGAAAAAGTTGTACTGATTCTGAAGATTTAACCAATTCGTCCTGCTGACGTGCAATATTTTTCATGACATTCTTGTTAAGCTCAGACTATGTTACTTTGTTTATGAAATATATTTTTAGAACTGGATGGACTACAGCCTAAAATGAGTCTGACATGATTATCTTTTACTCTAAACCAAAGTAAAAGATCTTCCTACACCAAAGAAATGACCATGCTACCTTTGAATTAACAGAGACGAAAAGCTTAAGAGTGGGACGTGACATTAATTACCAGATTTGTGTATCAGATATTTTAGACTACATAATTTTCCTGGTTCACCCTTAGAATTTTTTTTCTGTCCTAGTAAATCCCTCCTTCCCACACCAAGGAACTGATCGTCTTACCTTTGGAGTTGCACAGACGAAAAGGTTGTGAGAGGGGGCGTAGTACATGATATCTAAGGCAGACGAATCTTTGTGTTTCTTCCTACTCCTGCACGTCTTCATCACTCTAAGCTCTCTCTCCCTCATTCTAGCCCCGACGGCTTCATGCTGGGAGGGTTGGTGGAGGTTTTCTGAGGGGGAGTTGGAGGTGGGTGGATTCTGAAGGTGGGTGAAGTTCCGGTAGATGGAGATGTAGAAGAGAAGAAGGGGTAGGTAAAGTGAGGTGAAGATGATAAAGGCTTTAAGGAGATGCATTTTATACCTCATGCTTGTGTGTGTGTGTGTGTGTGTGTGTGTGTGTGTGTGTGTGTGTGTGTGTGTGTGTGTGTGTGTGTGTGTTTCTTAACTGTTTTAGTTCTTCCTTCCTTTTTGCCTGACTTTTTGCCTTGCTTTCGTGTTCAGTTTCTGATGCTTCTTTCCTTCTTTTCTTTTCACTGTTTCACTTTTCCTTCCTTTCTGCTTTTCGTCATTCCTTTTTTGGTTTATTTCGTTCGTTCTTTATTATTCTCCCTTCCTTCGTTCCCTTACTTCTTTCCAGTCTTGTCCCTTCTTTCTTCCTCCTTTTTTTCTTCCTTCCTTCTTGACTTTCTTTCTTGTTCACTTTCTTCCTTCCTTCCTGACTGGATTTATTCTTCTTCGGCTTTTCCTTCCTCTCTAATCCTTTCTTCTTTCCTTTCTTCACTACCTTCCATCTCACCTCCTTCCTTTCTGTTATCTTCCTTTCTTCCTTATTTTTTACTGCATTATTTCTTTCCTTTGTTCTTAATTTTCTTGTTTGTTCTCTTTGCCTTCCTTTCTTTCTTCACATCTTCCTTTCCTTCCTCTTTAACTACACTTTTTCCCTTCCTTCCTTTTTCCTGTCTCCCTTTCCTTCCTCCTTCCTTTTCCCTGACAGCCCGACTGAACGCTTGCTTATACCTCATTTCTTTGTGCAAGTCACAATGTGTTGAAAATTGTATCTTATCTGTTGTTGCTTGAGGAGGGGAATATTATCACTGTTTCTAAGTGGCTCTTTCTACCGTCATCCTGATCACCACTGTCACTGCCTTCGTCATCACCATCACTATCTTCATCATCATCATCATCATCATGAAACCGTCATCTGTAATAATATCATCATCATCATTACCTTCTACTTCCTACTTCTCGTCATCGTCTTCATCATCAGCATCAGCATCAGCATCATCCTTAAAACCGCCATCTATATTAAAATCATCATCATCATCGTCATCATCTTCATCATCATCATTATCATTACCTTCTTGCTACTCATCGTCATCATCATCATTACACTCATCATGACTATCAACTTTGCCTCATAATCCCCATCCTCATCACCATAATCGTCACT